>NC_133653.1:134231246-134556205 GCF_009905375.1 Apium graveolens | reverse complement strand
CCTCAGAATTTATTATCTGACACATAAACTGTTCATAGAAATAACATTGATCGCCACATAAATTTCATCATTCATATGGAGTGTAAGTGTGTGCATTAAGCGAAATATCAGACAAAGAGTAAAGTATGATTCACTTCAGGACATCTTAGAAATAAGGCCATACTAAAACTTTACTTAAAATCTGTCTTATTCTGAAGCCTACCTATTGAATTGAGTTCATGCATGAGTCCACCTCAACTGTTTTGTGCTTATTTTATGCATCTTTGAAATTCCATTTTACAGTGGCTTCTCAGTGTAGTGAGTCACGACTGCTTATCGAAATTTATGCTATTATCAGAGTATTTCTCCAGTATCACAGGTGTGAAAAGTCACCAAGAAAAATAATTATTTGCTTTTCTAATGCATATTACTTAATACCAGCAATGCACTTGGGTCGTCCTTTCCACATTTTTACTCTAGATCTCAAAGGAGTACCTGATTTTATTCCCTTTCTTTTCCTTTTTCTTTTGATAAGTGAGGTTATCAGGCACTTAGTACATTCAGCAAGATTTACTAACATCAGAACTTAACATAGGAAGCATTATTCTAGTTTTGGACTAGTATAAGATAGACAAGTAACGTGACTAAGTCTCAATATCAGAATTTGCTTGTGTCAATAGATTTCCACATAACTAATTACCTCTACATGGATCTCTAGTATGGTAAGACTACTAGGTCAGTATCTAGCACGTTATCCTCATAGGATTGAATAGTCCACAGAAACAGTCATTTCACTATCAAGTTTAGAAATTCACATCAGACAACAATCATACTTAAGCAATTTTCAATAGGCACGGAATACAAAAAAGAGTAATATCTGTAAATAATGATCATAAAGTTCTGATGTATCAGAAACAAAACTAAGCAGATTTAAAAGAACCTGAAACCATTCAAAGTTCATTTACCAATCTTGTAAAAGTAGCTTTAAACAGTGGTTTTGTGAAGATATCTGCTAGTTTGATCTGTTGGAACAAAGTGCAATTCCACTATACCTCATCCACATGTTCCTATGAAGTGGTACCTAATGCTGATATGCTTGTCATGAGTGGTTTGAACTCGATTACCTGTCATAGCAATACATTTGATTATAACAGTAATAGGGATTTTAAAATAGTAACCCATAATCCAGTAACTGATTCTTCCTCTAAAGAATCTGTGCATAACAGCTTCCTGCATCAATGTATGCTGCTTCTACAGTTGATAGGAAATTGGTTTGGTTTCTTGTGCTAAAACCACGAAACCAATCGCCTCCAAGAAATTGACAGCTTTCACTTGTGCTCTTCCTTTCACTTTTACAACCTGCAAGATCTGCATCTGAGTAACCTATTAGTTAAAATCTGATTCTCTGGGATACCACAATCCCATATTAGCTGTTCCCTTAAGATACTTGAATATCTTTTCACAGCTGTTAAGTGAGGTTCTCTTGGATCTGCTTGAAATCTTGCACAAAGACAGGTAGCATACATGATATAGTTCCTACTAGCAGTTAGATAGAGTAGAGAGCCATCATACCTCTGTAATCAGTAATATCTACTGATTTACCATATCCTTTATCCAGTTTTTTGTTACGTGACCATGAAGTGGATGCATTTGAACAATCTTGCATTCAAATTCTTCAGCAAGTTTTCTGGTGTACTTGGTTTGACAAATAAAGTGCCTTCTTCATTCTGCTTGACTGAAGGCCCAGAAAATAGCTAAGTTCTCCCATCATACTCATTTGATATCTTGACTGCATCATTTTGGCAAACTTTTTGCAAAGTCTGTCATTTGTAGAACCAAAGATGATATCAATCAACATAAATCTGAACCAGAAGTAAGTCATTTCCATGGTTGATGGTAGAACAGTGTTTTGTCTATAGTTCCTCTGTTAAATCCACTTTCCAGAAAAAATGAGCTAAAGTCTCATACCATGCTCTAGGAGCTTGCTTAAGGCCATAAAGTGCTTTATCACGCCTGTAGACATGATTTGGATATTTGGGATCGACAAGCCTGGAGATTGTTCAACATATACTTCTCCCCAATTCTCCATTGAGAAAAGCACTTTTCACATCCATTTGAAAGAAGTAAACTTTTTGTGAGCAGCATAAGCCAAAAATCCTATGGCTTCAATCTAGCAACTGGTGCAAATGTTCATCATAATGATTCCCTCCTGTTGAGAATATCCTTTTGCAACCAACCTTGCTTTATTCCTTGTAATTATGCCATCACTATCAGTTTTGTTTCTGAATACCCACTTTGTACCAACAACAGATCTGTTCTTTGGTCTTGGCACTAGGGTCCAGACTTTGTTTCTTTCAAATTCATTTAACTCTTCCTGCATTGCTTGTACCCAACCGGCATCTTGAAGAGCTTCTTCCACTTTCTTTGATTCAGTCTGAGAAAGAAAAGAATTGTAAGGCATTCACTTGAAGTAGCTGTTCTAGTTCTGACACCTGCATCAGGATTCCAATTATTAAGTCAGGTTATGTGATTTAGTCCACTTCCTTGCAGATGGAAGGTTTTCTCTAGAACTGGATACTCCCCCATGATCCATGCCATCTTCATCAACATCTTCTGATGCTCCCCCTGAAACTATGCTCTCTGAGTTGGATCCTTCAATATTTAAATTTTCAGAATTATCAGAACTTGGCTTATCAGAACTTGATTGAATCAGACCTTGAAGAGCCAGTTGTATGTTCTGATGCTTCTTGAGATGTGGTTGCATCTTCAGTATGCTCCCCCTACATAGGTGCATCTTCGTTTGGCGTTGTCACCACAGTTTCAATAACATCAGAGCTTAATCCATCAGAGTTTGTTGTATCAGGATTTAGACTGTCAGGATTTTCAGTATCAGAATTTAAGTCTTCATTTTCAAATCTCAGCTGATCATGATCATTGAAATCTTCAAGTCCAGTAATTTTCTTATCATCAAAGGAGACATTGATAGATTCCATGACCACCCTTGTTCTCAAGTTAAAGACTCTGAAGGCTTTTGTGGAAAGTGGATATCCAACAAAGATTCCTTCATCAGCTTTTAGATCAAATTTCGATAGCTGTTCAGGATGAGTCTTAAGAACAAAACACTTGCATCCAAATACATGAAAATATTTCAGATTTGGCTTCTTTTTCTTCACCATCTCATATGGTGTCTTTCCATTGTTGTTAATGAGTGTTGCATTATGAGTAAAACAAGAAGTCTGCACAGCTTCAGCCCAGAAATAGGTTGGAAGCTTTGCTTCATCAAGCATAGTTTGTGTAGCTTCAATAAGAGTTCTATTCTTTCTTTCAACAACTCCATTTTGCTGTGGAGTTTCAGGAGCAGAAAATTCCTGCTTGATTCCATGGTTTTTGCAGAACTCTTCCATTATCAAATTCTTGAATTCAGTGCCATTATCACTTCTTATATCTTCACAGAATCTTTGACCAATTTATCCAGTTTCCTGACATGATCAATCAAGATAGATGCAGTTTCACTTTTTATGTGCAAGAAATACACCCATGTGTATCTGGTGAACTCATCCACTATGACCATAGCATCTTTCTTCTTTACAATAGACATTGACATTCACAGGACCAAATAGATCAACATGTAGTAGGTGATAAGGCTCAAGAATTGATGATTCAGTCTTGCTCTTGAATGAAGATTTCCTTTGTTTAGCCTTCTGACAAGAATCACAAAGGCCATCAGGAGAAAATACTGACTTTGGCAGTCCTCTCACAAGATCTTTCTTGACTTATTCATTTATATTGTTGAAATTTAAATGAGAGAGTTTCTTGTTCCAGTTCCAGCTTTCTTCAATTGATGCTCTACTAATCAGACAGACTGCAGAACCATCAATACTTGTTGAAAGCTTGGCTTCATAAATATTACCACGCCTATATCCTTTCAGAACAACTTTGCCTGTAGATTTACTTATAACTTCACAGTGTTCTTCAAAGAATCCACATGATAACCTCTGTCACAGATTTGACTAACACTCAGCAGATTGTGTTTAAGTCCTGAGACTAGAGCTACTTCTTTAATGATGACATTCCCAAGATTGATATTACCATATCCCAATGTTTTTCCAATGTTGCCATCTCCATAAGAAACACTTGGGCCAGCCTTCTCCACAAGTCTGATAGCAGGGCTTTATTTCCAGTCATATGTCCTGAACATCCACTGTCCAGAACTAGGATATTTTTTCTGTTGCCCTGCAATCACAAAGACCACTAATCATTAGTTTTAAGGACCCAAACTTGCTTGGATCCTTTGGCCTTATTAAGTTGTTAACATTTGCAGCGGATTTAGCATTAGAATTTATGTTAACATTTTTCTTATCAGATTTACACTATCAAACTTTGAATCAGAACTTACACTAGAAGGAACAATGCTAACTTTCTTTAAAGAAGGTTTTATTTGATAATAATCACAGTATAGACTATGATATTCCTTACAAGTATAAATGGAATGCCATAAACTACCACAATGAAAGCAAGGATTTTGTGGCTTATATCTAACATACTGACTCTTAACTCATGACTTTGAAGGTAAGGAGTTTATGTTCTTATTCTTCCTGCAAAAGAAGCCAGATGGTTTAGAACTTCCACAGTTATGACATATTTTTCTAGGAGCATCAGGAACAGGCTTATAATCATTGCTTTTATTCACACCTTCCTTTCCATTCCTATTTTTCCTAGGTGATTTTACCTTGTTTGCATTCTTAACATCTTTCAGCTTATGCTTAAGCTGCTTCTTTGTCATTAAGCCTGCGTTTACTTCAGTTGTCTTTGTCCTGTTTTAGTTGTCAGAAGTTAATTCCTTTTAACTTCTAATTTCTCAGTATCAGACTTTACAGCTACCTTGGGAGATTCTTCTTCAGCCTTAAGAGCAACTGTCCTGACTTTCCTCCTTTCCTCTTGCTTCTTTGTTCCATCTCAAGTCATGAGTCTTGAGCATCCCATAAATTTCATCAGAGTCATTCATCAAGATTATAGTTGTCTCTTATAGTTTTTTCCTTCAAATCCCAGCTTTCAGGAAGAGCTAACATGAATTTAAGGTTTGAATCTTCAAGATCATATTCCTTATCAACCAGTGACAAATCATTCAAGAGCTTGACAAATCTGTCATATAAATCAGTCAATGACTCATTTGGCTTTGAGTCAAAGTGTTCATACTGTTGAGTGAGTATTGTCTTCTTGTTCTTCTTGATCGAATCAGTTTCCTGACATCTTATTTCCAGGGCATCCCATATATCCTTTGCAGTCTTGCAGTTAATTACCCTGTTTGACATTACATTATCAATGGCACTATGCAGCAAGTGTCGTACCTTCGCATCCTTAGCAATTGAAGCGATATCTTCAGCAGTGTAATCACTCTTCTCCTTTGGTACAGACTTTGCTGCTTCACCTGCAACTGCAACAATGAGCTTTGTTGGATTGTGAGGTCCTTCCTTGATTCTGTCAAGATATTCTGAATCTGTAGATTCCAGAAATATAGTCATCCTCACCTTTCATATGGGATATTCAGACGGTTTCAATATGGGAACTCTAATAGTCTCATATCGACTATGGATTTGTGTCTTTGGTGGTTCTTCAGTTTTGGTGGGCTTGGTTGGAGTTTCTTCTTCTGCTTCAGACATGATTATTTTTGGATCTTAAACTGTTTGTGTGTTAACACATAGGCTCTGATACCACTTATTAGGTCACACACACTGTAGAGGGGGGTGAATACAGTGTATAGCACAACCAATCGAATTCTAATAACTCAAGTAACAGAAAACAGACTTTATTCAAATCAATAAATCCTGTTACATTATGGAACTGTCCTCTCTCAGTGATGAACAAATATCACGAGAGCTGCTAGGGTTACAATTAATAATATTCTCGATAACGATAACACTTATAGTGTAAACCCTATGTCTGTGTTTATATACTACACAGTTACAAGATAATCGCTAATTGATATGGAATATAATTCTGCTTTCTAAAATATATTAATCAGATATCTTTTCTTCCAAGTACTCTATTCTTCATAGAATTCCTTCTTCATTGCATATCTCTTCTTATGTTTGTCTTGATCTTCTTTTCCTTTCAATCAGCCGCCTTCCTTATCTGAACGTTTCCTTTAAGTCCTGATATTATCTTCTAATAAATATCTCCTGAATCTTAAGTATTGATAACTTAAGTTCTGACTTCAGTATACAGTGCTGATTTCAGTTAAGTGCTGATTTGTCCTGTTAAGTAAGATCTGAAAACTAAACATAAATCATATTAGTCATGACATTATCAAATATATCTAACAATATAGTTTCATGCATTTGCATTTTAACATGACCCCTTAGATGATTTTTCCGATTGATTTGTGATATTGATGCTAGTGTAGTGATGTCATGCTTAGTGATGTTAAGTATTATCTAGTTGATTTGCATGTTCGAGATAATTGTATTTCATTAAGTATTATAGGTTGCTTGAGTTCTAGATCATGGTCATGGTTTATTTGTTTATCGAGGTTTAATTTCTTGTTTATATTTATAATTTAGGATATTCTCTTCATGGTAAATAACATGGATATTTAAAAACTGGAGAAAGTTATATTTCATTGATAGTTGTTATGGCTAGGTGTCAAATGGCTAGTAATCGGCTTATTTATATTAGTAGTCTAGGGTTGAACGAGATGGAGCGAAACACACTCATTTAAAAATTATGTGAAAAAAGAGAAAAAAAGGAAAAGAAGAAAAAAAAGAAAAATATGTGTTATGCATATTGATCACGAGTGGGCTCTTTAATACTCGAGTTATTAAGTTCTTAGGGGACTTTGTGCCTAGTGACCTAAGGCTTTTTATAGTCTGGGATCCACTAACTTAACGCTCGCTACATGGGTATTATGTATAAGTCTTTTGTGGACCTCACTCATTACACGGTCAAATAAGCATATTTGTGTTGTTATGTGTTGTGAATAAAAGCATGAATCCATGTAAAACTCCGATATAAGAATTGAAGTGTTATAAATTATTTTGAGTTTAGCTTTTATTATATTTATAACCTTGTGATTGTTTTGATGAGTAGTAAGTCATGATTATTGATCTAGTTGTGATAGTATATCTGTAAGCATTTGCACACATGCACGTTTCTGGATTGTAAGTTGATTTTTGGGATTTGATTGATCTTTGTGCAAACAAATAACTACATTTGCTGAGATGTTACTTGTTGATTGGTTTAGTTATTCTATGGGGTTTGTTGCATTCATTTAGTTTTCATTCATGAATTTTTATTTCTTGTTCTTTGAGTCTTTTTATGCTTGAGGACAACATCGGTTCAAGTTTGGGGGTGTGTTAAGTGGTATTTATGTCCACTTAGAATGCTATATAAAGGCTTGATTTGATGTTTTGTACTCGAGTTATTTGTGTATTTAATGTGTTTTTATAGTGTTTTTGCATTTCATGCATAAATAAAATATCCAGGTGATTTGACATTGTTTTGATGCTAATTTGGTGTTAGGAATGTGTCAAGAAGATTGCTCGTGAAAAGACCAACTCAAACCAGCAAGAAAATCAGAAGTTAGGATTTTCTCCAGAGAGTCAGCGTGCCCGCGCTACAGTCGCGCGCGACCGTGCCAGGATTATAGAAGTGTAGCGCGCCCGCGCTGGTGAAGGGCGCCCGCGCTGGTGAAGCGCGCCCGGGCTGGTGAAGCGCGCGGCCGCGCCGGGGTCAAATTCCAGGAATCCTGTTTATACTATGATTTTGATCCAAAAGACTTCTAATCTGCATGGGCTGCTATATAAACATAACTTATATTCATTTTTCATAATAAGACGTACCAGAGCTTAAGGAGAAGGCATAAGAAGACCGCATAGCATAATTCAACCAAGGCGAAGAGGATCTAGTTTATTCTTGTGATTCTTTGTTTTAAGTTGTAACTTTGGCTGCTAGTTTTCTTGCTTGTGAACCTATACTCTTGTTTCATACTTGGTTTATTATTTATTCCGTATAAAGACTACATTTATTATACCATGCTTTCATCGGAACCCACGTTGATGATGAGTCCGATTATGGGCTAATCGTTATCGTGGGGTTCTAGCGGATTTATTTATGGATTTCTTTAGTTAATTTATTTCGATACCTTAGTGTGTGGTTATTATATGATATCCTAGTATTGGTTGTGCTTATTCGTCTTATAAGCGTCACGAACTTATAAGATAACGTGTTAATCTCTAATGAAGCAAAAGTGAATTTAGGGGTTTAGAACTTGCCATACTAGCATAGGTTCATGTAATTGATATGCATGATTCGTAGGTAATTTTAACCATCTTACTTGCCCTATGTAATCACGATAGATAACTTGTGCATTAAACCGTTTGTTGTCAAATTCTATAGACATATAGGGTCTCAATATAATTGGTGTCTATTCAACTTTATCTCTTTTGTGGATGTCTGGTAGTATGGTATTCGTACAATGAAAGTGGGCATTTATCAGTTTTGTGTTATCTGATTAATGTCATCACCATTCCATGCTAAGGTTAAGAACGAAAAGGCTATTGAATGAAGTATTTAATATAGTTAGAATCCCATATTTGTGTCATATAGTATTCAACTCTCTTTATTCTCTTAGTTAATGTTCTTTAGTATAATCTCTTAGTTAGTTATAAAAAATCTTAATCTGTTATTCTTAGCATTGAATAATAACCATACCATTATTGCATAAGTACATTGATTAAAATTAACCTAAACCAATCTCTGTGGGAACGAACTAGAATTAATTCTATATTACTTACGATCACGTATACTTGCGTGAATATTAGCGCGTGTTCTAGTCCTAACAATTATAAGAAAGTCAAATGAACCGGTAATCTGATTGTATCTGTAACTATGTGTTTCTAGAATAATGAAGGCCACCATCGGCAATTATCAGTAAACTAGACTAGACACAAAGTTCGCACCCATATCCTGCTGATCAGTCAGGATACAGTGCAGATTTATACCTATATGTATAGATCCATTTGGGTACCCAGGCTCTACGGCCCAAAACAGGGGTCTGGTTCAGTCCCGACCCATAGAATCCAGTTTATACTTGGTCCTTATCATCACCATCCAGTCCATCGATGAGCATCCAGAACAATCGGTATGCTTTGATGTATCTCAACATCAAGATATATTAGGATATATATATTGTGTAATCTATTGGAATATGAATAGAGTATTTTACGTTGGGATATACCACATAAAATATATATCAATATACAATCAGTGCATACCACATAATATGAATTAGCAGTGTTTATTGAGAATATAGGAATATAGGAATTAGCAGTGTTTATTGAGAAATCAGGAATATATGAATATATATCAGTTTATGCACTATTCACATACACTGCTAATTCCACATATATAATATTGTGTAATCTGGAATATGAATATAGGAATATTCATATATTCCTAATTTCTCAATAAACACTGCTAATTCCTATTCACATACACTGATACACAATTACTGCTCTTTTGTTTATGAATGGATATATCAGGATATACCACATAATTCACATAGCACATAAGGCGTATAGTCATTTTAGGTTAAAAAAATATTTTTAGAATCGAAATCGGAACAATACTCGTATTATCGAACAATATCTGGTCGTTTACTAATTTTCGGAATTCCCTGGACTCGTCTCTATAATTAATAGGGTCTATAAATAAATAAATATCAAAAGTCTACTCAATTCCGGAAGAAATAAAGATTTGATACTATTTTTAATGAAAACATATCATTTTTCTAAATTTAAGGGCTTTCGTTTCGTTTAAATCAGATAAATGGTTCAATTATTATTAAATAAATAGGGATAAATCAATTTATTATTTAAAATAACCAATTATTCAAAATAATTGAACCTCAACTATATTTTTAAATAATTATTTAGGAAAAATCAGAATTAAAAATATTTTTTCATAATTTTTGGAATTAAAATGAATTTATAATGAATTATTGAAAATACTTTGATTAATTATCAAAATAATTAATCACTTTAAAGAATTAATAAATAATAATTAAATAATTAAGAAATAAATAGTTTTGAATTTTAGAAAATATCTCAGATTTATTTATAAAATAAATCAATTAATTAATCAATTTATTTAAATAAATAAAACTGATTTTATAATTTATAAAATAAATAATAAAATAAAAATCCAATAACAGTTTTCTGAAAATAGAATTGGGCAAAAACAGATCAAAACTGGGTCACTTAAACGTGTCAAACGAGTCAAAATCCGGGTCATGAAGAACATGACCAAATTTTACCCAGAATCTGACGACCGGAACAGATTCCGGCCAGCCATTTTCAGGTAAAAAACGTAACTGTTTGGTTCGTTTTTCAGCTGAAATCAATTTCAAATCACTTCGTCTTTTGGATTCAGGCAAAAACTAACCGTAAAAACCCCTGGGTTTGATTCTCCGATCAAAAACCCGCCAAACTTCGATTTGGCTCATCTATACATGAAACTTTGATTTTAATAGCTCAAATCAAAGCTTATTCAGTATACAATCGAAGCCCTAGCATCTAACAAACCAAAAATCATTCAAACTCAAAAACGTATAAATCAAAAATTCGTATAAACCCTAATAATCGAACTATCAATTACAACCATCGTTTGATAAATTAACTAACACAAATCGATTGTAAACTATCATACAAAGCTATTTAAACCATCAATTTCATCAGATAACCCCAGAATCAAAATCCCCTAATTCAAACATGAACCCTAAAAATCAAAATAAAAAATCCATGAATTGAAACATGAAATTGATTACATAAACCGAAAGAACAGATCAAAACCTTCGATTTTAATACTTACACGACTGTATTTGATGCCGGAAATCGATCAAAATCGTTGCTGATTGTTTAACCCAAAATCAAAGGTCCGACCCGAATTCTAGAGAATTTTATGATTTTTCAATATTTTTAATAATTTAATTATAATTAATTAATAAAAATTAGGCTATTTATAGTAGTAAATATAATACTCCTAATTAAAATTAAGGCCTTAACTACATCTAATAAAATTAATCGGCCCTTAATTAATGTCACAACCCCAAAATAACACTAAAAAAATATCACTGAATAAATGCAAAGTTATTACAAATGGCTGTTAACAACAGAATTCAAGATCGCAAATGTTCAGTGTTTGAATAGTCCAACACTACTATTATTACAACTTATATATTTATAAAGCTACCGGTCCTCACACAAATGCCAACTATACTACCTGAGCACTCACATAAGCCTCATCATCTCCACAGGTAGACTTACGAGCAGTCTGCTTGTATCTAACCATACTTGCTAGCTGAAATGGCATAAATGAAAAGCAAGAAGTGAGCCAAGCACTCAGCAAGGTATATCATAAAACATAATATAACATCATAGCAATATATATCTGGAAATTGAGGTGTATGACATCATTATTCAAGTCAAAACATTTGTAACCAAAACATTGCTCAAAATCTTTTTTATGACGCTACGGATTACAGCCGATGATCAGCCGCGAAGCAATCCCGAACCTCGCTGGGTTCTTAACAATTTAATGAGATCCCTAGGCATCTTTTAAGCCTAACATGATAAGTGTGAAAGGGACTTGCGTCTTAGTCCATTTCACCAATCTCAAGAAAACATTCTTTAATTTAAAGAGCAATTATCTTTTATAAAACTGATGCCAAGGAGAACTTTACAAAGATCTAGATAAAAAAGGGGATTAAATCATCAATCAAGGATTCGAGTTATGAAACTCTTATCAAAATGATTTGACTTTTCACTAGAAAGGTTTTCAAAGATGGACATCAATGGTTTGACAACCAGGGAAGAAAGTATTGAAAAATAATCATAAAGTTGTTCACAAGATAGAGATCTCAAATTGTAAGGGTAAGACATGGCACATATCTAGTAACAAAGTTTAGGTAGGATATAAAGAGAAATGAAGAAATATGAAGTTGGATTGTTGATAACTCAAGGTATTAAGGGTATAGGGATATTGTATCAAATCAATAGGGGTTTTGTGATCAAGGAAATTAAAATGATGGAGCTTACATGGGTATTTTGGTATAGTAAGAGCAATCAAAGGATAATAATTATGGAACTAAGTCAAGTTGAACAGAACAGTGATAAGGGTATGATTTAATAAGAGCATGAATAGACTTGAAGCAATTCCAATAATCATAAGCATGGCATAACATTTACAATATCTCAATCTAAAATCAGAGTATTTGTAACGATGAATCATGGTGACAACAATATTAACGATCATTATACGAGCATGCTATCATAATTCAAAAGAGTGGTTCGGTACACTTGCAATATATATGTCTTAATGAAAACATCACTAGAACGATGAGGGCAAAATACTTGTACAAAAATAGAATTGGCAAGGGGAAATACTTGCCTTAAGAAGGCTGGCCTAACTCTCGTCTTGATCGTGGAAGAAATCGGGAGCACTACTCGACTTTGACGGAAAGTTTACTATCTTCTCCTGACCCTACAAAAAATATTAGACCTCATCAAGACAGACTCTCACAAAAACTCCATCCTAGTTAAATATTTCAAAACATATCGGCACTTAGGCCTAACTACACATTCGACTCTTTACTAATCACTTATTATGCTCAAATAATCATTTAGGATCACATAACACATTTAATCACATAATATACAACATTGATATAAAGGTGCGCTATTGAGTATTGAATGATCTCACTCAACCAACACAATTGAATCGAAGTGCTAACTAGTCTAGTGCAACTCAACTAGCTCTCCAAATTTTGAAGTGCCTTTACTAGCCAAACTCCATTTCACTTAGCCACACCTATGGCCTAACATTCTTCTGACCTCTTACTAACAATTAGACTCAATGGTCAACTCAGGCCTCATCTCTAAGAATGCAAAATCTAAGTTCAAGGACAATGTGTTCCTAAGTGAAACTATTAGGTGACGCTGAATGGTACTAAGCGACAATGATCCCCGTTCCACTCAAAGTTTGACACTCAAATTACTACAATGGAATCTCAGGTCCTAAATATAACTTGTGCACTTGGAATGACACCAAGGCTCAACCTAGGCCTCCTTGGGCCTATTCTCAAAGTTGACTCTCCCCTGTCCTAGTGACACTCAAACTGCCCTGATTTGAACTCACTTTATACTCTTGGTTTCAACTCTAAACCTTCAAACTATGGCTTGAAAAACCTCCCACAAACTCCCTAGTATAAATTCTAAGGAAGGCCTAATGAAGGCCTACCAATGACACCACTTTCTAAGCTTAAAAGTGCTCCTCACTCAAACTGTTTCTGTTCTGACCAGAAGTCATGATTCGACTTGTGCACCTAAGTAAATGGGTTGATATCTTATATTTAAAGCTTTTGGGATCAACTATAGGTCAATTCCTAACTTCTGGTGGCTTGGGCCTCCGAATTCCCAAAGAATGCCCAATCAAAACTCTCCTACAAACTAGTGCAAAATTCTGGAAAAAGACAAACCTTATACTAACCCTTCCACCTTAACTACCACTTATAAACCATCAACCCAATCTTTAACCAAGAATAATTACCATCTTAATTCTCTCATCTAACCCACTAACACTTGGTGGAGATCATTCATACCCTAATGCACCATGACCAAATTATACAAACAAAGTAGCAAGACTAACACTTAAATCATATTTTTGAGTACTCATGCACAAAATGAATATCTATATCAACATGCAAAAGAAATACCAATTGAATATACTCATTAAACCACTATAAAAACTATACTTTGTCATAATAAAGCACTTTTCAAGAAAAGTATTGTTGTGAATATATTGTGTACTTGATGATCACTTAAATAAAATATCTAAGTAGATTTTACTTAGTGAAATAATGTAGCACTCGACGGACAAGAATTATAGTCCCGACGGATAACTCATTATAGTCCCGACGGATGATTAACTTATTATCCATCGAGTGAGTAGCTTATGTAATAATAAGTTTGTAGCACAGTGATGTATGCACCTTTATATAGAATCTGTAGTAGCATATAAGTCATGTTGACTTTAACTAGATATGCAGAATAGGTTGATTAATTGTACATAAGTACTGTCTTGTAATTCTGTATAAGTGAAATGAAGTCAAGTGCCAAAATAGCTACCGACGGATGATTAACAAAGCCTTCAACGGATGATCAAATGACTATTAACGGATGTTTAACATAGCAGTCGACGAATGATCAATCAAGTCATCGACGGATGATTTGAAAGTCGACGGATGATCATATCAAGAATTCAAACATCAGTTAAACAGTGAAAGCTGACACACAGCCGTCGAGTTGGATACAAACACATTGTGGAAGCCCATTAACTGGGTAATAGAGGACAAAAAGTAGCAAAGATTAAGACTGTTAGATTTTATATTTGTTCAGTCTTTTTGACTTTGTAATCTTGGTAATATATAAACCAAGAGAGTATCAAATAGAATAATAATTGAGATAGTTGAGAAACACAAAAACAGAGAAATCTTTGTAAGCATAATCTTTAGCATTTCCTGTTTTCTCAGCAGTTCAATTTGTAAGCAGCTGTGGGCATTTCTGCACACAGAGTCCTCTCGATATATTATATATATCTCTGGTGGAATTGTTTAAATCCACCAGAAAGTTTTTAAAGACTCTTGTTTTTAATTACTTGTGTTTTGATTCATTCAAGTTTATATTCCGCATTGTGCTAATCAAAACAAATATATCAATAATCGAGTTGAACATTTTTATTTCAAGAAAAAGGTTCAAGAATTCCATTCAACCCCCCTTCTGTAATTCTTGCTTCATTGTTAAGGGACTAACAATTGGTATCAGAGCAAGCTCTTAATCTACAAAGAGTTTAAAGATCAAAACAATTCAGCAAGATGAACAAGAAAGATGTTGGAGTCAAGATTTCTTTTCTTGATAAAGATAATTACCATCATTAGAAGGTAAAGATGCATCTTCACATGCTCTCTCAAGATGAGGCCTATGTGGACTGCATAGAAAGAGGCCCACATGTTCCAATGAGAGTTGCAACAGGAAATGAGCCATCTGTTCCAAAGCCAAGGCATGAATGGTCTGATCCTAACATTGAACAAGTCAGGAAAGATAAAAAGGCCATGAACATTCTGTTCAATGGTGTTGATGCATACATGTTTGATAACATCATCAACTGCAAGACTGCCAAGGAAGTTTGGGACACAATACAAATAATCTGTGATGGTACTGAGCAAGTAAGAGAAAATAAAATACAGCTCCTGATTCAGCAATATGAGCATTTTCACAATGAAGAAAGTGAATCACTCACTGATATTTTTAGTAGATTCCAAAAACTATTAAATGCTCTTAAGTTGCATGGAAGAGTCTATCAGACTAAAGACTCCAATCTGATATTTCTCAGATCTCTTCCAAAGAAATGGAAACCAATGACAGTCTCATTGAGAAACTCACAGGATTATAAGGAGTTTACTTTAGCGAGACTGTATGGCATTCTGAAAACCTATGAGCTTGAGATAGAGCAGGATGAAAGAATGGAGAGAGGAAAGAAGAAAGGAGGATCCATTGCACTAGTTGCTGATCTGGAAAAGGAAAAGGAAGTGAAGATGGAAGCTGTGGAATCAACTTCAAAGGTCTGTGAAAGCAAGGGTAAGGGGCTAGCTACAGAAAATGAAGATTCATTGAGCCAAGATGACATGGAGGACATTGATGAGCACCTAGCATTCCTTTCAAGAAGATTTGCCAAGCTCAAGTTCAAAAAGAACTTTGGAGCAGCCAAGCCAAATAGAAACATGGTGGATAAGTCAAAATTCAAGTGTTTCAAATGTGGCTTGGCAGGGCACTTTGCAATTGAGTGTAGAAAGTCAGATTCCAGTAAGAAAAGATTTGAGTATGTAGATTACAAGCAAAAATACTTTGATCTACTTAAACAAAAGGAAAAGGCTTTTATTACACAAGAGAATGACTGGGCAGCTGATGGCTTGGATGAAGATGAAGATGTCAGCTATGTCAATCTAGCCCTTATGGCCAAGTCTGATGAAACATAGACAAGTTCCTCAAGCAATCAGGTAATCACTATAAACCTTGCACATTATCTAAAGCTGAGTGTAATGATGCCACAAATGACATGTCTACAGAATTGTATCATTTGCGTGTTACACTTAAGTCCCTCACTAAAGAAAATGCTAAAATCAAAGAAAACACCTTGTTTTTAAGTGAGAGGAATAATGTGCTTGAGTCTCAGTTTGTTGAGTTTAAAAAACTAAAAATTGAGTGTAGGATTGCCAAGGAGGAATTAACTGAGTCCTTGAAAAAGTAAGAAATTTTAAAGAAGCAGCTCGATCGTGAACATGAGGTGATTAAAGCATGGAAAACATCCAGAGATGTTCATGCTCAAATCACCAAGGTTCAAGGAATTGAGTCTTTTTATGATGAAGCCTGGAAAAAGAATAAGGAGAAACTAGAACCTATTTTGGTAGATGGGTTGCTGACAGATGTAGACTCGACAGATGATGAGGACTATCCGTCGGATAATAAAAAGTGTTATCCGTCGAATGATAAAAATCCTCATCCGTCGGCTGTAAGCAAACCCATTAGCAAAGCCAAATTAACCAAGCTAAATGATAAGTATGGGTCTGTTTCCAAGAACTTTGTTTCAGGAGAGTCAAGTCAAGCTAAGGAAGGGAAAAAGGCTAATGTTGGTCACATGACTGTCAAACTGTTAAGTGACAGACTTGAGAAAATAGAGGTAAAAACAGAAACTAAAAAGAAAAACAATAGGAATGGTAAAGTAGGGATTAACAAACACAATAACTAAACACCTGATAAATATGCTCCTAGAAAGATCTGTGTCAAGTGTGGTAGTGTAAATCATTTGTCTGTTAATTGCAAATCTGCCATGCCTACTCCCATGTCTGTTCAGTCTCAATTTCCTAACATAAATGCCATGCCTCCCATGCCTGTTAATGCTATGCCTACACAGAATATGATTGCACAATTTGCTAATATGCCATTTTCACCTAATCCATATTATGCTGCAAACAATATGCCTCAAATGCCATTTAGCATGCCTTACTGGAATAACATGTTTGCACCAAGCATGCCATTTCCTGTTAGCCATAACATGCATGATAATTCTGTTGCATCTAGTGGTTTCAAAGGCCCAACCCAAATGACTAAGGAAGAATCTAAAATTCCTAAGTCAAATGAGTTAAGACCTAAAAAACAGAAGAAGAAAGCTAACAAGGCAGGACCCAATGAAACTTGGGTACCAAAATCAACTTGATTTGATTTTGATGTGTGCAGGGAAACAGAAGGAATCTTTGGTACTTGGATAGTGGTTGTTCAAGACACATGACTGGTGATTCTACCCTGCTCACAGAATTTAAGGAGAGAGCTGGCCCAAGTATTACTTTTGGAGATGACAACAAAGGATATACTGTGGGATATGGCTTGATTTCAAAGGACAATGTCATCATTGAAGAAGTTGCCTTAGTGGATGGTCTCAAACACAATCTGTTGAGTATCAGCCAGCTTTGTGACAAAGGCAACTCAGTAACCTTCAACAAAGAAGCCTGTGTTGTGACTAACAATCAAAACAACAAAGTGGTTCTCACTAGTGTGAGAAGAGGAAATGTGTATCTAGCTGACTTCAACTTAACTAAAGCAGAATCTGTAACTTGTCTTCTCAGTAAAGCAAGTCAAGATGAAAGTTGGCTATGGCACAAGAAGCTATCCCATCTAAACTCCAAGACCATGAATGAGCTGGTAAAGAAAGAGATAGTAAGAGGCATTCCTCTAGTGGAGTTTACAAAGGATGGACTGTGTGATGCCTGCCAAAAAGGGAAGCAGATCAAAGCATCATTCAGGAAGAAACTTGATTCAGCAATTGAAGAGCCTCTGCAACTGCTTCACATGGATTTGTTTGGACCAGTCAATGTATTGTCAATTTCAAAGAAAAGATTTTGCCTAGTAATTGTAGATGATTTCTCAAAGTTCTCTTGGACATATTTCCTAAAGTCTAAAGATGAGGCTAGTGAAATCATCATCAATCACATAAGGCAAGTTAACAATCTTCCTGATTTCAAAGTTAGAAGAATCAGGAGTGACAATGGAACTGAGTTCAAAAACTATGTTGTGAGAGCATTTTGTGAGGAAAATGGGATCTTGCATGAGTTTTCAGCAGCAAGGACTCCACAACAGAATGGTGTAGTGGAAAGAAAGAATAGATCTCTTATTAAAGCTGCAAGGACAATGCTTGAAGAATCAAAATTACCAACATATTTCTGGGCTGAAGCTGTAAACACTGCATGCTACACTCAGAACATCTCTCTGATTAATCAAGCAAGATGCATGACACCTTATCAATTGTTAAAGAACAAGAAGCCAACTCTAAACTTTCTTCATGTCTTTGGCTGTAAATGCTATATTCTGAGAAATCAAACTGATCAAAATGGAAAGTTTGATCCTAAAGCAGATGAAGGAATTTTTGTTGGATATGCTGTTGGTAAAACATATAGAGTCTACAATCTAAGAACCAACATTGTTGTGGAATCTATACATGTTGTGTTTGATGATAAAAAGATTGAAGGACTGAAAGATGAAGATTACCATGAAAGCCTCAAATTCGACAATGATGAGATGGTCAGTGATGAAAGTGATGATGAGAGTGATTAAGAAACAGTGTCTAAGGATAATGCAGACAAATCTACCACCAATGAAGCACATAACTCAACATCCGTCGAGTTACATAATGCTTCATCCGTCGGAAGGCAATCTGTGTTATCCGTCGGAAGACAACCTGCCTCATCCGTCGGTACTCAAAATTCACCATCTGTCGGGTTATCTAAAGGAGCAGGAAATCAAGGAAGGTCACCCATAGAAAGTACCCCTTTATCAAATCAAAGATCCACAAACTCAGGGGGAGTTTCTAGAGATCAAAACTCAATCACACATCAAGGCAACATTGAGGTCTTTTCACTTACAGCTAATCTATCTCAACCAAGGAAATGGACAAAAGATCACCCCTTTGAACTAATTATTGGTGATGTTTCTTCTAGAGTTCAAACCAGGAGAGCAACTCAAGAAGAATGTCTATACAACAGCTTTCTGTCAAAGGAAGAACCAAAGAAGGTAGAAGAAGCCTTGTTAGATCCTGATTGGATTTTAGCTATGCAGGAGGAGCTAAACCAATTTGAAAGGAATAAAGTTTGGAAGCTGGTACCCAAGCCTAAAGGAAAGAATCCAATATACACCAAATGGGTATTCAGAAACAAGATGGATGAAAATGGCATAGTAGTAAGGAACAAAGCCAGATTGGTTGCTAAAGGCTATTGCCAGCAAGAAGGAATAGATTTTGATGAAACATTTGCTCCTGTTGCAAGAGTTGAAGCCATCAGAATCTTCTTACCTATGCACCCCATGCCAATTTTAAGGTCTATCAAATGGATGTCAAAAGTTCCTTTCTGAATGGAGATTTGGAGGAAGAAGTGTATGTTAGTCAACCTCCTGGCTTTGAAGATCCAAATTTTCCAGAGTATGTCTATTATCTACTGAAAGCATTTTATGGACTGAAGCAAGCACCTAGAGCCTCGTATGACACTTTATCAAAGTTCCTTTTGGAAAATCACTTCACAAGAGGTACTGTAGATAAAACTTTATTTTTCAGAAATGTTAATGGCTCTAGCATACTTGTTCAAATTTATGTAGATGATATTATCTTTGGCTCTACAGATGAGACGCTTTGTAAAAAGTTTGCCAAACTGATGCAAAGTAAGTATGAAATGAGTATGATGGGATAACTAACTTACTTTCTTGGTTTACAAGTTAAGCAAGTTAGTGATGGAATATTCATTAGTCAAACTAAATATATTTTTGATCTTTTAAAGAAGTTTGATCTAATGGATTGCACATCTGCAAAAACTCCCATGACCACTGCAACTAAGCTTGAACTAAACACTACTGAAAAGTCTGTGGATATTTCAAGCTATAGAGGCATGGTTGGCTCACTTCTGTACTTAACAGCTAGTAGGCCAGATATAATGTTTGCTACATGTTTATGTGCTAGATTTCAGGCTAATCCTAGAGAGTCTCACTTGATAGCTATCAAGAGAATTTTCAGATATCTCAAGGGAACACCAAAACTTGGCATTTGGTATCCTAGAGATTCTGGTTTTGATCTAACTGGTTATTCAGATGCAGATTATGCAGGTTGCAGAATTGACAGAAAAAGCACAACAGGAACTTGTCAATTTCTAGGAAACAAGCTTGTGTCCTGGTTCAGTAAAAAGAAAAATTCAGTTTCTACTTCTACAGCTGAAGCTGAATATATTGTTGCTGGCAGTTGCTGTGCACAGATTTTATTGATGAAAAATCAATTGCTAGAGTATGGTTTGCAAGTTGAGAGGATTTCTATTTTCTGTTATAACACAAGTGCAATTGCCATCACTGAAAATCCAGTGCAACATTCAAGGACAAAGCACATAGACATCAAGTACCATTTCATAAGGGAACATGTAATGAATGGTACTGTAGAGTTACATTTTATTCCAAGTGAGAAGCAACTTGCAGATATTTTTACCAAGCCACTGGATGAATCCACCTTTTCTAGGTTGGTAAGTGAGTTATGTATGCTTAATTACTCTTGAATTTATCTGAGTTATTTTGCAAGTTGAAAAGTAGCCAGAAATTTAACTGATTTTTAGTCATGGATGAAATTTTGGCTAAGTCAAAATTTGCATCTCGACGGATGACCATTATCCATCGAGTTGAGTCATCCGTCGATATACAATGTGCAAATAAAAATCAATTATTTTTCTGGAATCTTTTAAAACTCGATGGATAACAGTTTATCCTCATCAGTCGAAGTGTCTAAATCTTAACCGTTAACTCCCTGAACATTATCCATCGAGTATAATTACAGTTTGTAAGCATTACACGACGGATAATGGGTGGAATTTTTACAGTTTATTTTTAAACGACTATTTTAGGCAATTTCTATTGGGTAATTTACTTTTCTTTATTATTTTCATCCGTTGTTTTTGAGCAAAGTATAAAAGCTTATTTTATTCTAATCATTTTCTTTTATCATTCTCAAATTCAATTGTGTTTATTTCATTCTCTCTCAAGCAAAAATCCTCTTTCTCTTCAAGCTTTCCTTCTCTAACAATGGCACCTGTAGTAAAGATTATGTCTCAGACTGGGTTCATTTATGAGAAGAACAACTTTACTGCTTTGATCAACAAGGGCATTCAGCAATCAGATACTATCACAAGATGATGGACTTCGTGAAGAACTGCAAGTTAAGTTTTGCCATGCTTGAATCACCCACAATCTTTTGTGAAGTTGTAGAAGAGATGTGGACCTCTGCAATTTACAACTCTACTGACAAAATCATCACTCTGACCATCAAAGGTAATGAATTATGTATCAATAGTGATGTGATAAAAGCATGTTTCAAGATTCCTGATGATAATGTAACTTCACCACACACTGACACTGATTTGATCAATATGCTTAACTCCATGCATTATGCACTTCCTACTTAATAAGCTAAGTGAAATTAGGAGAATAGGTCTTAGGAAGGAATGGAGTTTTATGTGTGATGTTGTAACTAAAGTTTTCTCTGGAAAAGTCAGTAATTTTGATTCTGTGAACATTTCCATGCTTAACATGCTATACATGCTAGTTACAGACAAATTTTACAATTTCAGTGACCTTGTCATATATGAGTTAGGTTTTAAACTAGGTGAGTTAGCCAAAAGGGGAAAGAACATATATTATGCTAGATTTTTTATGCTATTGGCTAACCATCTTTGTCAAGAGATTGCACTTGAGAACCCAAACAACAAATTAGCTTGTTGGGTTCAAGAGAGAAGAATCATTGCAGATTTGAATAGAGCCAACCACCATAGGGATGTGCCAGTGTTCTATTTCCCTGTAATGCTGACACCTCAGGTAAGTGAGGTAAGTTCATCCATACCCTCAACTATTCCAATCTCCTCTATTTATTTGACTTCATGCATAGCTATGGCAACTGTGACAATGACCAAACAGTTGCCTACCAAAGCTGCCAAATCAACTGTAATTTCTAAATCCAAATCAAAGAAAACCCCCTCTAGTATCTCTCAAAAGGTACCAGTTGAAAAATCTACCAAAGGCAAAGAGGGGAGTGTGAAGGAGGGTCCAATAGGTGAGGGAAGGGGTGAACATCAAAGAAACCCCAAGGATAAGGTTGGAGAGTTGAGTGAATCCCAGCCTAGCCACACTGCAGTTTCCCAACAAACTGCAGTGCTTAAAAAGGACAAAAGCTCACTTCTAGCTGCATCCTCCCAAAAGGATGTGGCTATTGAACAAAGCTCTCATCCAAGAGCACATGCCAAAAGGGTTAGGGACACAAGCTCACCCCAAAGTTACACTAGAATGAAGAAATCCAAAACAACTGGGGATGCACAGGGCACACACACAGTGCAAACTGATGCTAAAGACACAGTCCCTGCACCTTCTCAAATTCAGATTGATGTGGCTCCAATAAATGTGGAGTCACAGCCAAAATCTCTCATTATAGAAGCCACTGAAACACCATACTCACCAACTAACTCACTGGAAGTGGACATGATAAACACTTCAATTCCTGATTCCCCTTCTTTAACTCTGTTGGGGAAGCCAAAATCTAGTACAAGTGAGCATCATCTTTTAGATGATTTGTTGGCTCACTTGCCAATTCTTTCAGATTCTATTGTGACTTCTGTGGCTTAAATAACTTCAATCAACACAGAGTCTATAATAGTTTCTCTTCCTACCTCATTCATTTCTACTATCTCGATGGATATTGCTCATCCGTCGAGTAGTGATTGTATCCCGATGGATAAGCTTAACAGCAGTTATCCGTCAGATAGCTTTACCACTCACCCGACGGATATCACTTATCCGTCGAGTGTCTCTGCACAACTTCAAACTTCAATAATTTCAAGTGCAGAAGATTTAGTGGTAATACAATCACTCTTAGGACTGAGAGAGGAGAGTGCATTGAGTGAGAGGCTGGGTTGCTCCCAGGCAAAAGGAGAGGAAAAGAGTGAATCTCAGCAATCCATTTCTTCAGGATTGTCAAAAATGAGTGAGAGGAGTCCCGCCTTAGTAGGTGAAGGTGAGGGTGTGAGGGTGGGGAGCCAGGGTGAGACCCTGATGCAACAAAAGAGAGAATATGAGAGAAAGGCAGGTACAGGAGAAATAAGGGTGGATCCAGCCATTGCTAGTGAGTCAATGATTGTGGATGATGCTGAAAAGGAAAGACAATTTCAGTAACATTACAAAGCTGTAGTTGATAACATTTCTTTTTATGCTGACACTTTTACTCATCCTGTGTCAGCCTATCAATTGTTGGCTGCTCAGGGCAATGTAGAGGCAGAGCAGACTTTGAATTTGGTGCACACCACAGAATCTCTTCAAAGAGATAAAGCTGCTGTTAACAGGATGCCTTCTCAAGCTGGAGAGCCATCTGAAGAATTTGGAGTAAATTCTAATGATGATGACTCTGGTTCTTTGGATGGAAGCATGAACTTAGGGGGAGCTGAAGGCCCAAGTTCTGCTTTAAGTTTACCTGAATGGGCATGGGAAAAGGAATCTACACCAGGATAATTTGAGGTATCTTTGGTCAAACAAGTAATGGCTATTCAACAGGCCCTTCAGGAAACTTCAGATGCTGGTACCAAGGCTGTTCTTCAAGCTCACCTAGACTCTCTACATCTAATGAAGATCCAGCACTTAAGACAGAATCTCAGTGTGGATGAATTGAAAAGAGATATAGATGACTTGAAGACCTATAACTCTGAGAAGCTGGATTCAGTAATGCCATATGGTACCATGCAAGATCTACTACTAAGATTGAGGAGAGAATCAGACTCTGAAAAGAAGCTAGGCAAGCTGGAAAACAGAGTTCAAGTTATTGAAGATTCAGTGGCTATTCTTCTTCAAAATCAACAGACTCAGACCAATCTTCTCATGCAACTGGCTAAAGCACAAGGCCTAACTCCTCAACTTGATGATAACAAAAAGGGGGAGAGAGAATCAAGTAAGGGGGAGAAAGGACCAACAGAGGGGGAGAAACTTCTAGTACAAATCAGCAAAGTAATTGTACCTTCAATTACTATCTCCAAGCCACCAGTTGCAGATGGTATAGATCTAATTGAAGCAGCAACAGCAAATTTGAAAGTTGCTGAAAAAGGAAAGTTGAGTTTAATCAACTGGGAAAAGATTGATGAGGAAATTCAGAAAAAGTTTGAACTAGTCAAGGAGCCAGTTATGTCAGCTATCCATCACTCTCATGTCAAGCCAATCAGTATGAATGAGATGAGCATGAACTATCTGGAGAAAGGACAATCTTCCTGCATCAAATCACAAAAGGCTGAAATAATTCTCAAACCAAGGGCAAATTATCCAAAGTCATCTTTGAAGAATCCCTTGGATACTGTGTATGAGACACCCAAGCCTGATAAAAAGAAGCTTCTGTCAAGATCCATTATCTTCTATAAAGATCCAGCTGATTCAGCCTCCAAAAGGAGAATTGCTAAGAAATTCAGAAATGGAAAGGAAATTTGTGTGGTAGCTGGACATCCACAATTTGCTCAAGCAAAGAAAGAAGAGAAAGCAAGATTAAAGAAGAAAAAGAGGCAAGCTGCTCTAGATGCAAAGAAATCTAAACAAAAGAAAGAGCAGATTACCATCTTGGCCAAGCTACAGGCTGTAAACTCTTCTCAACAAATTCCCTCTCAACCATCTGAAGCTACTGAATCAAAGAAGAAGATTGAAGAACAGAAGAAATCCCCAAGAAAGAAGGAATTGGCTAGAAGAACAAAAAGGAAACTGGATGTTGTTGACAAGGAATTGGAAGATCAATTTCCTAAGGAATCCACTCAAGCTAAAACTCTAGCATCAAAGCCCTCTGTGGTATTTGAAGACATAAGGGTGGTGGACCCCTACAAGAACATACATGGAGAGCCTATTGTGCCAAAGGATGAGCCAATAGAGTGGGATAAATTACCAATTCCTGACTTTAACTTGCCAATCCTTACCAAGCCAAAAAGGACAAAATCAAGGGCAGTCAAGAAAGTGAAGCTGTCACCTCTCAAATCCAAGTCAGTAGTTAAAGCTCAACCCAAGGTCAACAGGGGAGACTACTTGTACTTGTATGACATCAAAGAATTCTCAGATCTAAACCTTTATCTGGATGAACTGGATGAAGTAAGGGCAATTGATGCATACAGAAACCTACCTAAAAGGTTGGTGTTCAAGTACAAAGGAGGAAGGGAGATTCAGTGGCCTCTTCACAGGATACTTCAAAAAAGCCAAGCTGTGTTGATCAAAGTTTATTCATCCTTCAAGAAAAACTTTGGGTTCAATATAACTGCAAGAAGACTAGTATTGAAGAAGATTGAAGAGCTGAGGAGTGTTAAAGCTAAAGATGCACTCCCAAAGACTCTAATCATTCCATACACAGGGAGAAGAGTGCATCTAAGGCCCTACTGGATGATGGAATTCATGGATGACAAGGGTGTGAGAAGAATCTTCAGACTAGAAGACCAATTGAGTATCTCTAGCAATGAGACTCTCTTGGAGATGCAAGAAATGCTAGATCTCTCAGAATCTGATGAACTAAAATTCCACAGGCAGCTCCAGAATCAAATTGAAAAAAACAACAGAAAGCTTGGAAGAAGATCCAGACCTTCAAGAAACTAGAAAAATCTGCTCAGGCTAGAGGAGCATCTTGAACTGACTGTGAGCCAAACCTTGTACATTTTGTTTAATTGAAGCACTTTCAGTTTTATCTACTTATCCTTAAAGATATATGTTTAGGATGTTTTGTTATCATCAAGTGTCTCTTAATTTATGGCTACAATTCCAGTAGACATAAATTGGGGGAGATTGTTGTGAATAAGTTGTGTACTTGATGATCACTTAAACAAAACATCTAAGTAGATTTTACTTAGTGAAATAATGTAGCACTCGACGGTAAGAATTATAGTCCCGATGGATAACTCATTATAGTCCCGACGGATGATTAACTTATTATCCATCGAGTGAGTAGCTTATGTAATAATAAGTTTGTAGCATAGTGATGTATGCACCGTTGTATAGAATCTGTAGTAGCATATAAGTCATGTTAACTTTAACTAGATATGTAGAATAGGTTGATTAATTGTATATAAGTAGTGTCTTGTAATTCTGTATAAGTGAAATGAAGTCAAGTGCCAAAATAGCTACCGAAGGATGATTAACAAAGCCTTCGACGGATGATCAAATGACTATCAATGGATGTTTAACATAGCAGCCGACGGATGATCAATCAAGTCATCGACGGATGATCTGAAAGTCGACGGATGATCATATCAAGAATTCAAACATCAGTTGAACAGTGAAAGCTGACACACAGCCGTCGAGTTGGATACAAACACATTGTGGAAGCCCATTAATTGGGTAATAGAGGACAAAAAGCAGCAAAGATTAAGACTGTTAGATTTTATATTTGTTCAGTCTTTTTGACTTTGTAATCTTGGTAATATATAAACCAAGAGAGTAGCAAATAGAAAAATAACTGAGATAGTTGAGAAACACAAAAACAGAGAAATCTTTGTAAGCATAATCTTTAGCATTTCCTGTTTTCTCAGCAGTTCAATTTGTAAGCAGCTGTGGGCATTTCTGCACACAGAGTCCTCTCGATATATTATATATATCTCTGGTGGAATTGTTTAAATCCACCAGAAAGTTTTTAAAGACTCTTGTTTTTAATTACTTGTGTTTTGATTCATTCAAGTTTATATTCCGTATTGTGCTAATTAAAACAAATATATCAATAATCGAGTTGAATATTTTTATTTCAAGAAAAAGGTTCAAGAATTCCATTCAACCCCTCTTCTGTAATTCTTGCTTCATTGTTAAGGGACTAACAAGTATACTCATTTTTTAGCAAATCAAGTTATTACCAAGGGCTTATAATCGAATTTAAAGCCACAATCAAGTATATAGTCTAGTTTTCAACATGCACTCTTAGTACTCTAAGATTTTGAGTGTAAATTCAACATGTAATCATTTAACATACAATATCCCAAGTATTTCATGACATGCAAGGGTTTTAAAGATCATGATCCATCAAAAGTTTAGCTTTATAGCAACATGCAATCAAGACTTATTCACATAACATTTAATCACAAATAAAGAACATAAAACTCTACTCCATTCGGCTCTTAAAGAGTCTTTGCTGAATGGAAAGGAGTGAAATGATCATACAAAATGGCAAGGAAGTCCTTCAACCATTAGTCATTCACTCTTGATGCTTTGCCTTTGTTTTGAACCTTAAATACATCAGAATCAAGGTTTTCAACATTAGGCTCACTCAAAACTCAACATGCAAGCTTAAACCAAGTAGTGCACTTAATATTTAACTTACTAAACAAGTGATCAAACCTTAGAGGATGATTTCTTGCAAGAATTTTGAAGAAAAAATGAAAGAAAATGAACACGGAGGGGGGGGGGCTTGGCTTCGACCGAGAGAGAGAAAAGAGGAGGGAGGAGGGTGAGATGGTGTGTGTAAGTGGTGAAATGACACAAGGTGATGATATGGTGGTGGTTTTTGTTAGTGTTTGTGCCCTAAAGACAAAACTATGATATTTTAGTTAAAGACATTTGGATTATTAATATTTATGTTCTATCGATTATTCCCTTTATAATTTATTAATTCTTAATTTACCGCGATATAAATTTTAGATTAATAAATATCCTTGGAATATGATATGCAATTTTATATCTCTAAGTACGTGACTTAGAAATGAGATTATGAGAATATTATCAATATTCCTAAATGTCCCTAGTCGAGTATTATTATTAAGGGACAATAATAATGCATTAAGACTAGTGTGTTTGTTGACTGATGATCACATCTCATTGATCATAGGTATAGTGGTACTAAGTCAAAGACACAGGCAGTTGTACATGTACATGGTGCTGGACAGACTCGATGTGAGATTCTACATGTTTGTTGTGTCATAAGTAATTCTCACAGTGATAATGATGTAATGGTCCTTGGACTTGTAGTCATTATGTTTCTATACGAGAATTAATATATATTGATTCCATTAAAAGTTATCCTTGACCGGGTAAAGATAAAAGTGGACATTGGGTATATTATGAATTGTATGAGAAATATGAATGATCTAGATGGGATTTAACCCTCCTATTTTAGGAGTGATATTATTGGCCTCTTGTGTGAGCTAGACTATGAAATGCGTAGCTACGCTCAAATGTAGATTTGATATGATAGTCTACTCATCGATCAAGGACTCATCGATCAAGGAAACTTGGATTAAACTATGATGAGGATGACACATAAAATGCCTCTAGTTTAATCTATAATATTTGGTTAAAGAGATTATATTACATTGTACATTATTCATGAAAGGTTTTATTGATCACCAATTTAATTATTATTACTTGGGTACAATGATGTAAAACTAGATGCCGCTCATTGTTTACGATTTTAAATTAGATTTAAAATTCGTTTCCAACGTAATAATAACCTATAGGGTCACACACTAAGAATGCTTGAATGATTATTTAATTTAAATTGGATTTAAATTAAATTAAAGTAAATTGAATTATTTATAATATTAATTAAGTTTGACTTAATTAACTAGATAAATAATGATATTCAAATTTACTAATATTAATTATGAAATTTATTTATTAAATAATTAAGTGAGACTTAATTATAATACAAATAGGAATTTTGAATTAATAATAACTCCTAATTAGTTAAGAGTTATAATTCGTTTTTCTACTCTCTATATAATATCTCTTGTGTGGCTGATTTGTTGAGAGTGAAAAAGACTTTTACTAAAACCTTAGCCACCAAGGGAGAAGATGAAGAGAGCAAGAAGAAACGAGTTTGTGCTAGTACACATTCAATCCTTGCGTTCAAGCATTCGTGTGGATACCGATAGAGCGTTGATCGTGAGAGCGGGATGCGTGGTGATTGAACAAGCTTTGGATCTCCATTAGTCAACCAATTTGTAAAGCTTATTAAGGTAAACAATCTGATCTATGAATTAAATATCTATTTTTCGCATGGATCCTGCGGTGGGTTTCAAAAATTCTGATTTTTCATGTTTTTAATTAATGTTTTTGTTGCGTTTATGTGCCCGAAACCCAACAATGGCACCAGAGCTACTTGCAAAAAGTGTTTAATTCGTTTATGTGTTTACTGGTTTTATGATGATAACATGTATACAATATTCCATGACATTTATGTATGTGATTTTGTATATTTTACATGTTATGTTTATATATGCGTATATATATATATGTTTTGAATATATGATATTCATGAGAGTTGTATAATCATATGATGATTATATAATCTGTATATATATTGATATATACATGTTTTATGTTTGTTCTTATTATAAGAATCATAATTGATACGATTCTGAATCGGATGTAGTGGATTTGCTGAAATCTGTGTCTGGTGTCCGATTTTGGCGAATGAATACGCTATTTCATATGGAATCGAGCGTCTAAACGTAACGGATAGCTAAAGCTATTATCGACTGATCTGTAAGGTGTTTGACGTCGTTTAGACCATGTAATCTGCGATTTAATGTCATCAGATTTAATTTTGAATTTTCTGTTTTTTTGCTATATTTGGTTTTTATGATTAGATCATGATGGGTATGCTATGTTAAGATCATATTATATATTTTAACATGTTCTTATGTGTTAATTGAGCATGGTGGATGGTTATGGCTTATGACCTTAGGTTAATGGTTTTGGTTTTTTAAATACGGCTTGCATGTCATTTGATCTTGTAATTATTAAATCTCGAATGTAACTCGAGTTCTTATTGTAAGTACATTAGATTAGTTTTTTATTTTTAATTCGTGTAATGTACATGAAGACATGAAGATTTGAAAATCAAGGAAGGATAATCTCACATGGAGGCCATTTAAGGAAGCAATACAAGAAAGAAGACATGTAATAGTTAGCCATTATTTATTTTTCACCTTAGATTGACCTAGATCTTTGTCATTAGCTTGATAAAGATCACATAGGATGAAGCCATAACCAACCACGTTTATTTATTGCACTTCACATATATATGCGCATATGATGAATGTATGTATAGAGTAGTTTATAAAGATGCATGCTTAATTAGATTAAGGATGTATGTGTTAGATACGACACCCATGCCATGCTTTCTAAACAAGATAAAATCTGTAACGATTCAAGATTTTAAAATGAACAAACGATTACGAGATTCTCATGTTTATGAAACACGGAATAAAATACAAATTTTCTTTGTTTCTGACATGGGGAGATTTTGTCAAAAGCGAGTTCATCGAGCTTGTAAGGTTGTGGGTTTGAAGCGAGACCGTTGTGACTCCCTCACTATCTGGAAATCAAACCATTGACGAATATTGATTTGAAGTATTTTATTCAAGGAAAAATTGGGAATCTCTTTATGATGGGATCATGATCGTTTTAAAATTAACAAAACCCTAAAGTTAATCTTAAGTTGATCAGATGCCGTCCAATGAGTCCAATGCGTTAACCCCTAGATCGACCAGGAGTGGGTTCGCCAAAGCGAAGTACTCCTATCTATCGTGGGAGATGTGTTGAAGTATATTGATACTTTTTGACTATTGGGTTTGACTTAACTAAGTTATCACAATAGGATTGTGAACTTAGAGGCATAGAGTTTGGCAAGATTTATTAGATAAATATGAACAAATATTGTTCCGCCAAGCTATCCAAGAGTTATATAATTGATATAATTGACAAATGTTGTCTACCTAAATAATCATGTTTTAGGAGAAAAGCCAAAGCTGACCTAACGCATGGTGAAATATGGATCTTGGCTCACTAGAAAGGATATAGAAGATATTTTTCCGAATTAATAGTTAGGGCTATTGATTTGATAAAAATAGTGGGAGATATTTTATTATGAATATATATATGAATAATCACTTGAACATAATTTAATGATCATCTGTAGACTAAGTCATTTTATGCACTTTAATATTGTAGATATCAAATGACAAATAACACAAATAACTCCTCTATGTAATAGTCCTTGAGAAGGACAAGCAGACATGAAATAATTTCCTCGATTGACATGGGAACTTGAGGATTGTCCTCAGGTTCAAGGATGTCACTCAAACCCCTCCCTTATTTCTTCTAGCTGAGAATGAAACATGTGTAGAACAAAATGCTTAACAAAAACAAATTAATTATATAACTGATGTTTCATGTCTCATGCTTGTAATTATGAGTGATGAGCTTTAGAAGTAACAAGAGCATAATGATGTTTATGATATGATTGAGCACCTTCAAAAGATGTTTGAAGGATAGGCTCGTCAGAAAGATTTAACAATAATAAGGCACCATACTTTTATATTAATAGGAGAATCATATCCGATTGGACCACATGTTCTGAAGGTGATAGGCATATGTACCTTGATATTTTGGGTTTGAAGAATGGTCTAGAGACTCAACTTGATTTGATCAAACGATCTTTGAACAATTTCTATTCTCAGTTTGTTAAGAACAAAAGGAATGAGATAGACTGAACACTCAATGAGTTGTTAAGCATGTTTAGAACTGCTGAAAATAACACGGTAAAGGCATGAATTACATCCATATTGATGATGTACACATGGAATGCAAATGGAAAGGAAAGTGGACATGCAAGATAAAGATTTGATCTTATTCGGTGCCAAACCAAAGTCCAATCCCAAAGGGCTTTTGAAGCCTAATAGTGGTGTTGCTAAAGGAGATGATTGTCATTTCTGTGGAAATAACTGGATGAATGGAAGTTAAATTATCGAGCTTATTTGGAAGATCTAAAGAAGAAGACTAGCAATGATCAAGCTTTAAGTATAGGGTTAGAATTGGAGCAAAAGTTGTTGCTCTAGTTGAAGAAACTCGATACCTAATGTTTCCCATAAGGCGAGATTGAGAACTTGATAAATTGTTATTACGTGCCTGCCTTTAGCGGATACATTAAATAAATTTCTTGTCAGGACAAGAAAGGTGTTCATTTTAATTAAATAAACAATAGTTGTTTATTCTATTTTAATGATAAGGCTTATAATGTTCCACAATTAGTTAACAATTTATATGTTCTAAGATGACTCAAATCAAATATTACCTCTAGCATTGTTGTTAAGCCATATTAATGAGAAATGCATTTCTGGTTTACATATAGATGGATACTTGGATAAGTTTGATTTGGAATCATACGGAAGATGCAAACTTTATTTAACTGGCAAAATGACTAAAGCTTCTTTTACCTGATCAGGTGAAAGGGCCACCGAACGATTAGGAATTATACATAATGATGTATGTGGTTGAATGCGTATGATGGCAAGGGGTGGCTTATACTACTTTATAATATTTACTGATGACTTCAGTAGGTGAGGAAATGTATATCTTATGAAGAAAAAATCTAATTCTTTTGAAATGTTCAAAGAATATAAGGCTGAAGTAGAAAAGAAAATAAGGGAAAAGTATAAAAGTTTTACGATCAGATCGTAGAGGAGAATACTTAAGCCTCAAATTCAAGAGTTTCTTCAAGAAGTGTGATATTGTATCACAACTTACTCCTTCTGGAACACCTCAATAGAACAGAGATATTGAGAGGAGAAATCATACCTTGTTGGATATAGTGCGATCGATGATGAGTCAAGCGGATCTTCCATTCAGTTTCTAGGGTTATGCTCTAGAAACGGCTGCATATACACTAAACCAAGTTCCGACTAAAGCGGTTCAAAATACTCCGTATGAGATATAGAGTGATAAATGTCATAGCATGTCATTTATGAAAATTTGGGGACGTGAAGCGTTTATAAAACGTTTAGCCTCTGACAAGCTTGGACCAAAATTAGATAGATACTATTTTGTGGGATACCCAAGTGAGGCTATGGTATAGTTTTTATAATCCTTCCGAGAATAAAGTGTTTGTTGCTCGGGCCGCTGTATTTCTTGAGGGAGAACTACTTTCTAAGAAAATCAGTGGGAGGATAATACATCTCGATGAAGATCGAGAACCACATGATAATATTAAACCAGAGTTGGAATAAGATCAGGATGTACATCAAAATGTTGAAAGTAATCATGTCCAAGAAACACAGGTTATTCGTAGATCTAGTAGGATTCACCATAAGCCTGGGATAAATTATGAATTTCTTTTGACTTAAGATGATATTGTGATGCTTATGGAAAATGATAAGTCTCTCACCTACCAAGATGTTATGAACAGTTCAGACTCCGAGAGATGGCTAGAGGCCATGAAATCCAAGATGGAATCCATGTATCAAAATTAAGTATTGACTTTAGTTGATCCACATGAAGGGGTAAAACCTATAGGGTACAAGTGGGTTTTCAAGAAAAAAACTGACATGGATGGTAAACTACAGACCTATAAGGTGACTAGTGGCAAATAGTTTCAAACAAGTTCATGGTATAGACTATGATGAGAATTTTTCACCAGTTGCTATGGTCAAGTCCTTCAGGATTTTGTTAGCAATAGTTGCTTACTTTGACTATGAGATTTGACAAATGGATGTCAAAACTGCTTTCTTATATGGGAGCCTTGAAGAGGATGTATATATGATATAACCTGAGGGTTTTGTCTATCCAAAGTTTACTAAGATAGTTTGTAAGTTGCTTCTATCTATTTATATATTGATGCAAGCCTCAAGGAGAATGAATATTTATTTTGATGAAACGGTCAAAGAGTTTGGATTTATTCAAAATAAAGATGAACCATGTGTTTAAAAGAAGGTTAGTGGGAGCCATCTGACATTCCTAGTATTATATGTAGATGACATATAACAAATAAGGAATGGCATACCTTCTACAGGCTGTTAAGACTTGGTTGAGAAATAGTTTCTCAGTGAAAGACTTAGGTGATGCTACCTATATATTAGGGATCAAGATCTATAGAGATAGATTGAAAAGATTAATCGACCTAGTCGAAGTACATACATTAATAAAATACTGCATCATTTAAGGATGTAGGAGATAAATAAATGATATGTTTCGATGTCTCAAGGGATAATGATCTCAAAAGATAATTGCCCCTAAATCATTAGATGATAAGGGCCATTTGAGAAAGCTCCATACGCTTTAGCAATTGAATCTATAATGTGTACAATGATATGTATTTATCCGGATGTTTCGTATGCTTTGAGCATGACGAGCAGATACCAGTCTAATCCAGGTGAGGGTTGTAACACCCCCAGATCCGGGGGTCGGGGATCCGGGTTGTCACGGTCTTTCTTTCCACAATATCACTTCACTTAATTAATAATAAATAACCTCATGCTGTGACCCCACACTAACACACACCACAACCCGTTATAGTCTCAGAGATGAAATTGAAATAAGTACAAGTCTTTGAATCCACAATTTAAAATTATTACAACCCAAAATGATTACTTGATAATTTACAGTTAATTGCCATTATCTGCCACAAGTTATAATTATACATAATTTGATTCTCAAAAGTAGATGGTCTGAACTACAATGGATCTACCTCTGCAGCTATAGCAGCCACAACATCATCGGGAAGACGCGGGGCGCTTCCCACGCGCTTGCGCTGGGTCTGCTGGAGTCTGGCCATCTCTCCTAACTGTTGTTGTGTGATGAAGAAATAAAGCAAGAGTGAGCCTTACAGCTCACAAGATAATACATAGTGATAACAATAATATAAGTATCTAAATGGATACTCACTAGAATCTTTATCGTGTGTAAGATAATTACTTACTAGATATAATGTAAAAACAAGGAATGAAGTTACCAATACATCACCACACTTATATCATTTATAAAGCTACTTGAACTACCACCGTTCAAAGTATTATAAGTTTTAAGAAAAACATCCCATAGATGAGACCACAAGTTAAGACTTGAATAGATTCAATCTTTGAAATATTATTGAATGAAAAAGTTATGAGATACTTTATTTAGTCCCGATATATATATATCCACATATATATATCTCTAAAACATTTCCTGGAACCTCTGTTATGTAAAGTATGAACAGAGTTGCAATATCCAATGAATTTGGAAGGAAAAGAAAACCTTTGGCATAAATCAGATATCTTGCTGATCAGGCAAAGATACCCATAAGTAACCTTTTCTACTAGTAGATGGACGAATTCCCCACTGGTCATCACCCTGGTCATAATTAGGACCTTATGCTGGACTGCCACTCAGCCACTTATGCATTTGATGGACTCCCACTGAGCCACTTACACTATCATGGACGCCCACTGAGCCCATGTTGCTTATGCCGACTCAATAGATGGACTTACTTCCCGAACGATGGGCAAGTAATCAAGATGTTTTCTCAAAACAGCAACCTCGTTGGGAATGTAAAATACACCACTGAGCCGGATCCCTCAAGTTTTGAACGAGTATTTAAATCCCCTTTAAAAGGAAGATCTTAAATATAAAAATGAGTTTTGGGATCCGCTCTAACTTTTTAAAAATCATTTTGAAGACCTGAAAACACTTTATAGAGTGTTTGGAGTAAAGCTGATTTAATGAAGTAAATCAGTCCCCAGAATATTTAGAAAATGACTGAATATTATTAATTAAATAATATTCCCATAAAGAATAATCTTTATAAAAATAATTGAAGTAGAAGTATTAAAATTTATACTTGAAACGAGTATTAAATAACCAAAGATATACTTATATAAAAGTATTATCTTTATTTGAATAATCGAAAATAAGTTTGATTATTGACACCTTATTCTTTAATAAAATAAAGAATATATCTCAATCGGAGTCATAGATCCTCAAATGAATATTCAAATAATATTCAATAAATAAATTAAGCTGAGTCATAAGCCCTCGAATGAATATTCGAAATAATATTCAATAAATAAATAAGCTGAGTCATAAGCCCTCGAATGAATATTCGAAATAATATTCATTAAATAAAATAAAGGAGTCATACATCCTCAAATGAATATCCAAGTAATATTCAATAAATAATATAAAGGAGTCATAAGTCCTCGAATGAATATTCAAGATAATATTCATTAATAAAATAAAGTTATCGAATAAACCTTATTCGATTAATAGTTTTGAAAACTATAACCATATATATATATATAAATATATATATATATATATAAAATCTACTCGGGATCCTCGACTCCCGGTTTTAGAAAATGTTTTCACCTTTGGGTCCCTATACTAAGGGTATATGCAAGTTACCGCTATCCTCTAGTATAGGTATTATCAACTGAATCAACCATTATATATGGAAAGAATATGAAACAGGCATGCATATATATACCATAGCAGCATGCTTCAATATATTGCAACATTTGCTAATATAAACATCATGCATCTATCGCAAGATAATGCATATACAAGTGTATACATCACAACAACAGTATAACGGATAGAATACTTGCCTGAGCGACTTGGGGTTACGAATGGCTCGGGACGAGTCTGGTAACCTATAAGCAACAAGTAAGTTGGAATTAAACCAAAGTCACTTATAAATCTATACTTTAACTAACTTAGACTCTAACGCTCGTTTTGCGCTCACTGATTCGCTTAAGTCACTCGGGTACCCTCGGCTCCACCATTTTTAATAATTTAACCTTTACGAGTTTTAAGGCGATTCCTTCGCGAGTGTCTTACCAACTGCCTAACACACTTACCATAAATGTTTCATACATTAATTAACCCTTTTTGGTCTTTAACCTATGTTTCAAAGTAAGGCGAGGGAAAAAGTTTCGTTCGCGAAACGCCGTTACTTGAAACGGTCGTTTCTCCTAAACCGTGCATCGGAATCGAACGTACTACATATCAAAACGAAGCTCGTAACATGAGCTATCTAAACATGGCAGTGGTCATAATCTAGCAGGGGGTCCTCGGGTCCTAATGTTATGCACAAAACAGTCTAAAGAAAATCGGACGTTACGACGGCTATGTTTACGCGATTACCAATATTTATACCACTCCAGTTCTTTACCAATTCACTACAAACCACCCAACCATCATCAATACATCAAACACAACTTATATCAAGGCAAAGTCAGTCCATAATCTCAAGGTTTTCCAACTTATTCAACCGCAAACATGATCTACTAACCATAACTTAAGATTCATTAACCATTAACCAAGATTCATATCCAAAATCACCACAAATTCAACCAAACTATCTAACATACATGGATCTTGCTATACATACATGGATATTTCTATATATACATTAATCCATCCATGAACTCATCAAAACTCAAAGTTCAAACTATAAGTTAAAGGTGAAAGTTGTTTATACCTCCTTGAAGCTTCCTAACACAACCCAAGAGCTTTGAATGCCTAAAAGAACCTTGATCCTTGCTTGTATAACCTTAATCTTTCATAAAAATTCAAGAAAACTAAAGTTATTTCTTGAAGGTTACTATTCACCATCTTCTTCCTTGATTTATAGAAAAAGATTGGCTTGGAATTAGAAGCTTAAACTTATAGGAAGTATGTAACTATCCATGGGGAAGCTTAGATAATTACCTTGCTAAATAGTAAGTGGTGGAGCTTGGATCTTCAAATTTTAAGAAATGGGCCGAGAGCTAGCTTGGGAAGAAAGATATTTTTGTGTTTTGTTTGATGAAAATGAAATGATTTGCTTGGTTGGTTGATTTTTGTGTTGTTTTTGGTTAATGACTTAATTAACCTTATATTTGTGTGGTTATAAACCAACCACACCTCCTCCTTCCCTATGTCATGCTTACATCACATTGCTATGTCATCCTCCCTTCCTTGTCCTCTTCTCATTGGTTGGGTGACATCACTTCCTCTAATCCCTTTGCTTAACTTCCTAATTGTTTGCCTAATGACCGCTGATCTGTTATACGGTTCGCTTAACTTTCGTTTTCGTTTATCGTTTGAGGGATCATACCCGGGATCTTATTACTTAGGTTCCCTTAACCTTTCTCAATATATTATATTCCTTTTATGATCCTCTCCTATAATCCTTTAATTTAAATCCTTTTTATCCTGTTACCTTATACTCAATTCTCTCCGTATCTAGTGGATTTCCGGGAAAAATCAAAGTGTTCGGATTTGGATTCTGACGATCTTTACATACACTTATATCCCATATAAAGTACTAATAAAATCTCAGAATATCCATATCAGAACCCCTACATAGTGTGGCATGAAAAGTTTTCTCATTCAGCAAAAACACTATTCATAAGGGTTTCAAAAATTTTCCAAAAATTGGGGTTATTACAGTCTCCCCTCCTTAAAAGGATTCCGTCCCGGAATCAGATAGAAATGAATAGGGATACTTTCTTAGTATTACACCTTCTAACTCTCGAGTCAATTTTCCCACATTGTGGTTCTACCACCAAACTCTGCCTAGTTTGATAATCCTTCTCCTAAGCACTTGTTCTTTTTCACTCTATAACCCTTCCTGGTTGCTCCATATAGGTTACGTCGGGTTGCATATCTATGCGCTCATATGCCTCTATTTATCTGGCATCTAAATTACACTTCCTTAACATTGATACGTGAAACACGTTACGACCTGCCACATGTTCGGGGTTAGGGCTAGCTCATATGCTAACTTCCCAAACGTCTTAATATATCCAAGGGTCCAACAAATTGTAGACTTAGCTTTCCTTTCTTTCCGAACCTCATCAATCCTTTCCAAGGGATACCTATATCATTACTAGGTCCCCTATTTCATACTCTTTATCCTTTCGTGTCAAATCAACATACTTATCATGTCCATCTTGGGCTACTACCAGCCGTCCTCTGATTAGATCTATCATATCCTTGGTCCTTTGGACTACTGCGGGTCCGAGCATCTTGCGCTCTACAACTCCATCCTAACATAAGGGAGATCGACATTGTCTTCCCTCAAGGATCTCATAAGGCGACATCTTGATAATGACATATGATCTATTGTCGTACGAAAACTCAATCCGTGTTAAGTGATCATTCCAATTTCTTTCAAGTCTATTGCACAGACTCTCATTATAGCTTTTAGCATTAGAGCTTTTGCTTCTCAATACCCATTCTTTTCCAGTTCGTAATCGCTACTACCTTCCGTTCCTAATATTATACCGGTTACACTTTTGCTCACTAGCGTTCTATAACCTTTTAATAACCACGTCAACCTTAGTATCACGAATGTGTTCCCATTCTGCATACTACCACCACTTTATTACTCCTTTTTCAGTTGTTTCTATTTTCCAAAATTTGATCAATCAAATAGAAGTAAAGGAATTTGTTGAGAGATCACTATGATCATGAACACTTGTTATATCACATAGTTAGTACAGAAGGTGGCCAGCCTTTAGTACTTGACAAGCAATTAAACAATAGCTGGTATCCTACTCGGCTTCTATCACACAGATAGATAGTCATTCGGCAATACCTCCCCTTCTGGAAGGGTTGTTCTTCTCAGCTTACACGAAATGAAAAGAAGAGAAAAGAACGAACTGAAGAGAATTGTATATATGAAAAAAAATATACTGCCACAAAATATCTGGCTTGGAACCTACCTCTGAACTATAGAGGTTTATCATAGAAGAACAAAACATATATGTATTTATATCAACATCAAGTATTATAGCATCGCATTTCACGTGCCTAAATATTTTCGCTATCCCGTCCATCATTCTATGGACCCATGCTCTTCCTCGAGCTTATACACAATTACCTTTGAAACTCCCTCGACATCGAAAATCGAATTTGGGATCTCATTCTATATATCACCGTTACTAGGATTCTATGCTCGCACCGCAACCTTCCTCGTATAATAATACGACTCTCTATTGATAAGAAAGAATAATTATTCACTAGGTAGATACTCTACTTAATTAGTCTATCAATGATAACTTATACACTACCACGACCCGATTAGTGGTACTCAATCTCAACACCCATTCCAATACAACTCTCATGGTTGTAATCAGCTCACTACTCGCAGAATTATTGCTGCCTTACTATGGTCCACCACTGACCCACTATAGTCATTCATTTTCCATGAAATCTTAATAACTAACCATACGGAGTCCATACATCTCATATCTAATTCTCCTAAGGAGTTAACATAACCACCAATCACAATTCATGAAGAACACTCCAAACTCTGACGTACCTTCATGACATGAAGCAGATAAAAGTGCAGAAGAGTTTCAATCAAAGCAACGATAGCAGGTTAATACCATTTTTAATCATATTCCTTAAATAGAAGACTTAACTCAAAGGTTCGTCTATTCTTTTTGGAAACATGGTCCTGGCTTATCCCAAGATAGGACCTCCTAAGATAGATAGCCCGTTCATGGCGATTACACAAATTAAACCTTTACTAACTACTATTACGGTTGGGTATTGCACAGTCATCAGAAGGAATGTCAATCTTCCAAACCATAATACAACCTTCACAGTTTTAACCATCATCACTGTATTCCTTTGGCACAAGTGCCTATAATTATCCTCTTACCTTTAAAGTGTCGGCCACCTCTTTGGCCTTTCCTGATAGTACAATTTCCTTACAGTCAATGTCATTTTAACCACCTCCAAATAAATTTTCTACCTTATTTCAATCACTGCTTATGTGAAGATGTTTTCCTTAAAATCTGGTGAGTAAAAAAAAAATATCACCATTATTCCATAAGTTATTGCCTCAGTCTTTAGAGGTTAATCACTGTCATGACTGACTCTCAATCATACTTAGAACATCTTCTATCTTAAGTCCTAATTGCCCTGAACAATTTCGACCATTACTGGTTCGATCCATACCTTCTCGTGGTTTAACACGTGCCTCACTTGGCATCAATATAATTACGTCATATTTCCTTTATCAACATTTTTATTCTTGAGAATTTCAAATATTTCCTTTCTCCTTGTAAAACCTCTAAGGTTATCCTTCAATCGTTCCTCCTGTATTCCCTATATACAGGGCATATGAAAATACCATTTACTGATACTAGAACCATTGTCTATATACTTCTGAAAAATTTCTCCACTGATCCTTAAAGGTTATTATTACCTTAATCCTTTCCAATTCATACTGTCAAAACTCATACTATCCCTATTAAGGGTGAAATGCCAATCTTTATGCAGTTCCCTAGGATTCATTTTAAGTTACCAATGTTCTATCCTTAATTCCACCTCGATAGTCTATACCGAATTTCACGATAGCATCCTTATTCAAGTTAAGGTCAATCCACATGGCCTCCAAAAGATAACAACGGTTATCCGCTTTTCTTGCCTAATCTGGTAACGATAACATGGATGTTCTGGAAGATATTGGTCGTGTTCAACGTGAACTTCTTCTTAATAATTCCTTATTTACTTTTGTTGTTTATCTCAACAGTCACCTCAATGTTGGGATATCTTTCATATCTGGCGTCTCCCTTTCTGGGTATCATGCCACCGGTCTTACACTTCACATTCTTGAAGGTCACTTCCTTCATCCAATTTTCCTAATTTCTTACTTCCTTGTCTCCTCAGTCTATCCGCGTCTCACTATTTATCCTTCGAACTATCTCAATGTTTCCTCGAATCCTCCCAACTTAAAGGGGATAAAATATATGCATCTCTTATGCCTTCACCCATCAATTTTAACTCATGGTGAATCACCCTCATCCTGACGAATGCATATTTATCTATTTCTATTGCTACGAGTCTTTAGGGTTTCCTCATACCCAACTCCCTTATCATACCTCAAACTCTATTGCCGTTATATTCCTTTACACTTCAATTTCTTTTTATTTTCCTTTCTCTTATCATTATTTCATGAACCAACACAACATAAGCATTGATTTCAAACATCCCGTCATTCTGGATTCGTGTCCTCAGAACGAATCTTGACAACTTTTACAACTTAGATTCATAATTTATCATACTCGTCTGCCTTTGTTCTGGCTCTAAAGCTTTTACACTATCTCCATAACCTTGGGAATTACTTTCCTGAAAACAATTGACTAAACTTTAATCAGTTTATTATAATCTCTGGCTCCATGCCTTTCTTGGTCTTTCACCAGCGGGTGGTCTCTCCCTTAGGAGGGTAAGTGACAAAAACAGTCTTTTGTGATTCGTCAATCATTTAGAATCTCCAATAATTCCTATATTTCCTTTAGCCAGGCTCTTGCCTCGGCTGGGTCAGCTTGTTCCATGGAACTCTGAGAGCTTAGCGACTTAAAGGTCCTGAAAGAATTTCTCACCGCACTGTCTCCTCAGGGTGGTGGTTGGGGATAATAGTCTAAGTTCTTTTTAGGCAGGTCCATGAATTTCCGTATAGGAGTACTGTCTCGGGTCTCCTTATCTCGCTCGACTTTTGTTTTCTCCGTCTAAATATTTCTTCCTACTCCCCATACTTGGGGTTATCTTATACGTTAAAATCCTCATTTTCCACTTCATTATGTTATGGGTTCCTTCTATCTTGATGGCGTCCTCCCTGACTATCACATTCAGGGTTTGCCCTTAATCTTATTCCTTGAACTATGACTTTCATCTAAGATCTCATCTTTAAGCTCTTGAACATTTGGAATCCAAATTCTATAGGAATACCTCATTATTCCCTTATCATCTTTCTCGGTATTAATCTCATATTTATTTGTTGGCTCTCTGCCTTCATTCATAACTTTTTCTGGCACAATATGATCTTTTCCAATAATTCGGGCTGTATTGCAATCTCAAACAGCTTTTCGGTACCGACTCCGGTTACCTTCACTACTATTTCCATTTTCTCAAAATCTCTTATAAACTCTCCAAAAGACATCATCATCTTGAGTCTCTCCTTTTTACTAAGGGCATCAGCCACCATATTGGCTTTCCCCGCATGATAAAGAATCTCCCAATCATTATTCTTGATTAGCTCTAACTGCCTCCTCTGGCATATGTTGAGCTCTTTCTACGTGAAAATGTACTAGAGCACTTATGGCTTAGGTAATTCTCGCACTTCTCTCCATACAAGTAGTGCCTCCAATCTTTAGGGTAAAACTATTGCCACGAGCCTAAGCTCATGGGCGGGGATATTGAATTTCATATTACCTTAATTGTCTTGACGCAGACGCGATTATCTTGCTGTGCTAAGAAGCACCCTAATTCCTTATGCGAAGCGTCACTTACAAATCACAAAATCTCCTTTTTCCATCCGGCAATGCCAGCATAGGGGCCATCACCAACCTCGGCTTCAGTTCTTGAAAGCTGTTCTCACATTTCTCTGTCCATTCGAACTTCTCAGTCTTACGAGTAAGCCGCGTTAAAGGGGCTACTATCTTTACAAACTTGAACGAACCTCCGGTAGTCGACCTAACCATGGTCATCAATTCAGCAGTGGTCCTTTATCCAATCCTGTCAGGATCCTCCATGGGATCCTCCTCAATAACTATCCCTTCTAGGACAACATCCTCAACCGCTAAATCCTCAATATCAACATCATCCGGTCCTGCATTAGGACACTCTATCGGATCCACAATCCGATCTCCAATTAGTAATAAAATATCATCGCACTGTTGCTCCTCAACCTCAGGGTTCGGAGTCCCGCTACCATATACGATAACGAACTACGCTCCTATCACGATATTTATAAGGGTTCCCATAAGGGTTTTAACTGTCAGTACTACGTTAGGTAGCCCGACTATGAACTTGGCAAGAGTTCTTATTATCTTAGTTAACTTATTATCTTAACGTCCCATCATCTCTGAGGTTTATAACGCTTAGCTCTGATACCATTTCTGTAACACCCCCAGATCCGGGGGTCGGGGATCCGGGTTGTCACGGTCTTTCTTTCCACAATATCACTTCACTTAATTAATAATAAATAACCTCATGCTGTGACCCCACACTAACACACACCACAACCCGTTATAGTCTCAGAGATGAAATTGAAATAAGTACAAGTCTTTGAATCCACAATTTAAAATTATTACAACCCAAAATGATTACTTGATAATTTACAGTTAATTGCCATTATCTGCCACAAGTTATAATTATACATAATTTGATTCTCAAAAGTAGATGGTCTGAACTACAATGGATCTACCTCTGCAGCTATAGCAGCCACAACATCATCGGGAAGACGCGGGGCGCTTCCCATGCGCTTGCGCTGGGTCTGCTGGAGTCTGGCCATCTCTCCTAACTGTTGTTGTGTGATGAAGAAATAAAGCAAGAGTGAGCCTTACAGCTCGCAAGATAATACATAGTGATAACAATAATATAAGTATCTAAATGGATACTCACTAGAATCTTTATCGTGTGTAAGATAATTACTTACTAGATATAATGTAAAAACAAGGAATGAAGTTACCAATACTTCACCACACTTATATCATTTATAAAGCTACTTGAACTACCACCGTTCAAAGTATTATAAGTTTTAAGAAAAACATCCCATAGATGAGACCACAAGTTAAGACTTGAATAGATTCAATCTTTGAAATATTATTGAATGAAAAAGTTATGAGATACTTTATTTAGTCCCGATATATATATATATATCCACATATATATATCTCTAAAACATTTCCTGGAACCTCTGTTATGTAAAGTATGAACAGAGTTGCAATATCCAATGAATTTGGAAGGAAAAGAAAACCTTTGGCATAAACCAGATATCTTGCTGATCAGGCAAAGATACCCATAAGTAACCTTTTCTACTAGTAGATGGACGAATTCCCCACTGGTCATCACCCTGGTCATAATTAGGACCTTATGCTGGACTGCCACTCAGCCACTTATGCATTTGATGGACTCCCACTGAGCCACTTACACTATCATGGACGCCCACTGAGCCCATGTTGCTTATGCCGACTCAATAGATGGACTTACTTCCCGAACGATGGGCAAGTAATCAAGATGTTTTCTCAAAACAGCAACCTCGTTGCGAATGTAAAATACACCACTGAGCCGGATCCCTCAAGTTTTGAACGAGTATTTAAATCCCCTTTAAAAGGAAGATCTTAAATATAAAAATGAGTTTTGAGATCCGCTCTAACTTTTTAAAAATCATTTTGAAGACTCGAAAACACTTTATAGAGTGTTTGGAGTAAAGCTGATTTAATGAAGTAAATCAGTCCCCAGAATATTTAGAAAATGACTGAATATTATTAATTAAATAATATTCCCATAAAGAATAATCTTTATAAAAATAATTGAAGTAGAAGTATTAAAATTTATACTTGAAACGAGTATTAAATAACCAAAGATATACTTATATAAAAGTATTATCTTTATTTGAATAATCGAAAATAACTTTGATTATTGACACCTTATTCTTTAATAAAATAAAGAATATATCTCAATCGGAGTCATAGATCCTCAAATGAATATTCACATAATATTCAATAAATAAATTAAGCTGAGTCATAAGCCCTCGAATGAATATTCGAAATAATATTCAATAAATAAATAAGCTGAGTCATAAGCCCTCGAATGAATATTCGAAATAATATTCATTAAATAAAATAAAGGAGTCATACATCCTCAAATGAATATCCAAGTAATATTCAATAAATAATATAAAGGAGTCATAAGTCCTCGAATGAATATTCAAGATAATATTCATTAATAAAATAAAGTTATCGAATAAACCTTATTCGATTAATAGTTTTGAAAACTATAACCATATATATATATATAAATATATATATATATATAAAATCTACTCGGGATCCTCGACTCCCGGTTTTAGAAAATGTTTTCACCTTTGGGTCCCTATACTAAGGGTATATGCAAGTTACCGCTATCCTCTAGCATAGGTATTATCAACTGAATCAACCATTATATATGGAAAGAATATGAAACAGGCATGCATATATATACCATAGCAGCATGCTTCAATATATTGCAACATTTGCTAATATAAACATCATGCATCTATCGCAAGATAATGCATATACAAGTGTATACATCACAACAACAGTATAACGGATAGAATACTTGCCTGAGCGACTTGGGGTTACGAATGGCTCGGGACGAGTCTGGTAACCTATAAGCAACAAGTAAGTTGGAATTAAACCAAAGTCACTTGTAAATCTATACTTTAACTAACTTAGACTCTAACGCTCATTTTGCGCTCACTGATTCGCTTAAGTCACTCGGGTACCCTCGGCTCCACCATTTTTAATAATTTAACCTTTACGAGTTTTAAGGCGATTCCTTCGCGAGTGTCTTACCAACTGCCTAACACACTTACCATAAATGTTTCATACATTAATTAACCCTTTTTGGTCTTTAACCTATGTTTCAAAGTAAGGCGAGGGAAAAAGTTTCGTTCGCGAAACGCCGTTACTTGAAACGGTCGTTTCTCCTAAACCGTGCATCGGAATCGAATGTACTACATATCAAAACGAAGCTCGTAACATGAGCTATCTAAACATGGCAGTGGTCATAATCTAGCAGGGGGTCCTCGGGTCCTAATGTTATGCACAAAACAGTCTAAAGAAAATCGGACGTTACGACGGCTATGTTTACGCGATTACCAATATTTATACCACTCCAATTCTTTACCAATTCACTACAAACCACCCAACCATCATCAATACATCAAACACAACTTATATCAAGGCAAATTCAGTCCATAATCTCAAGGTTTTCCAACTTATTCAACCGCAAACATGATCTACTAACCATAACTTAAGATTCATTAACCATTAACCAAGATTCATATCCAAAATCACCACAAATCCAACCAAACTATCTAACATACATGGATCTTGCTATACATACATGGATATTTCTATATATACATTAATCCATCCATGAACTCATCAAAACTCAAAGTTCAAACTATAAGTTAAAGGTGAAAGTTGTTTATACCTCCTTGAAGCTTCCTAACACAACCCAAGAGCTTTGAATGCCTAAAAGAACCTTGATCCTTGCTTGTATAACCTTAATCTTTCATAAAAATTCAAGAAAACTAAAGTTATTTCTTGAAGGTTACTATTCACCATCTTCTTCCTTGATTTATAGAAAAAGATTGGCTTGGAATTAGAAGCTTAAACTTATAGGAAGTATGTAACTATCCATGGGGAAGCTTAGATAATTACCTTGCTAAATAGTAAGTGGTGGAGCTTGGATCTTCAAATTTTAAGAAATGGGCCGAGAGCTAGCTTGGGAAGAAAGATATTTTTGTGTTTTGTTTGATGAAAATGAAATGATTTGCTTGGTTGGTTGATTTTTGTGTTGTTTTTGGTTAATGACTTAATTAACCTTATATTTGTGTGGTTATAAACCAACCACACCTCCTCCTTCCCTATGTCATGCTTACATCACATTGCTATGTCATCCTCCCTTCCTTGTCCTCTTCTCATTGGTTGGGTGACATCACTTCCTCTAATCCCTTTGCTTAACTTCCTAATTGTTTGCCTAATGACCGCTGATCTGTTATACGGTTCGCTTAACTTTCGTTTTCGTTTATCGTTTGAGGGATCATACCCGGGATCTTATTACTTAGGTTCCCTTAACCTTTCTCAATATATTATATTCCTTTTATGATCCTCTCCTATAATCCTTTAATTTAAATCCTTTTTATCCTGTTACCTTATACTCAATTCTCTCCGTATCTAGTGGATTTCCGGGAAAAATCAAAGTGTTCGGATTTGGAATCTGACGATCTTTACATACACTTATATCCCATATAAAGTACTAATAAAATCTCAGAATATCCATATCAGAACCCCTACATAGTGTGGCATGAAAAGTTTTCTCATTCAGCAAAAACACTATTCATAAGGGTTTCAAAAATTTTCCAAAAATTGGGGTTATTACAAGGGTCACTGGATTATTTTCAAGAATATTCTCAAGTACTTAAAAAGGACTAAAGATTTATTTTTGGTATATGGAGAAGATAGGGAACTGGTTGTAAAGGGTTACACTGATACTAGTTTTTTAACCTAATTTCTGGATAGAAAAGGATGATTATGTATCTATGTCTGGTTTATGATTTGTCTAAATATAAGTTATGTTAGCTGGAATGGTTCACAGTAAGAACATTGATGATTCTATAATGGAAGCCGAATATATTGATACTTTTTTAAACATCCAAGGAGACTGTTTAGGCATGTCCTTAGGCGATATCACCTTATTAATGAGATTAATAATCAAGGAGATATAAATGTAAAGTGCATAGTAATGATAATGTTGCAGACCCACTGACTAAGGCTTTATCGCAGTAGAAGCACGATGGTGATACTAGTTTCATGAGTATTATATACATGGGTGATTGACTCTAGTGCAAGTGGGAGATTGTTAGTGTTTGTGCCTAGAGACAACACTATGAAGTTAAAGACATTTGGATTATTAATATTTATCTTCTATCGATTATTCCCTTTATAATGTATTAATTCTTAATTTACTGTGATATAAATATTAGATTAATAAATGTCCTTGGAATATGATATGCAATTCTATATCACTTAGTACGTGACTTAGAAATGAGATTATGAGAATAGTATCAATATTCCTAAAGGTCCCTAGTCGAGTATTATTATTAAGGGACACTAATAATGCATTAAGACTAGTGTGTTTGTTGACTGATGATCACATCTCAGTGATCATAGGTATAGTGATACTAAAGTCAAAGCACAGGCAGTTGTACATGTACATGGTGCTGGACAGACCCGATGTGAGATTCTACATGTCTGTTGTGTCATAAGTATTTATCACAGTGATAATGATGTAATGGTCCTTGGACCTAAAGTCATTATATTTCTATACGAGAATTAATATATATTGATTCCATTAAAAGTTATCCTTGACTGGGTATTGATAAAAGTGGACATTGGGTATATTATGAATCGTATGAGAAATATAAATTATCTAGATGGGATTTAACCCTCCTATTTAAGGAGTGATATCATTGGCCTCTTGTGTGAGCTAGACTATGAAATGCGTGGCCACGCTCAAATGTTGATTTGATATGATAGTCTACTCATTGATCAAGGAAACTTGAATTAAACTATGATGAGGATGACACATAACATGCCTCTAGTTTAATCTATAATATTTGGTTAAAGAGATTATATTGCATTGTACATTATTCACGAAAGGTTTAATTGATCACCGATTTAATTATTATTACTTGGGTAGTAATGATGTATTACTAGATGCCGCTCATTGTTTACGATTTTAAATTAAATTTAAAATTCATTTCCAACGTAATAATAACCTATAGGGTCACACACTAAGAATGTTTGAAGGATTATTTAATTTAAATTGGATTTAAAATAAATTAAAGTAATTTGATTTATTTACAATATTAATTAAGTTTGACTTAATTAATTAGATAAATAATGATATTCGAATTTACTATTATTAATTATGAAATTTATTTGTTAAATAATTAAGTGAGACTTAATTATAATACAAATAGGAATTTCGAATTAATAATAACTTCTAATTAGTTAAGAGTTATAAGTCATTTTTCTACTCTCTATATAATATCTCTTGTGTGGCTGATTTTTTGAGAGTGAAAAAGTCTTTTACTAAAACCCTAACCACCAAGGGAGAAGATGGAGAGAGGAAGAAGAAACGAGTTTGTGCTAGTACACATTCAATCCTTGCGTTCAAGCATTTGTGTGGATACCGATAGAGCGTAGATCGCGAGAGCGGGATGCGTGGTGATTGAACAAGCTTTGGATGTCCATTAGTCAACCAATTTGTAAAGCTTCTTAAGGTAAATAATCTGATCTATAAATTAAATATCTATTTTTCGCATGGATCCTACGGTGGGTTTCGAAAATTCTGATTTTCAAGTTTTTAATTAATGTTTCCGTTGCGTTTATGTGCCCGAAACCTAATAGTTTTGATTATAGTGGAATAAGCTTTGGATCTATATTAGTCAACCAATTTGTAAAGATTCTTAAGGTAAATAATCCGATCTATGAATTAAATATCTATTTTTTGCATGGATCCTGCGGTGGGTTTCGAAAATTCTGATTTTTCACGTTTTTAATTAATGTTTCCGTTGCGTTTATGTGCCCGAAACCCAACAGTTTTGATGAAAGTTGAATAAGAATTTACCTTTTTATCCCTCTTCTAAAACTAACAAGGTTTGCATGAAAGGGCAACTTAGGAATTGACTAGCCAAAGTTAAGTTAGTGGGGTTAGATTTGACAACAATACCCGTCCCTTCAATTGAGTGGATTCTTGCATGCAAGGTTATCATGGTAAATGGCAAATTATTAATCTAATTAATCAAATATCATTTTAGAGAAAGAATTTTATAAATAAAAATATATATCTATAAATCACAAAAGTCGTTCCATAAAATAGTTTGGGATTTTAGAAACTTCTTGAGATCACTTTCAAAAATTTAAAGGAAACAAATTTTTATATAAAGAATTTTCATAAACTAATATCTTTAATAATATATCACAAATTACTCAAATAAAGGCATTTCTTTCTCTTTTTCTTTTAAAAAAAATTCCAAATAAATATTTAATTTACAACTCACAAATTATGACCCTTATAACTCATACAAGCACATAATTGACTTTCTTTTGATGTATATAAACATATATACACATAATTCAACTAAGAATATACCGGTTGTAATATCCTCTCCCCTTTAAAGGATTCTGTCCTCAGAATCTAGGAGAATAAGTGAGGATACCGATTATACATATCAGACTCCTCTCTTGCCAGTCGAGTATCTTGACAGGTTGCTCCACATAAGACAAATCTTTCTGAATTTCTAACGGCTCATACTCTATCACATGATTGACATCCGGATTATACTTTTTGAGCAAAGACACATGGAATACATTATGAACATGCTGATATTGAGGCGGTAGAGCCAACTCATAGGCTACTTTTCCTACTTGATTTAGAATTTCAAAAGGACCAATATAACGCGGAGCCAATTTCCCCTTTTTCCCAAATCGAGTCAAACCCTTCCATGGTGACACTTTCAGCAATACAACTTCACCCACTTGGAAACTCACATCCTTTCGGGCAGGATCAACGTACTTCCTTCGTCTGTCTTGAGCAGCAATTAGTCTCTTCCGAATTAAGGCAACTGTTTCCTTCATTTGCTGAACCAATTCAGGGCCGAGAACTTTTCCTTCTCCTACCTCATCCCAATTTGTCGGAGATCTGCACTTTCTTCCGTATAAGGCTTCATATGGAGGCATTCCGATGCCGGAGTGGTAACTGTTGTTATATGAGAACTCTACGAGTGGTAAGTGATCATCCCAACTTCCAGCGAAATCGATTGCACAGCTGCGCAATATGTCTTCAATTGTTTGTATAGTTCGCTCACTCTGACCGTCCATCTGAGGATGATATGCGGTGCTCATATTTAGCTTTGTGCCCAAACTTTCCTGAAACTGTCTCCAAAATCTCGAATTGAATCGTGGATCTCGATCTGAAACTATCGATACCGGTACGTCATGTTGTAACACAATTTCATGCACGTACATATGAACCAACCTATCTAATGAAGTTTTCTCATTGATGGGTAAGAAATGTGCCGATTTCGTAAGGTGATCAACTATAACCCATATGGCGTCGTGTCCGGATTTTGTTCGAGGCAAACCTACTATGAAGTCCATGGTGATATTTTCCCATTTCCACTCAGGAATCTTCAATGGTTGAATCAATCCGCTCGGTCTTTGATGTTCCGCTTTTACTCTTTGATAAGTGTAACACTTGGAGACCCATTCTACAATTTCTCTTTTCATGTTTGGGCACCAAAATTTCTTTTTAAATCTTGATACATCTTTGTGCTCCCCGGGTTAATCGAAAATTTTGAGTTGTGTGCTTCCTGTAGTATCTCGTTCTTCAATTCAGTCGCTTGAGGGATCCAAATCCTTGATGCAAATCTTAATATCCCTTGCTCATCCTTCTTCGTATATATCTCTTCCCCCGTCAGTTGATTATTCTCTCGACTCATCACTTCTTCTTGGCATTTCTTTATCTTCTGCAATAGTTCTGGCTGAAAAGTCATGCCGTGACAAAATTCTTCCGACATCCCGTAAATACAGAGTTCTAACTCAAATCTTTCAATCTCCTTAGATAATTCCCTTGGCATGGTTATCGTATTCAACCTTTCCTTCTTACTCAAGCATCATCGACTACATTTGCCTTTCCTGGATGGTAATGTATCAAACAGTCGTAACCCTTGATTAGCTCCAACCATCTCCGTTGTCTCATGTTGATTTCCTTTTGGGTGAATATATACTTCAGGCTTTTATGATCCGTGTAGTTTTCACACTTCTTCCCGTACAGGTAATGTCTCCATATCTTGAGTACGAACACTATGCCTGCCAATTCTAGATCATGGGTTGGGTATTTCAATTCATGAGGTTTAAGCTGTCGTGATGCATATGCAATCATCTTATTATATTGCATTAGCACACATCCTAGTCCTTTATGCGAAGCGTCGCTATATATCACAAAATCTTCTTTATCGTCGGGTAGTACTAATACTGGCGCGGTAACTAATTTCTGCTTTAACTCTTGAAAGCTTTCTTCACATTCCGTATTCCGTTCAAACTTATGATTTTTCCTTGTCAACTTGGTCAGCGGCATAGCGATCTTTGAGAAATCCTTTACAAACCTTCTGTAGTATCCAGCCAATCCTAGAAAGCTTCTTACTTCCGTAGGAGTCTTTGGTCTCTCCCAACTCATAATTGCTTCGATATTTGCGTCGCTTCTAATTATATGTCCAAAAAATTGAACTTCTTTTAACCAAAACTCACACTTCGAGAACTTTGCATACAATTTCTCGTGTCTCAGAATCTCCAAAACTATCCACAATTATTGCCCGTGTTCTTCTTCCATCTTCGAATATATTAAAATATCATCAATGAATACCACGACAAATTGGTCCAAATATTTCTTGAAAACGCGATTCATCAAGTCCATAAAAGCCGCAGGGGCATTTGTTAATCCAAAAGGCATTACTAAAAACTTATAATGTCCATATCTCATCCTAAATACCGTCTTTGGGATGTCTTCTTGTTTAATCTTTAATCGGTGGTATCCTGACCTCAAATCAATCTTTGAAAAACACTTTGCTCCTTTCAGTTGGTCAAATAAATCGTCTATTCTCGGCAACAGATACTGATTCTTAATTTTCATTTTGTTCAACTCCCGGTAATTGATACAGAGTCTCATTTTTCCGTCTTTCTTCTTTATGAAAAGGACTGGCACTCTCCATGGTGACGTACTTGGCCTTATGACTCCTTTATCCAAAAGTTCTTGTATCTGACTCGCTAACTCCTTCATCTCTGCTGGTGCCATTCTACAAGGTGCCTTCGAAACGGGTTCAGTGCCTGGGGTAAGATTAATCTCAAACTCAATCTGTCAATCCGGCGGTAGTCTTGGTAATTCCTCTGGAAATACATCGGGGAACTCTCTCACTACTGGAATCTTCTCTATGCTAGGAACTTCCTTCTCGGAATCTACTACATAGGCTAAATATACTTCGCATCCTTTCCTAAGTAGCTTGCTGGCTTGAATAGCGGTGAAAAATAGTTGCTCTTTCTTCTGGCCCTTAAATATCACCTTACTCCCATTCTTTTCTCGAAGATAGACCTTCTTAGATTTACAATCTATCTGAGCATTATTCTTTCCTAACCAATCCATTCCTAATATTATATCAAACTCCCCTAATTTGAAAAGTATCAATTCGACTGAAAAGTTATGTCCGGAGATGTCAATCTCACATTGAGGGCAAAAATTGACCCACATGTATCTTTTCTTAATTGGAAATTACTATGTTCATCACTTCACTCATATCCTTCTTATCATAGTTTAGTCTATTAGCAAAAGTTTTTGATATAAAGATTTTGTAGCTCCTGAACCAATCAATACTTTAGCTTCAACATTATTTATCGAAAGCTTACCTGCTATAACCTCAGAATTCTGAACAACATCCTTCATCTTCAGATTAAAAGTCCTTGCTGATGCTTCTGGAGTCACTGTAGATGGTGGAGGTAACACCAACATTTCTGGTGGTGCTGCGGTGCTAGTGCTTGCTATATTCATCATGCTTTTGATTAATCCGGTTGATGTGCAGTCCTTGGCGATATGTCCAATTTTCCCGCACTTGTAGCATATTACTCCAGGTTTTTGCACTTTACATTTATTGGCCAAATGTCCCTTCTGATTACATCGATAACATGTCATGTTGAGCTTGTTACAAATTTCTGAATGCTTCTTCCCACAATACCTACATTCGACCCTTGGCTATTTTTCATCATTCGCTTGACCCTCATTTTGCTGATGGTTTCCTTTATTGTCTTGTCTCTTGTTCACTTCCCCTTTCTGTTGTGCATTCCATCCTTTCTGGAATCCAATTCTCTTCACGTTTCAATCTTGCTGGTACCCTGATTCTGACCTCTCCTTCTGATGAAACACATTCCTCTTCTTAATATCTCTTTCCTTTTTGGATTGTGCTCCATTACTTTCAATCAATGTTACCTTCTGAACTACCCCAGCGTAGGTACCAATCTCAAACATCGACACTCTATCTCGAATCCAATATTCGAGCCCTTGTTGAAATCTCTGAGCCTTCTTTTCATCAGTATTCACATACTTAGTCATAAATCTTGTAAATTCTGTAAACTTCTTCTCATATTCCAAGACGGTCATACTTCCTTGTTTCAATTCCAGGAATTTCATCTCCATCTGTCTCTGCATATACCGGGGGTAATATTTTTCCAAAAATAACTCCTTAAACCTAGTCCAAGTAACTTGTCGAACTTCTTCCAAAGCTTTGACTAGATCCCACCAATAAATTGCTTCCCCTTTTAAGAAATACGCGGCATAAACGCTCTTATGTTCTTCCCCTAATCGAACCAATTCGAAAGATCTATCCATTTCTCTTATCCAAGTGTTGGCTACTACTGAATCAGTGGTATCATGAAAAGCTGGAGGGTTCACATTCTGGAAAGTTTTGAAAGTCACAATTTGTTGAGGGGGCTCTGGTGGATCTGGTTGACGTTGGTGTTGATCATGATTCTCTTAGTTTCAAAATTGTTGTTGTTGGAATTGTTGTTGAAGAGTTTGTTGTTGTTGAGCAATTTCATTAGTTTGTTGTTGCAGAGTTTCCAATATTCGAAGGATATTGGGGTCGGCTGCAGAAGTAGTACTGGTTTGCTTTGTCTTTTTAGGAGGCATATTTCTGAAAAGAAAATTGGTAACAAGCAGGTGTGATTATGACATATAATTCAAATCTAAGTTATCACAGGGTTAATTTGATCACATGATGTCTAGATTTTAGCAAAGTTATACATGATTATAAGCAGGTAGCAAAGATATAGGCAAAATTGGGACAACAGAAATGCATAAGTAAGCTTAAAACATTTGCGATAATCGCAAGCATGATTCTGATATAACGGGTTTAACAAGGTAGTTAAGGGTATATCAATCATTTCAAAGCCAAGGTGCCACGAAATAAAGGGAATCACATGCATTCAGATTTCAATTATTAGCTAATGAGTTGATATACAATTCTAAAAATGAAAGCAAAGCTAAATTAAATGATAATGAAATGAAACGATAGTGCATTAATCATTAAAATAAAGTTATCTTACAACACAACCAAATAAGGTTTGAATTTTTAAAGGTCAACGACATCATAGTTCTGAAAGAAAATAAAGAAGCTACATAGTTTGAGAAATACAATCAACATAAAGGGTAGCCAACTGGAAAGGGAATAGGAAGTCTGGCTCCTAATTTAGCCTAATAGTCATCTACCTAGGTCTCATTGTTAACATCTCGAGCTATCGGGATCTCTTCCCACTGCTCTCCCTGAAGCACCTTCATAATGCGCTGAAGTTCATCCGCTACCATCTGAATGGTGTACTGGCTGCTGCGGTCACAGTGTACTAGCATCTCCCCGAGCTTAGTGTTAACGAACTGCGTCAAGGACTCGAGTCTCGCAATCAACTGTGCCTTAGGTTCCTCCTTAAGCCGAGTATCATCCTGAAAAGCTACATCCAGTTGCTCCATAAGTCGGTCGTACTTCCCTTGGAGCCTATCAAACTGGAGCCTCAAGTCATCGTACATGGAGAATGCTATAGTGTCAGATGGCGCCGAGGGCGAAGAAGAATGCATCCTTGCTGAGAAACAATATATACAAAGGAAAATATTAGCAACTTACTCGAATAATATCTACTTACACTCTCGTATTTCCTATATATATATATCCTATAATCTATATGGTCTGTTTAGGGACTCTAAACCTTAGCTCTGATACCAAACCCTGTCACAGCCCCAAAATAACACTAACAAAATATTACCGAATAAATGCAAAGTTATTACAAACGGCTGTTAATAACAGAATCCAAGATCGCAAAGGTTCAGTATTTGAACAGTCCAACACTACTACTTTTATAACTTATATATTTATAAAGCTACCGGTCCTGACACAAACGCCAACTATACTACCTGAGCTCTCATATAAGGCTAAGCATCTCCACCGGTAGACTTACGAGTAGTTTGCTTGAATCCAACCATAATTGTTAGCTAAAATGGCATAAATGAAAAACAAGAAGTGAGCCAAGCGCTCAGTAAGGTATATCATAAAACAGAATTTAACATGATAGCAATTTATATCTGGAAATTGAGGTGTATAGCATCATTATTCAAGTCAAAACATTTATAACCAAAACATTGCTCAAAATTATTTTATGACGCTACGGATTACATCCGGTGACCAGCCGTAAAGCAATCCCGAACCTCGCTGGGTTCTTAACAATTTAATGGGATCCCTAGGCATCTTTTAAGCCTAATATGATAAGTGTGAAAGGGACTTGCGTCTTAGTCCAGTTCACCAATCTCAAGAAAACATTCTTTTATTTAAAGAGCAATTATCTTATATAAAACTGATTCCAAGAATTCGAGTTATGAAACTCTTATCAGAATGGTTTGACTTCTCACTAGCAAGGTTTTCAAAGATGGACAATAATGGTTTGACAACCAGGGAAGAAAGTATCAAAAAAGAAAAATAAAGTTATTCAACAAGATAGAGATCTCAAATTTTGAGGGTAATACATGGCACATATCTAGTAACAAAGTTTAGGTAGGATATAAAGAGAAATGAAGAAGTATGAAGTTGGATTGTTGATAACTCAAGGTATCAAGGGTATAGGGATATTGTATCAAATCAATAGGGGTTTCCTGATCAAAGAAATTGAAATAATGGAGCTTATATGGATATTTTGGTATAGTACGAGCAATCAAAGGATAACAATTATGGAACTAAGTCAAGTTGAACATAACAGTGATAAGGGTATGATTTATTAAGAGCATGAATAGACTTAAAGCAATTCCAATAATCATAAGCATGGCATAACATTTGCAATATCTCAATCTAAAATAAGAGTATTTGTAACGATGAATCATGGTGACAACAATATTAACGATCATTATACGAGCATGCTATCATGATTCAAAAGAGTGGTTCGGTACACTTGCAATATATATATGTCTTAATGAAAATATCAGTAGAACGATGATGGAAAAATACTTGTACAAAAATAGAATTGGAAAGGGGAAACACTTGCCTTAAGAAGGCTGGCCTAACTCTCGTCTTGATCGTGGAAGCAACCGGGAGCACTGCTCGACTTTGACGGAAAGTTTACTATCTTCTCTTGAGCCTACACAAAATATTAGACCTCATCAAGACACACTCTCACAAAAACTCCATCCTAGTTAAAGATTTCAAATCATATCGGCCTAAGGCACTTAGGCCTAACTACACATTCGACTCTTTACTAATCACTTATTATGATCAAATAATCATTTAGGATCACATAACATATTTAATCACATAATATATAGCATTGATATAATGGTGCACTATTGAGTATTGAATGATCTCACTCAACCAACACAATTGACTTGAAGTGCTAACTAGTCTAGTGCAACCCAACTAGCTCTCCAAATTTTGAAGTACCTTTACTAGCCAAACTCCATTTCACTAAGCCACACATATGGCCTAACCTTCTTCTGACCTCTTACTAACAATTAGACTCAATGGTTAACTCAGGCCTCATCTCTAAGAATGCAAAATCTAAGTACAATGATAATGTGTTCGTAAGTGCAACTATTAGGTGACACCGAATGGTACAAAGTGACAATGATCCCCCTTCCACTCAAGGTTTGACACTCAAATTACTAAAGTGGAATCTCAGGTCCTAAATCTAACTTGTGCACTTGGAATGACACCAAAGCTCAACTTAGGCCTCTTTGGGCCTATTCTCAAAGATAGCTCTCCCCTGTCCTTGTGACACTCAAACTGCCCTGATTTGAACTCACTTTATACTCTTGGTTTCAAATTTAAACCTTCAGCTATGGCTTGAAAAAACCTCCCATAAACTCCATAGTATCAATGCTAAGCAAGGTATAATGAGGGCCTACCAATGACACCACTTTCTAAGCTTAAAAGTGCTCCTCACTCAAACTGTCTTTGTTCTGACCAGAAGTCATGATTTGACTTGTGCACCTAAGTAAATGAGTTGGTTTCTTACATTTAAAGCTTCTTGGATCAACTATAGGTAAATTCCTAACTTCTGGTGGCTTGGCCCTCCAAATTCCCAACTAATTCCCAATCAAAACTCTCCTACAAACTAGTGCAAAATTCTGGAAAAAGAAAAACCTTATACTAACCCTTCCACCTTAACTCCCACTTATAAACCATGAACCCAATCTTTAACCAAGCATAATTACTATCCTATTACTCTCATATAACCCACTAACACGCGGTGGAGATCATTCATACCCTAATGCACCATGACCAAATTATACTAACAAAGTAGCAAGACTAACACTTAAATCACATTTCAAGTACTCATGCACAAAATGAATATCTATAACAACATGCAAACGCAATACCAAATGAATATACTCATTAACCCACTGTACAAACTATACTTTGTCATAATAAAGCACTTGTCAAGAAAATTATACTCATTTTTTAGCAAATCAAGTTATAACCAAGGGCATATAATCGAATTAAAGGCCATAATCAAGTATATAGTCTAGTTTTCAACATGCACTCCTAGTACTCTAAGATTTTGAGTGTAAATTCAACATACAATCATTTAACATACAATATCCCAAGTATTTCATGACATGCAAGGATTTTAAAGATCAAGATCCATCAAAAGTTTAGCTTTATAGCAACATGCAATCAAGACTTATTCACATAGAATTTAATCATAAATAAAGAACACGAAACTCTACTCCATTCGGCTCTTAAGAGTCATTGCCGAATGGAAAGGAGTGAAATAATCATACAAAATGGCAAGGAAGTCCCTCAACCATTAATCATTTCCACTCTTGATGCTTTTCCTTTATTTTCAACCTTAAACTCATAAGAATCAAGTTTTTCAACATTAGGCTCACTCAAAGCTAACATGCAAGCTTAAATCAAGTAGTGCACTTAATATTTAACTTACTAAACAAGTGATCAAAGCTTAGAGGATGATTTCTTGCAAGAATATTTGAAGAAAAAATGAAAGAAAATGAACAGGGGGGGCTTGGCTTCGGCCGAGAGAGAGAAAAGAGGAGGGAGAAGGGTGGCATGTTGTGTGTAAGTGGTGAAATGACACAAGGTGATGATATGGTGGTGGTTTTGATGATAGTGGAATAATAATTTACCTTTTTATCCCTCTTCTAGAACTAACAAAGTTTGCATGCATGGGTAACTTAGGAACTGACTAGCCAAAGTTAAGTTAGTGAGGTTGGATTTGACAGCAATACCCCTCCCTTCAATTGAGTGGATTCTTGCATGCAAGGTTATCATGGTAAATGGCAAATTATTAATCTAATTAATCAAATATCATTTTAGAGAAAGAATTTTATAACTAAAAATATAAATCTATAAATCACAAAAGTCGTACAATAAAATAGTTTAGGATTTTAGAAACTTTTTGAGATCACTTTCAAAAATTTAAAGATACAAGTTTTTATATAAAGAATTTTCATAAACTAATATGTTGAATAATTTATCAATAATTAGTCAAATAAAGGCATTTCTTTCTTTTTTTAAAAAAAAATTCCAAATAAATATTTAATTTACAACTCACAAAATATGACCCTTATAACTCATACAAGCACATAATTGACTTGCTTTTGATGTATTTAAACATATATACACATAATTCAACTAAGAATATACCGGTTGTAACATAATATTTTTTTAGTATTAATTTTTAAATTTTTAATATTGAATATAAACAATATATATGCCAAAATTTCCCAAAAAAATTGTGAATAATTCAAAAATACAAAGAAATGGAATAATTGAAAGTCCCATAATTTTATAAAAATAAAAATATGATTTTTATGTGGTTTTTGACACCCGAAGGAGTCCGGAAAAGTCATTTTTCGCGAAACGAGAAAATTCCTAAAATAACTAGATTTTTAGAATAACAATATGATACAAGTCATATTAGTCAAAATAAGGCCAATTATTTTATTTGAAATATCAGCTATTAAAACAAAGTTTGGATCGTATAACTTTTGATACGAAAGCATTTAACATACAATAAAATACCCAATAAATACCCTGACGACACAGAACATATGTAGCACATAACAGCTAGGGTTTTATGACTAAATACACTTAATGACATAATATAACACATAATTCATCTTTATTATGATATATTACAAATGTAATTTCCCATTCGTTACATCCTTTCCCCTTAATAGGATTTTGTCCTTAGAATCTCACTAAGAAAATAATCGTGGATACTTTTCTAACATTTCACTCTCAAGTTCCCAGGTTGACTCTTCAACCATAGGGTTTATCCATAAAACTCGTACTAATGGTACATACTTATTTCTCAATACTCTCTCCTGCCGATCTAAAATTCTTATTGGTTGCTCTGCATATTACAAATCAGCTTGAATCTCTATCGGCTCATATTCTTTTACATGCCTCGAATCTGGATTATATCTCCTAAGTATTGACACATGGAACACATTATGAATATGCTGCATATGAGGCAGTAAGGCTAACCAACTTTTCCGACTTTCTTCAAGATTTCAAATGGACCAACATATCGTGGCTTTAGTTTATCCTTATTTCCAATCTGGTTAATTCTTTCCATGGTGATACTTTTAGTAACACGTGCTCCTCTTCTTGGTAATCCATATCTTTTCTGGTTTGATCCGCATATTTGCGTTGTCGATTTTGCGCTACTTCTGGTCTCTTTTGAATAAGCTCTATGTTAGGGCGGAAAACATGTGCTAATAATACATGCAAGTATATGCGTTCGCAAGTAATATAGAATACTTTCTAGTTCGTTCCCACAGAGACTCAGACTAATTAAGTTCAATTAACACTTACTCACCAATGTATGATTACTTCTCAAAGTTAAGACAATAACACGTAGATTTTATTAACTAATTATTAACTAGAATTAACTACGAGAATTAAACACTTAATTGACACTTGAATTAACAATATTAAACACACATTAGATCATAACTTCATTACTACTTCCTTCAATAGTTATTGTTATTACCCTTAACATGTAACGGTGATGATATTAATCGAACAACACGAAACTGATAAAAGTCAACTTTCGTTGCACTAATACCATTATACCAAACATCCACAATTAAGATAGAAGCTGAATAGTCATCAATTATGTTGAGACCCTATATGTCTACAGAATTTGACAACATAACGATTTAAGCACAAGTTATTCCTTATGATTACACAGGGCAAGTAAAACGGTTAGAGTTACCCACTAATCATGCATACACATACATGAACCTATGCTAGCATGGCAAGTTCTAAATCTCAAGATCCACCATCCCTTCACAAGATATTAACACCCTATCTTATATGTTCGCGACGCACATAAGACGAATAAGCACAACCAATACTAGATATCATACAATCATCATACACTAAAGTATTAAACGACTAACTAAAGAATTCCATAGTAAATCCGTTACGACCCCATGATCACGACTAGCCCATGATTGAACTCATCGTCACCATGGGTTCATATAAAAACATGATAATAACACATGAGAATAACTAATAAAACTACTTATATTAAACCAGAGTACATCACAAGAGTAATAAGGTTCAAAGTAAAGAAAACTAGCATCCACTGATACAATGAATAAAAGAATCCTAAGAAAACTATGCTTCCTCTTCTTCGTTGTGATGTGCTAAAACGGTCTTCTTCCTTATCTCCTTGATCCTCGATTAATACCACGATTCCACACGTGAAACGTCTCTGAAAACTACTTACATAGGAGCCCCACAATTCCTAGCTATCTAAGAAGTCAGAAGTCCAGCAGAACAAGAATTCTAAAAATCAGAATTTTAATTCGCGCCCCTGAGCGGCCGCCCAATAATCCTGAGCGGGCACCCAACACCTTTCTGGAAAATTTGCTATTTTGCTCCCGTTCTCTGCTGCGTTCTGCTCCTAACTTCCCACTTGAAATGCCAAGCACATACTAAGGCTTATTCTTGATGAAATCTCTCCATAAATGCAAGTATTACCCTGAAATGCACAAACACTAGAAAAACGCATCAAATACACAAAATACTTGATTTCAAGACATCAATTCAAGCTATTATAAGACGTTTCGAAGTGGTATAAAATGCCACTTATCACTCTACTTTTTCTTTCATCTGCTGAATTAATTCTGGACCTAGAATTTTACGTTCACCAACTTCATTCCAATACACAGGGGATCTGCACTTTCTTCCGTACAAGGCTTCATAAGGTGGCATTCCAATGCTTGCATTATAGCTGTTATTGTAAGAAAATTCCACCAACGGTAAATGTTCATCCCAACTGCCTTCAAAATCTATTGCACATACACGTAGCATATCTTCAATTATTTGGATCGTTCTTTCACTTTTCTCATCCGTCTGTGGATGATAAGCAGTGTTCATAATCAATTTAGTACATATGCATTCTGAAACTATCTCCAAAATCTTGAATTAAAACATGGATCTCGATCCGATACAATGGATACAGGAACTTCGTGTCGCATCACAATTTCCTTGAGATATAAATGTACTAACTTGTCGAGCAAAAACCTTTCATTGATTAGAAGAAACTGTGCTGACTTCGTTAGTCGGTCGACAATAACCCATATTGCATCATGATTTGCTCTGGTTCTTGGGAGTCCTACCACCAAATCCATCGCTAGATGTTCCCATTTCCACTCCATAATGTCCAGTGGTTGTTATAATCCGCACGGACATTGATGTTCTGCTTTGACTAGCTGGCATGTATTACATTTACTTACCCAATCCGCTATTTCTTTCTTCATGTCTGGCCACCAAAAGTTTTCCTTCAAATCTCGATACATCTTTGTGCTTCCTGGATGAATTGAGTATCTCAAATTGTGAGCATCTCGGAAGATTTCTTCCTTTAATTCCGGTATATTAGGTACCCAGATTATCGATGAAAATCGTAGAATTCCCTTATCATCTTTCTGACTTGTAATTTCTTCTCCTGTTAGGTTGTCATTTTCATGATTCATTACTTCCTCCTAGAATTTTCGAATCTTTTCCGATAGTTCTGTTTGAAATGTCATTACATAATTCATTTCAGTGGATTCTTCTGGAATACAAACTTCAATTTCCAATTTATCAAACTCTTTGATCAACTCTTCTGAAGATGTTAACATATTTAATCTTTCTTTCCGACTTAACGCATCTACTAAGATGTTTGATTTTCCTAGATGATAGCTGATTGTCACATCATAATCCTTGATCAATTCTAGCAATCGTCATTGTCTCATATTGAGTTCCTTTTACATAAAAATATACTTTAGACTTTTGTGATCTGTGTAAATGAGAAAGCTCCACTCTTTTCTTAGGCCCATTCTCCGACCCTCTCCTAACTTGGAGGGATTAAGAGAATAATCCATAGAAGTAAGCATGTTGCTTACATTTATGTCTGTGTGTGGAACAAGAGTGTTGTTATCAGGAAGTTTAAAGCATGCTTGCAGTGTATCACTATTAATGCAATGGTCCTTACCTTTGAGAGAGAAGGTAATGGTTTTATCTTTAGAATTGAAAACAACGGTAGTCCAAATCTCCTCAACAACTTCACATTAGATGACCGGAGACTCCACAATAGCATAACTCAGTTTGCAACTTCGAATAAAATCCATCAGTTTGTGATAGTCTTTAGAAGCAACAATCTTCTTGTTCACCGATGCTAGGAAGTTGTTTTTTTCATATACAAACCCAGTTTGAGACATGATCTTGACTACTGGTGCCATTGCTGTGATTGAAAGTAATTGCAGAAAGAGGGTTTTTGCTTTGGAGACGAAGAGAATTAGTAGAAATTGCTTGAGAAAGATAAAAGTAAAAAATGAAAATGAAATTGGCTTTTATAATTTCTCGGAAATAAGCGGTTAAAAATTAAAAAGTAAAAATAAAGTAACCAATGAAATTTGCCCAAAATAGACGCTTAAAAATTAAATAAACTATCAAAATTCTAATGATTATCCATTAAAATATACTTACAGGCTATAAGTAAATTCAACGGATATGGTATAGAATGAGCGGCTAAGATTAAAAGTAATTTGACGGATAGGGATTAAACAATTATCCATCGAGATAAAAGTACCCAGAATAATATTTGATATTTCAACGGATGATAAAATTCAGCGGGTATTCATTTTCAACGGATAATGAACATCCGGCGAGACGTAAATTCTGACTTAGCCAAATTTCATCTTTGACAAGAAACATCAAATTTTATTCTGGCTGCATTACAACTAGCAAAGACATCAACAATAATTTAAGAATAATAGCATACCTAACTCACTTACCTACCTAGTAAAGGTGGACTCATCAAGTGGCTTGATAAAGATGTCTGCAAGTTGCTTTTCACTTGGAACAAAATGTAGTTCCACAGTACCATTCATGACATGTTCTCTAATGAAGTGGTACTTGATGTCAATGTGCTTTTTCCTTGAATGCTATACTGGATTTTCAGTAATTACAATGGCACTTGTGTTATCACAGAAAATAGGAATCTTATCCACTTGTAGACCATAGTCCAATAGTTGGTTATTCATCCATAAAATATGTGCACAATAATTGCCAACAATAATATATTCAGCCTCAGCTATAGAATATTGCTTTTTACTGAACCAGGATACTAGGTTGTTTCCTAGAAATTGACAGGTTCATGTAGTACTTTTTCTATCAATTTTGCAACCTGCATAATCTGCATCTGAATAACCAGTTAGATCAAAACCAGAATCTCTAGGATACCAAATGCCAAGTTTTGGTGTTCCTTTGAGATATTTGAAAATTCTCTTAATAGCTACTAAGTGAGATTCTCTAGGATCAGCCTAAAATCTAGCACAAAGACAAGTAGAAAACATTATATCTGGCCTACTGGCTGTTAAATATAAAAGTGAACCAACCCTGCCTTTATAACTTGAAATATCCACAGACTTTTCAGTAGTTTTTAATTCATTTTGGTGACAGTGACCATGGGAGTTTTTGCAGATGTACAATCCATTAAGTCAAACTTCTTTAAAAGATCATAAATATACTTGGGTTGACTAATGAATATTCCATCACTAACTTGCTTAACTTGTAAACCAAGAAAGTAAGTTAGTTCTCCAATCATGCTCATTTCATATTTACTTTGCATCAATTTGGCAAACTTTTTGCAAAGTTTCTCATCGGTAGAGCCAAATATAATATCATCTACATAAATTTGAACAAGTATACTAGAGCCATTAACATTTCTAAAGAATAACATTTTATCAACAATACCTCTTATGAAATGATTTTCTAAGAGAAATTTTGACAAAGTGTCATACCAGGCTCTAGGTGCTTGCTTCAATCCATAAAGTGCTTTCAAAAGATAGTAGACATATTCTGGAAAGTTAGGGTCTTCAAAACTAGGAGGCTGACTGATATAGACTTCCTCCTCCAAATATCCATTCAGAAATGTACTTTTAACCCATTTGATAGACCTTGAAATTGGCATGGGCTGCATAGGCTAGAAAAATTCTGATGGCTTCAAGTCTTGCAACAGGAGCAAATGTTTTATCAAAATATATTCCTTCTTATTGAGAATAGCCCTTAGCAATTAATCTAGCTTTGTTCCTGGCTACTATGTCATTTTCATCCATCTTGTTTCTGAATACCCACTTGGTGTTAATAGGATTCTTTCCTTTAGGCTTGGGTACCAGTTTCTAAACTTTATTCCTTTTAAATTGGTTTAGCTCTTCCCGTATAGCTAAAACCCAATCAGGATCCAATAAAGCTTCTTCTACCTTTTTAGGCTCTTCTTGAGACAGGAGGCTGCTGTATAGACATTCTTCTTGAGTTGCTTTCCTTGTTTGCACTCTTGAAGATGCATCACCAATAATTAACTCAAATGGGTGATCTCTAGTCCATTTTCTCTGTTGAGGTAGATTAGCTCTAGATGAAGTGGCCTCATAGTTGTCTTGATGAGTGACTAAGTTTTGATTAGAAGAAACTCCCCCTGAGTTTGTGGATCTTTGAATTAAAGTTGGGGCAGTTTCACTGTGTAATCCAAAATGATTTTCAACTCCTATTGATGGCTCAACAGATGTTGATCTTTGCCTCTTGATGGATGATGCAGATTGTCTTTTGACGGATGATGCACTTGGTCTTTCGATGGATGTTGAATTATGTGCTTCATTTGTTACTGACTTTTCTGCATTATCCTTAGAGATTGTTTCTTGATCACTTTCATCTTCACTATCATCACAAAAATCTCAACATCGTCAAATTTGAGGCTTTCATGGAAACCTTCATCTTTCAGTCCTTCAATCTTCTTATCATCAAACACAACATGTACAGATTCCATAACAATACTAAGATTTTAGATTATGTATGCTTTTCCAACTGCATACCCAATAAAAATACCTTCATCTTTGTACTACTGCATCTTTAGAGTTAAGAAAATATGTCCAAGTGAACTTTGAGAAATCATCAACAATCACCATAAAATATCTTTTCTTTGTGATTGACAACACATTGACTGGTCCAAACAAATCCATATGCAGTAGTTGTAGATGTTCTTCAATTGTCAATTCAAGCTTCTTTTTGAATGATGCCTTGATTTGCTTTCCTTTTTGACAGGCATCACACAATCTATACTTTGAGAATTCCACTTGAGGAATGCCTCTTATCAAATCTTTCCTGACTAGTTCATTCATAGTCTTAAGTTAAGATGGGACAGCTTCTTGTGCCATAGCCAACTTTCATCTTGACTTGCCTTGCTAAAAAGACAAATGACATATTCTGCATTTGATGAGTTGAAGTCAGCTAGATACACATTTCCTTTTCTCACTCCAGTGAGAACCACTTTGTTACTTTTCTTGTTGGTCACAACACAGGCTTCATAGTTGAATGTAACTGAGTTGCCCTTATCACAAAGCTGGCTGATACTCAACAAATTATGCTTGAGTCCATCTACCAGGGCAACTTCCTCAATGATGACATTGTCTTTAGAAATCAAGCCATATCCCACAATATAACCCTTAAGGCCAGCTCTCTCCTTGAACTCAGTGAGCAGGATGGAATCACCAGTCATGTGCCTTGAGCACCCACTATCCAGATACCAGAGATTCCTTCTATTTCCCTGTACACATCAATTTCAAATCAAGTTGATTTTGGTACCCAAGTTTCCTTGGGTCCTACCTTGTTAGCCTTTTTCTTAGGTTTCTTAGGCTTGTCCTCATTTGACTTAGGTATCTGAGATTCATCCTAGTCATTTGAGTAGAACCTTTAAAACCGTTCATCATTGTAGTATTATCATGCACAAATTGGTTAACATGGTATGGCAAACTATGAGCAAACATGTTGTTCAAGAATTGCATGCTAAATGACATTTGTGGCATACTAAATGCAGCATAATAAGGATTATGTGTAAATGGCATATTAGCATATAGTATAGATAAGTTATGTGCAGGCATAATAGGCAATTCTAGTGTAGGAATATTGGGAAATGAGGGAGGTGTAGACATAGATGATAGATGCGAGCATAATAGATTTTCAATTAACAGACAAATGATTAATACTACCACACTTAACACAGATTTTTCTAGGAACATATTTGTCAGGAGTGTAGTTGTTATGTTTGTTAATACCTAATTTACCATTTCTATTTCTTTTCCTTTTTGAGTCTGTTTTAACCTCAATTTTCTCCAATCTGTCATTCAATTGCTTGATTGACAGATGTCCTACATTAACTGTAATATCTGAGACATGACGTGTAATTATTTTTATCAATAAATGATTTTTATGTGATTTTAGGTGATTTTTGGTGAATTATCTGATGATTGATGTTGTTATGTGAATGTTCATATGTGGTAAAGTCTAGGTATGTTAATTTTATTATGTCTAGAATAAAATATTGAGAATTAAGGTATTTTTCTGGTAATTTTTGGAGTATTATATGATTTTATATTGATTTATGAATTTATTAACTATTTTCTGAATAATTACAATATTATTTTATAAAGCCGGGAATCATCCAACCTCAACCGTTTTTATGTTTTTATAACCCGAAACTCTTCTGAAAACTCCTTCATAACCTAATCTGGTAATTCCGAACATTTTCCATGTTTTGACTTTTTCGATCCGGATTACGATTTGACCCGTGCGCGACTCGGTGCAATATTTTCGATACGCTAACCCTTTTCGATAACATTATCTTCGTACAAATCATTTTATAAAAGCCCGGTTTTGATAATTATCCGAAACAGGATAGTGCTTATCCAAAACAGGATAGTGCTTATCCAAAACAGGATAATGTTTATCCAAAACGATCGTATTTATAGTTACTTAGCGGCAAAGCAACGTATTTATCGATCCAACACGATCCAGAACGTACTAATATTTCATAAATATAAATAGCCCTTTTCTTATTTCATTTCACTTGTATAATCATATTCAAATAGTACAAACCACTAAAAACCAGAGAAAACCCTAATAAGATACCATGTTCTTGAAAATCAATCGCACAAACAAAGGTGTTATCGAACTCCGATTCGGGCGTGCAATAAATCAAAACGAATCTCTCGAAAAACTCTTTCTGAATCCACCATCCATTCTAGTACAGAAATCAAGGTATTTTTCTGATTTAATTATTTTATTTCGAATTATCTATGAATTAAAATATGAATTTTTGTTCTTGACGTTGTTTGTATGATTTGATGGCATAATCATGTAGATCTTTTCTTCCTGGTCATTTTGGTTTATTATATGTCAAAAACCGAGTTCAATAACATATAGTAAAGGGTGTTTGATTCTGGAAATTGAAATTAGGGTTCTAATGGGTTGAATGTTCTTAATCCAAAATTGGGGGGTTTTATTGTGATGATTCTGGGTTGAAAAGAGTTACACCAACTGATAGATCGTGTCAAGGGGAGTCGAATTATGGTACTCGTGTTGGCAGGGGAAGTCAGAGTCGACTTCGCCGGAAAAACGAGCCCACCGGCGGCGCATTTTTCCGTCGAAGTTTCCGGCCGTTCCTGAGAGGTTCTGTTAATTTCAAACACATGAACAAGTTCTTGGCGACGTAATGATCAATCCTTGTTATTTTTGCATGATTCTGGGCAGGTTCAGTCGCCGCCAGCGAGCTCGATGGCGGCGGCCATGGCTACCGGTGGCGAGGTTGAAGGTGGTGGTGAAATTACTTTTTCATCACCCACCTTTCACCTATATTGCATTTCAGTCCTTTCTTTTTAAAAACATTTCAAAAATGATATTCTGTTATTTTAAAAATCAGAAAATTGTTTATTTAATTATTTTAAATTCAGAAAATTCTTTTTGATTATTTATTTACTTAAAAATGAAACTAATTTATTTTATTAATTAATTTTAATTAATTTTTAATTATTTTAATTAGTTTATTAATTTTATATTAATTGTTTAATTGATTTAATTAATTATTATTTAATTTTAATTGATTTAATAATTAGATTTAATTATTTATTTTTGATTTAAAAATCCTGAAAAATAATTTCCAGCTTTAAAATATTATTTAAAATTATTTTCAAGGCTCGATAATTATTATAAAATTATTTTAAAGTCAGATTCGGGTGTTTGAACCCTATTATTTAATTATTAAATGATTCGGAGTCCCGTTTTAATTTCAAAAAATGTTCAAAAATTTATATTAAATACCTGGAAAATCATTTTGACCCCGAATCTTCTTTATAAAATTATTTTGATCAAATATCTTACGTGCTATGTGCTATATTGATCTGATTGTTGTATAATATGATTGTATGTGCGTTGTTTGACTGTTTTTGCTTTAAATTTCAATCCGTATGTCGGATTTGGGTGAAACGAAGGGTAGATAGAAGGTTGTATCGAATAGAATGAGATGAGAAGTAGTGTTGATGAGTATATGTGATGTATAACAGAGGAAGCGAGACGTAGAAAGGGAAAGAAAGTGGTCAGTGAGTGGGAACCAATTGACAAGTGTTTGTAAAGTGAAAGTGAATTGATAAGGCAAGTGTCCCTGGACTTTCTTGTAGTATACTTGCGAATACTTTTGAACTCTTTTCATTATGTTACAATTATTCCCAATAGTTCCTATTCTATATTGCAAGTACTTTGAAGTACTTAACCCTAAACCCTGATTCTTATTGATCTTGAGCCGCGAGCCTGATTTCTTGTAAACCATTGATTATTGAATTCTTGGATACGAACCACACATATCTGATACTACTCCACAAATACATATCTACCACATACTGATCCTTAATATGAGATTTCTTATTAGACGAACCTTTATGCCTTGTATAACAGAAGACCATTCCTTGTAACTTTTGCACCCTTGGTCTTCTACACTCTGATTCTTTCCCTGGATTAAAAGTCAATCTTCTTGTTTACTTTGTTATACCTTTATGGTGTTATGAGCCACCTCATACTTTAAGATAAATGTTGTTTATGATTCAGTTTATTGGATTACATTGTTTATCATGTTATTACTATAGAATTGGATTGTTTTTAAATATGGACCAGATTCGTGGTCAGACCAGATTCGTGGTCATAATAGGCCAATGTGTGCATTGGATCCAGTATATAGAGCAAAGCTGGGAGCCTTGCTCGGGGTTAGTGCGTGACTGATCAGCATCCTAACCTTAGTTTTTAAAATAAAAGTGAATATCCAATTATGATCATTCCATATCAGGAAACTTGATTCCCTATATCATTTCAATTGATCATTATTTAATCTCAGTGTTGTCATTGTGACTTGCTGAGCTAGTTAGCTCACTCTTGCGAATATGTTTATGTTCTTTTCCAGTTAAGAAGGAAACTCGTAATGGCGAGGATCCCCATTCGAGTGTGCCAGCTAGGTTTTTAAATTGAAATGGAATAAGCTAGCGGAAGTTGTGTGTCTTGGTGTGTGCTAAAAGTTTGTAATAAAGTTTGACTTCAGATGTAAGATAAATAAATTTGGGATTTGGTACGTTTGTAATAAATAAGATTGTGGCTTGTGGACATACTTTAAACTGTTGCGATTTGTGGATATGGTAAGTAGGGTCATTGCATATATATATAATTATATTGTTCATAAACAAGTTTAAATATGGTGTATGTGTGTGTTGTGGACCCCAAACTTCTAACTCGGGTTTGGAGGGTGTCACAGGTTTGGCATCAGAGCTAAGGTTTAAAGTCACTGCCACAAGCCTAGATTGTCAGGAATGGGTAGAGGGTTAAGATTAGAATTAAGAAATGGAAAAATAGAATGCCGAGAGGTTGAGTGTGATTAAATAGTAGGTTTTAGTATGATTCGTGGCGAGATTCGAGATTATTATCTAGCAGCATAATTTTCAGATAACGGCGATGGCAGATTCCTTTATTTCGTTATCAAGTGATCACTCAGAACCTTCAGTCGGAGGACCGTCAGCTGATCCACGCCCTGCTCTTCCACCGATGTCATCTATAGTACAAGTTGTGATGGTTGCACCATTACAAGCTATTTCACTTCCTGGCGTGAGACCACCTATTCGAGGACCCCCACCTGCTGATTCTGACTTTACCAGACTTTTGGTGGTAGGTGCATCATTTCAGTTTACTCCACACCCAGTTCCCTACTATAAGTATGAGACTCTTCTATTAGACCGAGAGGCCTTGTTGGCCCAGATTCAGGAGTTACAGCATATCATAAGGACTATTGATGTTGACAGGAAAGTAAAGAAGCTTCAGAATAAGATTCAGGTGACCCGTAAAATACTTGAGGCTAGACTTCATGGAGCTACTTGTGAGTTTGTAGCCCCAGATGCCCTTATGGGGTGGGCCAGGGAAGCATTGGAGGATTTTGAAAGACTTGGTGGACCAGAGTTTCCATAACAGAAATGATGTGACAACTAATATATGTAGAATAGGGTGTAATGTGTATTATCAGACTTTTGGGTGAGAACGTGAATAATCTAGACTTGCTGATTAAGGAGTAGGCCTGTTGTACCTTTGCCTTTAATAAAATGTTTTGCGCTTGTACCACCAACCTTTGATATATATCAGTACCTTTCCTTTCCAGCATTGCCATTTACTTTACCATACCTGTTTTATCTTATTGCACCAGTTATAAAACTCTTGTGATAACATGTACCCTATTTCCCTTAACTGTTTACATTCTATAAAGAAGCATGCAATTTACTTAGTTCAACTATTGAAAATGTTTTCAAAAAGAGATATTTCTATTTTACAAAATCTTTTCATAGAAAGGATTTTGGTTTAAAGGCTAAATAAATTGTTTGATTCTTTACAGAAAATGTCTCCCAGCAGAAATACCCGTTCCACCAACCAGAATGCAGAAACCAACAACACCCAAGACAGCAACAACCAGAATGCCAACCGAGGTCCCATAGACCCAACTGTAGCCCAGATTCTTCAGATCTTGACTCAATAAATAGTTCTCCTGCCTCAAAAATAGCAGGGGCAAACCAACCCCCAGGTAATATCCAGGACATGATGTGTAATTATTTTTATCAATAAATGATTTTTATGTGATTTTATGTGATTTTTGGTGAATTATCTGATGATTGGTGTTGTTATGTGAATGTTCATATGTGGTAAAGTCTAGGTATGTTAATTTTATTATGTCCAGAATAAAATATGGAGAATTAAGGTATTTTTTGGTAATTTTTGGAGTATTATATGATTTTATATTGATTTATGAATTTATTAACTATTTTCTGAATAATTACAAAATTATTTTATAAAGCCGGGAATCGTCCAACCTCAACCGTTTTTATGTTTTTATAACCCGAAACTCTTCCGAAAACTCTTTCCTAACCTAATATGGTAATTCCGGACATTTTCCATATTTTGACTTTTTCGATCCGTGTTACGACCGGTATTTCTAAATCTTATATATATAATTGTGTGTTTATAATTGAGATTTAAATTGTGTGGAATTATAAATATGGGTGATTATTGTGTTGAGTGCCTATAATGTTAGGCCTCAATGATACTATAGAAGGGGGTTGAATATAATATCTACAATCAATTCGATTATAACCACAAGTATATAACAAAAAATAAGTTTATTCAATATATCAAACTCTGTTACATTAGGTTTAATCTACTCTCTCTGTGATGTATAATATCACTAAGAGCTGTTAGGGTTACAATGAATAATATTCTCATGAATGATAACACATATAGTGTAAACTCTAATATGTGTTTATATACTACACAGTTACAAGATATCTCCTAATTGATATGATATGTTATGTTCCCTAAAATACATCAATCAGAGATTATCTATTGTAGTCCTTTAGCTGGACAACTCTCCAAACATATCGTCTTTTGTTTAATCCAGACCCTCTCCTGTAAATCAGCCACTTTTCATCCCTGAAGTTTATTCGCACTTAAGTTCTGATGTAAGTCCTGATGGCTTAAGTTCTGATAAATTTCTTTCTTCAGTAAGTTCTGATTTCCAGTTAAGTTCTGATAGTAAGTTCTGAAACTAAACAAATCTGATTATACATGACATCACAAATATATGTAACAATCTCCCCCAACTTGTAAATTATAAAAATATACAAGTTTATAGATTTGATGATGTCAAAAATATTTAAGTACAAATGCAATGAGAGTTTATATGTACAACTAAATACAACTTACAGTCCATACAGCTTTTACCAAATTTACCGAATCGGCCAGAATCCATAATGATTCCTTACAAAGTCTGATACCAGCTTGGTCTATACATTTCTTTTAACTTCAAGTAACTGAGCTTTGACTTGCTGCCATTTTTTCATCTTCAGTATCACCAATCTGATATATAGCAGCTCTGAGTGCAGAAATTGGATTTCTTTCAAGTCCATCTCTCAGTCTGATTACCCTTGGATGTATAGAATCTTCATTATAGCATAAGCATCTTCCTTTCAGAATTACTTCTACCTTAGCAGAATTCTTCCTCATAGAAATTTCTCTTCCATCATCCTCAGTCATCATTGGAGTATACTCTGTCATTCTTGCACTGGAAATTCTGAGTAAATCTCTTATTGCCTTCAGAATATATTCTGACCATTTCCTGGTAACATCAGAATTTTCCTCCAGTAGATAATGAATATATTGGAGCTCTTTGACAGATTTCTTCAGCACATCAGAGTCAGATAATCTATAAGTTCTGCCATCAATCAGAAATAAGATCAGTTTCTCTTTTTCTTCATAACCATCATGAGTATCCATCACTACTTGAACAGAAAGCACTTTGTCAAGGTTCTTCTGTGTGATCTCTTCATATGGCTTGTCAGTAAATGTGAATGGATCTCTAATATCAACTTCTGTCCCAGTCTGGAATTTCTCTCTGTCAGAACCTAATCCAGAAGTGTCTCTAGCTTGCTTGTCTTTTACCCCAAATGCTGCAAGTTGATTCAACATCTGATTTGTCTTAGGCTGAACTCGAATAGACTTGTTTCATAGTAGCTTCTTCTTGTCTTCTACAATTAAGCTGTCTATGTCAACTTGAGCAGTGTCAGAGGTTGACTTAGATTCTTCTGTCATCCTCTTTCTCTTCAGAGTTTCAACTGTTTCATCTTCAGCAGCATCATCATCAAAGACTTGAACCATCTTGCACACAGGATCCATCAGAATTTGAGGAATCTTCATCTTCAGTTTCTTGACTGTCTTCCCAACTTTTCCTTTTCCCTTATCTTTAGGATCAGTAGTAGTTTGAGATCTAGTCCTTGATCTAGGAATCTCTGTGGCAAATCTTTCTCTTATCACAATCCCCTTTTCTTTTGGCCTTGGTGGCTTTTTAGCCTCAGAAGCTTTTGACTTGGATTTGCTCTTCTCAGCAGCAAATTTAGCTTCTTCTTATCTTAATTCCTCTAAATCCACTCCTGGATTATCCTTAAGGAATAGTCTCTTGGCCAATTCTTCATCAACAGATTGAATTTTGGGATATTTATAGAAGAATGTTGCTTTCTTTCTTTTGAATTTCAAAGTCTGCAAAAACTTCTGTGACTCTTGGCTTCCAGCTTGGACTATCACATCAGAAGTAGTTGTCAGAACTTGATCATCAGTATTTGAAGTATCGACATTTGTGATCAACAAAGGAACATCCTGATCTTTTGGCTTCTTTCCTTCCTTATTCCTCCCTTACATAGCAGATCTATCAAAGTTCTTACTACCAGACATTCTCTGATGAGAACTTGTCCGTTGAGTGGGAATTCTGCTCAGCTTCTTCCCTTGACTTTGACTTCTACTCTTTTCAGAGTTTCCCTGGTCATCTCCATGATCATCCTTTTTCTTTAGTGTTTGGATTGGTGAGCATTTGGACTTAACTACCTTCTCCCCCTTTTTGGCATCATCTGTTAGGAGTAGAGAAAGAAGGAGTTCCACTGAAGATTGGATCTCATTTAACCGAGTCTGTTGAGCAGCTTGATTTTTTAATACCTCATCCAGTTGGGCCTGCTGCTTGGCTTGAACAAGCTCAATAACATCCAATTTTTCTTAAATTGGTCTGACAAACCTCTTCTTTTCTAGATCTTGCATCATGGATAGCTGATCAGCTGTTTCCTGAAGTTTATCAACCTTTGCATGAGTCTTGGAGTGTTGACCTTGTGGAGTTCTTGTACTGAGAGCAGTGACCTTTAGTTGACTCTCCAACTGGAGTGTTTACTGTAGGCACTCCAAGACCTTGTAGAATTCTTGTTCTGGAATAATGCCTCCTTTCCTGTAGGCACTGGAGTGTTTACTGGAGCCGACTCTCCAGAACTTGCTAGAATCTCCTCATCTTCAGATAACATCAGGTGTATATGGCTGTAGGAGACTCTGAAGCAGTTGCATCTTTGTCTAAATTCTGATCTTCAGTTCCAAGATCAAGAATTGGTGTTGGTATCTCAGCTTGTAAAATTGGAGAAGTAATATGAGTTGGTTGTTTTATAGTTGGAGCTTCCAGATATAGAACAATAGGTATATTCAAATTATTAATATCTATTTCAGGACTTGTCTCTTATTCTTCAACATTATCTGTATCTTTGATTGGAGAGTGAGGTGGAGAAATCACAGATTCTTGTACAGGTTCTGATCTGTGGACTTCAGGAATTTCAGAATCCTGAATCAGAACTTCTTCAGCTGCTGGCAGGGCTTCAATCACAATAGGTTCCAATGATCAGAGATTCCTGATCCCCTTCCTCAGCATCTTCAGCATCCTCAGATTGAGTTTGTGCAATATGCACACCTGCTCTCATCTTCCTCAATTTTGTTTTTCTAGATGGAGGGGTGACATGATCTGTATCAGAATGTGAAGACCTCTTTCTTTTCTGAATGCCAGAAGCTTCAGCTGCTTTCTCCTTCTGAAGAGTTGGCTCTTCAGCTTTTTCTGTCACAGGTTGTGATGCAGGAACCTGGACCTATTTTTCCTCATCTGATTCATCTCTCAGAATCAGCCTTCTCTTTCTCCTTGGTGGAGATTGAGGAACATATTTAGCTCTTGAGGTTTTGTGTCTGGAGGATGTGTCAGATTTTACAACTAGCACCTTTTGAGAAGTATCAGAGGTTGGTTTGGTTTTGGATTTGGGTCTGGACTGTGAAGTTCTGACAACAGGTGCTGATGTTGGTGGTTGTGAGGTAGACTGTGGTTGTTGAGTAGTGGATGGTTGTGATGGTGTTACATCAGGGAATATGGCTGTGTAAGTGCCTGGGATATTGTTGACTAAGAACTGTTTGACAGATTGGGGTATTTGGAGAGGTCTTAGTACTTCCTTCTTGTTATCAGCAGATAACAAGTCAGTAAATGCCCTTTTATGTAACTTAAAAGGTTCCATTAGGTCACTGAACACTTGTGGCTTATCAAGACAATAATAACTATAAATTAATTGACAGAACCTAGCAAAATATACTACATTTGCATCTTCCTTCATTCTATCACCAATATAGCCTAACACAGCAGATGCATAATCAAAATGAGTCTGATTAAGAAGTGCATACCCTATTTGTTGACTCATGATTGGAATGGCATAGAAATTGAAGCATTTATTAGCAAAAGTCTTTGTGATGCAATCAAAGAAGAAGCTCCATTCCCTCCTGATGTAAGGCCTCTTCAATTGTCCTAGCTTGGACAAGCTTTTCTCATATCCCAAGCTTGCCATCATGTTCTGAAGAATAGATTCTCCAGGTGTTGAGTTGTAAGTGCAGTTTTCAGGCAGATGAAGAGCCTGCCTCACTGTAGTAACAGTTACCATATACTCATCTTCTCCTGATGAGAAGATGATGCTTGGAGATCCAGTTTCACCTCCATCATCATAGATTCCAGTATTCCAGAACTCCAGCACTTGTTAATCAGATATTGTTTGAGGTTGGGTTAGAGCATACCCAATCTCACTGTGAGCCAAGAAATCCTGAACAAAGTGAAGTTCTGAAGGAGCTTCATCCTTGTTCAAGATAGCAGAGTAGTTGTTTGGGATAAACTTAGCTCCATTAAAAATAGCATCCTTTGGTGCTATTTCTGTTGAAAAATCAAGTGTAAATAAATAATACCACGCAAGCATCAGGATTTGCATCAGAACTTGACTATTATCAGAATTTAACTGTCATTAGGACATGGCTTCTGTACTCAAAAAGTGAATGACTGTTTCTGTGTTTCTTCATACAAATACTGGCTGGTTTCTTCAGAGTTTAATCATCAGAACATAATCAGAAATTGTCCTCAGAATTTATGCAAATAATACTTAACTGTTTATCAGAAACAACTTAATCACCACAATGATTTTCATCATTCATATGGAGTGATAGTGTGTGTATGTGCAAATGATCAGATAAAGATTAAAGTCTGATAAACTTCAATATATCTTAGAAATAAGGCATAACTAAGAAAAATGCTTAAAATCTATCTTGAATTGTGAAGTCTACTGTAGAATAAAGTTATGCAAGAATCCACCTCAACTGTTTGTGCTTATTTTATGCATCTTTTGAAATTCTTTTGACAAGGGCTTCTTAGTGTAAATGAGTTACAACTGCCATCAAAATTAATGCTGTTATCAGAATATTTCTCCAATAATCAGAGAATGTGAAAAGTCACCAAGAAAAATTAATTTGCTTTTCTAATGCATATAACTTAATAACTGCAATGCAATTGAATCTTCCCTTTCACACAAATTACTCTAGATCTCAAAGAAGTACCTAATTTTAATTTTTTTTTCTTTTATTTTCTTCAGATAAGTGAGGCTTATCAAGCATGTAGTTCATCCTTAAGGTTTACTAACATCAGAATTTGACAGATCAGAAGCAATAATCTAGTTTGTGACTTAGTAATAAGATATAGAAAGTAAATTTGACTAAGATCAAAATCAGAATTTGCTTGTGTTATTGATTCCCACATAAATAACTAATTCAAATATGGGATACATAGTTTGTTAAAGACTACTAAGTCAGCATCTAACAAGATAATCCTCATTGGATTGAATAGTCATAGATAATTCAAAACACTTTCAGAGTTTATAGAATCATATCAGATAATAAGTAGTGTTTAATATGTTACAATTTAAAGCACATCAGCATTAGGTACCATTTCATAAGGGAACATGTGATGGAAGGTACAGTGGAATTGCATTTTGTTCCAACAGATCAACAACTAGCAGATATCTTCACAAAACCACTATGCGAAGCTACTTTTACAAGACTGGTAAATGAACTTGGAATGGTTTCAGGTTCTTTCTCAAAATCTGTTTAGTTTTTTGTTCTCATACATCAGACTCTATGATCAGTGTTTACATATTTTCCTATCTTGCATTCCAAATTTCTTGAGTAGATTTCTGGTGTACTTGGATTGACTGATAAGAGTACCTTCTTCAGTTTGTTTGACTTGAAGTCCCAGAAAATAACTCAACTCTCCCATCATACTCATTTGATATCTTGACTGCATTAACTTGGAAAATCTTTCATAAAATTTTGTATTTGTAAAGCTAAATATGATATCATCAACATATATCTATACCAAAAGTAAGTCATTTCCATGGTTCAGGTAGAATAAAGTCTTGTCAATTGTGCCTCTGTGAAATCCACTTTCCAGAAGGAATTGATCCAGAGTCTCATACCATGCTCTAGGAGCTTGCTTAAGGCCATAAAGTGCTTTGTCAAGCCTGTAGAAATGATTTAGAAATTTTGGATCTAAAAAGCCTGGAGGTTGTTCAACATATACCTCTTTTTCCAATTCTCCATTGAGAAAAGCACTTTTCACATCCATTTGAAAGACTTTAAACTTCTTGTGAGCAGTATAAGCCAAAAAGATTCTTATGGCTTCCAATCTAGCAACTGGAGCAAATGTTTCATCATAGTCAATACCCTCCTGTTGAGAGTAACCTTTAGCAACTAGCCTTGCTTTGTTTCTTGTAATTATGCCATCACTGTCAGTTTTATTTCTGAACACCCATTTTGTACCAACAATTGATCAGTCCTTTGGTCTTGGTACTAGGGTCCAGACTTTATTTCTTTCAAATTCATTTAACTCTTCCTGCATTGCTTGCACCCAATCAGCATCTTGAAGAGCTTCTTCCACTTTTTTTGGTTCATTCTGAGATAGAAAGGAATGATAGAGACATTCATTTGTTGTTATTGTTCTAGTTCTGACACATGCTTCAGGATCTCCAATTATTAAGTCAGGTATGTGTGATTTTGTCCACTTCCTTACAGATGGAAGTTGATCTCTACAACTGGATCCTCCCCCATGATCCTTGTTGTCTCCATCAGCATTTTATGATGCTCCCCTTGAAGTTATGCTCTCTGAGGATTCAGTTTTGCTCTTGAATGAAGATTTTCTTTGTTTTTCCTTTTGACATGAGTCACAAAGACCATCATAATTTACACTAGAAGGAATTACACTAATTTTCTTTAAAGAAGGTTTTATTTCATAATAATCATAGTACAAACTATGATATTCCTTAAGTATAAATAGAATGCCATAAACTACCACAATGAAAACAAGGATTTTGTGGTTTAAACCTAACAGACTGACTCTTAACTCCTGATCTAGGAGGTAAAGAGTTCATATCTTTATTTTTCCTGCAAAAAGAAGCAAGATGGTTAGAGTTTCCACAATTATAGCATTTGTTTCTAGGAGCATTAGGAACAGGCATATAATTATTACTTTTATTCACACCTTCCTTTTCATTCCTATTTTTCCTAGCTTCCTTTACCTTGTTCACATTTTTAATCTCTTTCAGCTTATCCTTAAGATGCTTCTTTGTCATTAAGCCAATGTTTACCAAAGCTGGTTTATCCTGCTTAAATTTGTCAGAAGTTGACTTTTCTTTGACTTCTGTTTTAGAGTCTTTCATCTCTTGAGAATCAGACATAATAGTTTTTGCAACAAATTTAACAGGATTTACCTTTGGCTTTTCAGTCTGTTTGATAGAAATTGGCTTAATTAGCAAAGTCCCTTTCTCACTTTTACCATCTTATAACCTAACCCCTCTTTCCAGTTTCCACTACTTAGAATATTCTGAGTTGTTCTGCCTGAGTTAGTCCAAGTCCTGATAATTTCTCTTTCTTTTTCTAATTCAGTTTTTAGATAATCATTCTGTTTAAGCAATTCATTCTTAACATACACAACATTATCTCTCTTTGTCTGAATAGTGTTCATCTTGACTAACTCTTCTTCAAGATAGCTATTTCTGTTTTTGTACTTTAGATTTTCAGATTTTAATCTTTCATTCTCTAAAGTCTGATCTCTATAGCTAATATAAATGTTTTTCAAAAATAATCTCAACTCAGTAATATCTTCTGTATCAAAAGCAAGAGTTGATAGAGGTACCTCCAGTTCAGCAGCATCAGAACTGCTATCAGCATTTACCATTAAGGTGTAGTTCACCTCTTCTTCAAATTCTGAAGTTTCTTCCCAGTTTTTCTTCTTTGTGATAAGTTCCTGGCCTTTATCACTTTTTCCTTTCTTGTAATCGGGAGAGATGTGGCCTCTTTCACCATAATTGTAGCATTTGACTTTTGAGTTATCTCCTCTGTCAGACTTTCCTCCTTTGCCTTCAGTCTTTCTGAACCCTTTCTTGTCAGAACTTCCACCTTTCCTGGAAAACTTCTTACCCTTTCTGAATTTCTTGTAGGCTATCTTTGTGATACCCTTCACCATAAGAGCACACAGTTGCATCATCTCTGCATCAACATCCACTTCAGATAAATTTTCAGGTTCTGAATCATCATCATCAGAATCTGATGACTCTGAATCAGACTGTATGATGAGAGCCTTTCCTTTTGCCTTCCTAGAGACAATTGGCTTTTCTTCAGTCTTTGAAGCAACTATCTTAGACTTCCCTCTATGCCTCTTCTTTCTTTACTCCATCTCAAGTTCATGAGTCTTGAGCATCCCATAGATTTCATCAAGAGACATATCAACAAGTTCATAGTTGTCTCTTATTGTAGTAGCTTTCAAATCCCACTTTTCAGGAAGAGCTAGTAGGAATTTCAAATTTGAATCTTCTGGATCATATTCCTTATCCACTAGTGACAGATCATTCAACAGCTTTGTGAATCTGTCATATGTATCAGTTAGTGACTCATCAGATTTTGAGTCAAAGTGCTCATACTCCTGTGTGAGTATTGTCTTCCTGTTCTTTTTTATGGCATTGGTTCCTTGACATCTCACTTCCAATGCATCCCAAATTTCTTTTGCAGTCTTGCATCCAATCACCCTATTTGACATGACATTTCAAGTGCACTATAAAGAAAGTGTCTTACTTTTGCATCCTTGCCTAGTAAAGAGATGTCTTCAGTGGTGAGTTCTCTCTTTTCTTTGGGAATCATCTTCTGTGGCTCATTCCCAACTGCAACAGAAAGCTTTATGGGCTTGTGTGGACCATCATAAATTCTGTCTAAATATTCTGGATTTGTAGCTTCCAGAAACATGGCCATCTTCACACTCCATACAGGGTACTCAGACACCCTGAGCATAGGAACCCTGATGGTTTCATATCTACTGGTGTTTTGAATGGGTTGAACCTTTCAGGTTCTTGAGAGTCTTGTGTTTTTGATTGATCAGACATGATTGATTGTTTGTTTGGATCTTAATTGTTTGTAAGCTTAACAGATTGGCTCTGATACCACTTGTTAGGCCTCAATGATACTATAGAAGGGGGTTGAATATAGTATCTACAATCAATTCGATTATAAACACAAGTATGTAACAGAAAACAAGTTTATTCAATATATCAAACTCTGTTACAGTAGGTTTAATCTACTCTCTCAGTGATGTATGATATCACTAAGAGCTGCTAGGATTACAATGAATAATATTCTAGTGAATGATAACACATATAGTGTAAACCCTAATCTGTGTTTATATACTACAAAGTTACAAGATATCTCCTAATTGATATGATATATTCTCTTTCCTAAAATAAATCAATCAGAGATTATCTACTGTAGTCCTTTAGTTGTACAACTCTCCAAACATATCTTCTTTTGTTTAATCCAGATCCTCTCCTGTAAATCAGCCGCTTTTCAATCCTGAAGTGTATCCGCACTTAAGTTCTGATGTAAGTCCTGATGGCTTAAGTTCTGATAACTTCCTATCTTCAGTAAGTTCTGATTTCCAGTTAAGTTATGATAGTAAGTTCTGAAACTAAACAAATTAGATTAGACATGACATCACAAATATATCTAACATATAAATTAAGTGTTTAATGTATTAGTATATATATATATATAATTTTTGAAAGGAGAATCTTATTATTTAGTATTTTAAAATGATAATCAAAAGTACTTCATTTTATATGAAAAATCGATTTTAAAAAATCTTTTAACAATAAATTTTCTAAATCTTTCATCATTAAATTGCTAAAATCATAAGCTATTTTATGATATATATTTTGTGATTTATGGAAGAGCATTTATATTTATATAAATTATTTTACATAAATTAGTTAAATTTTAATTTGCAATTTACTTAGTTGCCCATGCATGCATTTTGATCCCAATACAAATTAAGGGCAAACTTGGAAACTTCAACCCCACTAACTCCTACTTTATAAGCCAAATTACTTATATATCCTGACATGCAAAATGGCACAAGCTTGCTAGAAGGTTGTTTTTGTCCATTTCTAACTTCAGTCAAATTTTAGTCAAATCAAACCATAAAAACAAATACAATTTGTCATAATCACTCCACTCCACACTCCACCCTCACCTCTCTTCTCCCTCCCCCCCCTCTTCTCTCTCTCTCGGCCATCCCTTTCTCTCGGCTCCTTCCTTAGCCGAAGCCCCCACCCCCCTTTCTTCTTCATTTTCATTCAAACATTCATCTTCCATCAAAGTAATCTTACTTCCTATATCTTGTTCATATATAATCCAAAGAGTTTAGGGTGAAAAGTTTATGTTTTGATCTTGCATGGTAGTGTTTTGTTAAACTCAAAGTGAACATTCTTGATTCTTGTGAATCTAAGGCCTTCACCATGAGATATATTATCATAGTGTTGAGAATGGCTAGATATGGGTGTGTTACACTTATGCAAATATTGTTTTCACCCTAATCCATTCGGCCATGACTTGTTAAGAGCCGAATGGATGGTGTTTTGTTGCCTTGTTTGATTTTTAAATGTTTATATGATAATAACATGAATTTGGAAATAAAAACTTGATAAAACTCTTTGCATGCTAAGTGATCATATAGTTATGATTAATTCTAGGCTTGCATGTTGATGCTATGATGAAATTTATATGGAAACCATATTATTTTTGGCTTGTAAGTTCGAAAGCATGCATGCATAGGTCCAACTCATGATTTTCGAAAGTTCTTAATCATTTGGATTGATTTTTGGTAATAATCTCTAATTTTGGTTGAGTTAAGATATTAATTATGATTTTTGCTCCTTGTTATGTGATTTTTAATTCATATATATATGGAGGATTTAAGTTGTTATTTTCAAACTGTGATGACTTGTAATTAGTGTATTGTGTTAACTCTTGTTTTGCAATATTGCACCTTAAGTAAGATGATCTCCACTAAGCCAATATTGTGTGTGGGAGTGTTAGTTCATTAGGTTACCTTGGTTGAGTATTAGTTTGGGTTTTGGTTGATGTTTGGTTTGGTTTGTCAAGTGGGAAACATGGTGGAAAGGGGTACAATAGATTCTACAGATTTTCAGTTTGGTATCATGAGGGTTAGAGTGAGATTTGACCATGACATTGTAATGCACTTTGAGGCCCAAGTCACAAAAGCTAGTACAAGGGGTATACTTTAGATTTCAGGTGTTTGTTAGAGGTTTGTAGGTTGTTTGGTTAGGTGCACGAGTGAAAATACAAAATCTGTCTAGCAGGGGACAATTTTACTACAACTTAGAAATGAGGAGTTTTGACCATGTCATGGGTAGGCCCTCACTAGTCCTTGGTTGGCCTTAGTTAGAGGGAGTGTCAGAGATGTTTTTACATCCATAGTTCATAGAAATTGAGTTAGAATCAGGTGTCACAAGTTAGGGCAAAACAGGACACTTTTCTGTCTAGAAAATAGGGGAACCATGGACTTTAAGCTTAGGCCTAGGGAGGCCCAAGCTAGTCCCTTGAGCCACACCGAGTTTGGGAGTTGCCTTATGATCAGAAGAGTTTAGTGTAAAGGTTTGGGAGGTAAACTTGAAGTGTAAGGGTGTTAATTATACTAAAAAACCCATTGGTGTCATCCTGAAATCACTATATTGAGCACATTCACTTCACATTTAGTTTTAGAGCACTTACGGGTGAGTCCTAGGTTGATCACCATAGTTGTAAGATAGTATAAGGTCCGTAGAGTGTAATGCCTAAGTTAGGGTCAATAAGAACTTGATGGTTTAGAAAAGGCACTTCGAGTTATGAGGTCAATATTAAGAGTTTTGGCTACTTTAGCATAACTAAGTGACTTGAATAAGTGGAGTGAGATCATCCAAGCTTAGTGAAGCAATATAGTGTGTTGATATATTATTATGTACTTAAATGTGTTATGTGAGCATATGTGGCTATGTGAACTGTTATGCTTATAAGATAATTGCAAGCATATATGTGTAAAGAGGCCTAAGTGCCAAAGTGGTTAATTTCGATTTATAAATAGGTTGAGTTAGTGAGAATATATTGTAATGAGGTTATTATTATTTTGTTTAGGCTCGCGAGACGAGGGTAAACTTTCCATTAAAGTCGAGTAAAGCTCTCAGTTGCTCCCACCTTCCAGTCAAGTCAAGCCTTTCTCAAGGCAAGTATTTCAACCTACCTTTTTGTTTACACTGCAAGTGTGTGTTAGCCCAGCTTTTATATATGATGCGAGAATTCTAATTCACCTTAATATACATGTACACATCTATCTTTCATATTATATGCAAGTGCCATGAACCCTCAAGTATTTATTGCAAGTAGTTTAACTTTACTTGAAGATTTCTATGCAAGTGATTCAAAAGTCATACCATGCTAGTATACCAAAGTAATTGTGATGTTAAAACCTGTGCAAGTTATACTCAGTAACCTTATCTTGATACCTAAAAGTTAGTTATTCCTTAAAGTTGTTCATGATTACTTGATAACACTATTCTTACCCCTAAAACATGATACCCTGTTATACTTGGGAACTGATGCTCACCTTATTTATATTTTAATACCTATGTCTTATCAGGAACCAATACCTTGAACCTAGTTTGACTTAGTTCCTTTATACTATCCAACAACCCTGTGAAACCTCATTTTCAAATTCCTTGTGAATAGAAACTTTGCGATTCTATTTAATAAGGTATCAGTCTAGTTGATCATGGCTTTAAAGTTGATCTAGAACCCTTGATAAAGATGTTCATTGTTTAATAGTTTAACCGTCACTTGGCATCAATTCATTTTTTATAATAAAACTTACATTTCCATTGTTATTCTTGTTTATGTATATTATAGCACTTGTTGAGCATTTGGCTCACTACTTGCTTTACCCTGATATTACAATTAGCAGGTATTGTTAGATTCAAGCATACAACACGTAAGACTTGTGACGCCGATTCGTATGTTCGAGCTCAGGTAGATTAGTGATCATTTTTTGTGAGGACTCGATATTAAAATCAGGTTATAATAGTTAATAGTGTTGGGTTGTTCCAAACCCTAAATTGTAAGATCTTGGATTCAGATGTATTTATTTCCTTTTGTTAGCTATTATAATAATTCGTATAGTATCTTTTGTTAAATTTGGGGCGTGACAGGTTTTGGTATCAGAGCTACGGTTTAGAGTCCCTGGACAACCCAAATAGGTTATATATGTATATAGGTTTATAGAATAGTCTCTTATATATATATATATATATATATCTATGCATTGTTTGGCAGCAAAGGGCGCATTCCTCGTCATCCTCTGAACCATCCGACACAATTGCTTTCTCCGTGTATGCTGAGTTGAGGCGTTAGTTCGACAGGCTTCAAGGCAAGTGTAACACCTCCAAATCTAGGGTCGGGGATCCGGGTTGTCACGAGTTCCATTTCCCTTAATAACACTTAATCTTAATAAACAACCAACTAATACGTACTGTGACCCCACAATATACACACACACCACAAGTTATAGTCTCAGAGATGAATACCAAAAATAACACAAGTCATTTTATTCCACAATTATAAGTCATTACACCTCAAAAGGGTTTCTGAATAAATTTACATATTCTTTTCCATTATTACAATTCATAAATATACATAAGTCTGGTACATCAATAGTTGAAAACCTTGCCTATTGGTAGTTAGTACCTCGGCTACAGCGGCATCAACGCCTACAGGAAACTGTGGAACGTTTCCTATCTGCTCGTGAATTGGGAGCTTGGTCTTGTCCATCTTGTCTATCTGTTGTTGTGTGATGAAAGAAGAAAGCAAGGGTGAACAACAAGCCCACCGAAATAATACGTATAATAATTAACAATATATGAGCATTCTCATAGTACTCATGAAAGTCTTGGTCAAGAAGAAATGAACCAAGTTTGATATCTTAACGCGACCAAGTCGCAAAATAATCAGTATATATGTATATATACATTTCATAATCTTGGAAATCCTCTTCCATGCATAATACACACATAGTTCCAGTTTATAACTGTATAAAAATATTGTTGCAAAGTGATCTCATATATCTAACTTTGTCTCAACATTTTTCTGCAAATCTTTGTCATGCATAAGATAATCATTAACTAGATATAAGTTGAAAAGATGAAGTTACAAGATACTCCAATATACTTATATCTTTTCCGAATACTACTTGAACTACCACCGCTCAAGGTATAATCAGTTTCAAAAGTTCATCACATAGATGAGACTACAAGATAAGACATGAATAGATTCAATCTTTGAAATATCATTTGAAAGAAATGAAGTTACGACATACTTCATTAAGTCCTGATATATATATACACCTATATATATATCCCTCATACACTCCTTGAAAACCTCTGTTATAAAAATTATAAACAAAGTTTTAATATCCAATGAATTTGGAAAGAAGAGAGCTTTGGCATAAACCCGATATCTTGCTGATCAGGAAAAGATACCAATAAGTAACCTTTTCTACTATAGATGGATAAATTCCTCTCCGGTCATCACCCTGGCCGCATTAGGACCTCGTGTGACGCCCTCCAAACCCGGGGTCTAGATTTGGGGGTCACTAGCCAATAAACTATAATATAATAATCACAGCAGAATAATATAATAAATATGACCCCTTGCATGTAACTAGATCGATCACATGTTATAGTATGGAACATGCACTAATACAAACCAACTGTTATTACAGACCATAAGTCTAATTAGTTTTACAACTTATTCAAATTTTATTACAAACCTTTATACTATTCAAGCGTCCCAAACTGTCTACCTGGAAAACATACCAAACTATTTACAAGCACTCGACTTCTGATCAAACTTGGGACTCAAGCTTGCTTTGGCTTAGCTGAAAGATTAGAATAATAAACAAGTATGAACGAAAGAAATGCTCAACAAGCAGTATATAGTTTGTAAGTGAACAACAATAACAATATCTGAGTAAAATCAGAAGCTGATATAAACTTTAAAGTTTAAGCGACAGTTTAATAAAACACAATTATGCACTATGCTGTTCCTGATGATCAGTCATGAAACAACACCGGTATCCCGCAGCCATACCGTAAATATAGGTATCGATATCCCGCAACCATACCGTACCTATTGGATATTCATGAAGAAGGCATATATTCGCCTAGTAAGATATTACAGTTTCGTATAATAACTCACATTGGATCGGTGCCTCGGTCTCTTATGCTAACCGATAAACAATTCACAAAATAATTTTGATTAAAGGAGTCGAATCAATGACATCCTTATCTATTCAACTCCCCATGTCACATAGTCCGGAGTTATCTTAACAACCGATGGTGAAATAACTACAACAATTAGTTATTCGCTAATCTCAATTCAATGTCTCACTGTATAGAGTATATCTGGATAGTATAGTTATTCACTATCTATCGAATCAAAGGATTGGTTCTAGTAGAATGATTGCTAGAAATAAAAGAATGTCCATAAATATAGGAGTATTGATATTCCATAAGCTATCAAAGTATTTATAAACAGTTCTTATATTTGAGTATGTAAAAAAATAAACTATTATGAATTTAGAATAAGGGAGAATACTTGCAGTATTTAAAAGAAAGTTCGGGAATACTTGCCTGGTATGCTCAATAATTTTTCACTAAAAACCTAGCTTATAACTGCTGGCTATCAACTTCGTCTAGCACCTGACCACACTCTTTGCTACTCGATTCTATAAACAAAAGAACTATCTTAATTGACAGAACCAAACTCAATCGACGTAACTATACGTCTTGACATCTACCCGATCGTTTATAACTAGCATGGCATTTTAAAACTGTAAACAAATAGCATGTATATCACGTAACACATAATCATGGCATTCGTATAAGATGTAGTTACATAGTTCATGTAACACATAAGTCAGATCATTAAAAGATACGTCTCAGTGTGTTCAGAATGAAAATCAGGTCAATATTGGTATTTATTGATCAAATACCGACTCAAACTGATACACAATTCAAATGACATTGCAATACAAAAGAAATTAGGTCTCAAAAGTATTTTTAATAGAAGCGCAATATTTTTCTGAGTCTGTACGCGTTCGTTTCGTATTAAACGGACGAACGGTTTAATTATTATGAATAAAATAAGAAATAAATAGATTTAAATCAATTAATAATAATATTAATTGACTTTAAAACCCAAACTATAATTTTTAAAAGTTAACAAATAATTTTTATTAATTATTTGAATTAATTATAAATAATTTACATTTATTTAACTATTTATAAATATAATTAATTGATTAATTAATTTTTAATCAATTAATTAAATTCATAAATAATTAACTAAAACGAATTATAAATAATTGAATCAAATGGTATTTTTGAAAATATTTAAAGAAAATAATTTTTAGAATTTAAAATAATTAACTACATAATTTTTAGAATTTTAAAATAATTATTAAATGGTTTTTAAATTAAATAAATGATTTTCAAAAATAAAAATGAATTTTTAAAATAAATAAAACAGAAAATCCCACAAACAGGTTTTTGCAACAGGATTAGATTTCTGATGGATCGAGCGACATCAGAGCATGGCTGGAAGGGCCGCCGGAGTTGACGAACACGTCGCCGGAAATTGGGTTTTCCAGAATTCGGCCGACGTCCGGCCAAACTCCGGTGAGCCTAGAACCTCCGGAATCGGTTCGTTTTGATCGATTTCTACCTCCCAGTCGATTCAAAACGTTCCCAGAATCACAAACTTATCATCTCAAACATCATTCAATCCCTGGAACACAGAATCCGACAATACATCTAAAAAAAACCGGCGAAACTCCGGTTCAGCTAGAAACTCAATCAAAATCAATGATATAATTAGGAAAATAAAGCTTAGAAGGTAGACAATCTAATACTACAGTCCATAGAATCAATTCATAAGCGATTAGGCTTGAATTTAAATAAAAACGAACACTGAAATTAAGCAAAATGACGAACATCGATTTTGCGAAATACAACACCTTAATTAACGATATTGGTGTCAAAAGATCGGCTCCGAGATGCTCTATGATTCGGTACCAGTTTCATCAACAACCGATTACTACAGATGGCTCAATCGATCGATTCTCTTCAAGAACAAACCCTAACCCCCATTTTCTATTTTCTGAATTTTTATTAATATTTATGAAAATTCTGAAAATAAATAATAAAAAAATATGGGTAGTCTGGTATTTATATTAACAGAAAATAAATACCCCTAAAATCAAATAAGGGTATTTTTATCTCCTAATTACAATAATTAAGCCCCAAAATAATAATTACGGGGAATAATTTTAAAAATGATAAAATACAAAATTAATGTCAAAATTTCCCAAAAATTGTGAATAATTTAAAAATACAAAAATAAAGGGTATTTGAAATACGAATAATTTTATAAAAATAAAAACATCGATTTTGTGGGGTTTGTCGTCCCGATGGGGTCCCGGTCCGTTGATTTTTGAAAAACATAAACGATCCCTAAATTACCAGAAAATCCCAAAAACACGTAAAATAACTTAAACGCGCATAAAATCAAATAAAACATGTATCTTGATAAAGACGCTGATAAATACGCATCCCGATTGCAGATAAGTTCATATAATTGCAATTTAAAAATATTTTTAATCAATCGAAAAATTTTCTGGACTACACTGAAACACACATAACAACTGTAACATCTAATATCATGGCAATGATCATTTTAAATTTATAAAACACATAATATTTATTTATTTAACATATAATATTCACGTAATTTTCCCGGATATTGTATCCTTCCCCCCTTAACAGGATTCTGTCCTCAGAATCAGCATAGGAAAATAAATGAGGATACTGGGATCGCATTTCGCTTTCCAACTCCCAAGTTGACTCTTCAACCTTGGGATTCCTCCACAAGACTCGTACTAAAGATACAGACTTATTCCTAAGTACTCTTTCTTTCTTATCTAAAATCTGCACTGGTTGCTCTACAAAGGACAAATCTGGCTGAATCTCGATTGGCTCGTATTCTATCACATGGTTCGAATCAGACAAATAACGCTTCAGAATTGACACATGGAACACATTGTGAATATGTTGCATGTGAGGTGGTAACGCCAACTCGTAAGCAACCTTTCCCACACACTTCAAAATTTCAAAAGGGCCAAAATAACGCGGACTCAGCTTTCCTTTCCTTCCAAATCTTGATAAACCTTTCCAAGGCGAAACCTTTAATAGCACTGTTTCACCAACTTCAAATTCCATATCCTTTCTGGAAGGATCAACATATTTGCGTTGACGATCTTGAGCTGCTATCAATCATTTCCGAATAAGTTCTATTTTCTCTTTTGTCTGCTGGATCAATTCTGGACCCAAAATCTTTCTTTCACCAACTTCTTCCCAACATATTGGAGATCTGCATCTTCTCCCGTACAAAGCTTCGTAAGGCGGCATTCCAATACTGGCATGATAGCTGTTGTTGTAGGAGAATTCAACTAATGGCAAATGTTCGTCCCAACTCCCTTCAAAATCTAGTGCACATGCCCTTAGCATATTTTCAATAGTCTGAATCGTCCTTTCACTTTGACCGTGTGTCTGCGGATGATACGCGGTACTCATGTTCAGCTTCGTTCCCAGACAATCTTGAAAACTTCTCCAAAATCTTGAATTAAATCGAGGATCTCTGTCTGAAACTATGGATACTGGAACTCCATGTCTTGTCACAATTTCTTTAAGATATAATCGTACCAATTTATCCATTGAGAATCTTTCGTTGATAGGAAGAAAATACGCTGACTTTGTTAATCTGTCAATAATAACCCAAATAGCATCATGATTAGACCTGGTCACCGGTAATCCAATTACAAAATCCATTGCAATATGCTCCCACTTCCGTTCTGGAATGTCCAATGGTTGTATCAGTCCACTGGGCCTTTGATGTTCCGCTTTGACTCGCTGGCAAGTGTAACACTTACTTACCCATTCTGCAATTTCTTTCTTCATGCTCGGCCACCAAAAGTTTTCTCTTAAGTCTCGTTACATCTTCGTACTCCCGGGATGAATTGAATATCTGGAGTTGTGAGCGTCTCGAAGAATTTCATCTTTCAGCTCGGCTATGTTAGGTATCCATATTCTGGAAGAAAATCTTAATATTCCTTTATCATCCTTTTGACTCCCTATCTCTTCTCCTGTCAAACTATCTCGTTCATGGCTCATAACTTCCTCCTGACATCTTCTTATCTTCGCTAATAATTCTGGTTGAAAAGACATTACACACAACACCTCTGTAGACATACTTGGGGTACTGATCTCTATTTCCAGCTTCTCAAATTCCTTGATCAACTCCTCGGATGAAGTTATCATATTCAATCTTTCTTTTCTGCTCAGAGCGTCGGCCACCATATTTGCTTTGCCTGGATGATAGTTAATAGTACAATCATAGTCTTTGATTAGTTCTAGCCATCTTCTCTGCCTCATGTTCAACTCCTTCTGGATGAAGATATACTTCAAACTTTTATGGTCCGTGTAGATCTCGCATTTTTCCCCATAAAGATAATGCCTCCAAATCTTCAATGCAAATACTATAGCTGCCAATTCCAGATCATGAGTTGGATACTTTTCTTCGTGTGGTTTCAACTGTCTTGAAGCGTAGGCTATCACCTTGTCATTCTGTATCAAAATACATCCCAATCCTTTGTATGACGCGTCACTGTAGATCATAAAATTTCCTTGTTCATCTGGCAAGACTGGTATTGGAGAAGATACTAATCTATTATTTAATTCTTGGAAACTTTCCTCGCATTTCTCATCCCATTCAAACTTCTGGTTTTTCCTGGTGAGCTTTGTCAATGGCGTAGCTATCTTTGCGAAATCTTGCACGAATCTTCTATAATAACCTGCTAGTCCCATGAAACTTCTCACTTCCGTTGGTGTCTTTGGCCTTTCCCAGTTGATTATGGCTTCAATTTTCACTGGATCCACTTCCACTCCTTTATTGCTAATCACGTGCCCAAGAAATCGTACTTCTTTTAACCAAAATTCACACTTGGAAAACTTTGCGTACAATTTCTCCTATCGCAGTATCTCCAGAACTATCCTCAAGTGCTCTGCATGCTCCTCTTCTGTTTTAGAATAGATCAAGATGTTGTCTACGAACACGATCATGAATTTATCCAAATACTTCTTAAATACTCGATTCATCAGATCCATGAAAGCTGCTGGTGCATTGGTTAATCCAAATGCCATCACTAGAAACTCATAATGCCCATATCTGGTTCTAAACGCGGTCTTTGGAATGTCTTCAGGCTTGATCTTTAGTTGATGATATCCGGATCTTAAATCAATTTTAGAAAACCATACAACACCTCTCAATTGGTCAAACAAATCATCGATCCTTGGTAGTGGGTACTTGTTCTTAATAGTCAGCTTATTTAGTTCTCGATTGTCGATACACAGTCGCATACTCCCGTCCTTTTTCTTGACAAACAGTACTGGTGCGCCCCATGGGGATACACTGGCTCTTATAACTCCTTTCTCCAAAAGATCTTGTAACTGAGTTGCCAATTCTTTCATTTCCACTGGTGCCATCCGATACGGAGCTTTAGAAACTGGTTCTGTTCCGGGGGTTAGATCAATCGCAAATTCAATTTCTCTGTCGGGAGGTAATCCTGGTAGATCGTCTGGAAAGACATCTGGAAATTCGTTGACAACTGGGATTGCTTCTAGTATTGGAACTTCTTTGCTGGTGTCTACCATATGAGCCAAATATGCTTCGCAATTCTGACGCAATAACTTCTTTACTTGAGCGATCATTAAGAACTTTTTCTCTTGCTTATCCCCCGAAATATCACTTTCTTCTTACTATCCAAAGTTTGAAGTCTTACTTTCCTATTCTTACAATCAATCTGAGCGTTATTTTCTGACAACCAATCCATTCCTAAAATAACATCAAATTCTCCCAACTTAAAAGGTATTAAGTTGGCATAGAAATGATGTCCTCCTACCTCAATATCACACCTCGGGCACACTCGGTCGACGGAAACTTGATCCTTATTAGCTAATTCTATCATTAACGCTTGTTCTAACAACTTAACTTCACAATACAGTTTATCAACAAAATCTTGAGAAATAAATGATCTTGTAGCTCCAGAATCAAATAAAACTTTAGCATCTACGGAGTTGACTGGAAGCGTACCTGCAACCACGTCTGAAATCTGAACAACATCTTTCATAGTCATATTGAATGTCCGGGCCTTTGGCTGATTCTTTGCTGGTGCTCCCTCAATCCTTGGCACACCCTGAGAGGATGGTCCTGTAATCTGTGGTATATTTGTACCTTGAGCTTGTTCTTTACAGTTGTTGGCGTAATGACCTGTCTTCCCGCATCGGAAACATGTAACTTCTCGCATCTGATTGCGGCACTCATATGCATGATGTCCCTTCATATTGCACTTGTAGCACACAGAATTAGCTTTGCAAATCCCAAAATGTTTTCTGCCACAAAAATTGCAATCTGGCATTGATGGACGGTTGGGCTTCTGCTGATTTGAATTTTGAAAACGGTTGCCTTATCCTCCATTTCCTGATTGGGGTCTCTTGAATCCCACATTCCTATTACCCTGAAATCCTGGCCTTTTGTTGAAACGACCCTGAAAATTACTTGACTGCTGACCTCCTTCTGAGGTTTCCATTTTCCTTTTCTTCCCATCCTTCCCTTTTTGAGACATATCACTCCTACTCTCAATCACCATTACCTTCTGAACCACTGCCACATATGAAGTCAACTCAAACATGGCCACTCTGTTCTGAATCCAAAACTTCAATCCCTGTTCACACCTTTTGGCTTTCTTTTCATCCATATCAACCTGGTCTGGCACGAACCTTGCTAACTCAGTAAACTTAGCCTCGTACTCAGCCACAGTAAGATCACCCTGGGTCAGATTCAAGAACTTAATCTCCATTTGATTCTTCATATACCTCGGGAAATACTTCTCCTGGAACAACTCTGTGAATCTCTCCCAAGTTATAAACTCACCTCCTTCCAATGCTCGCGCGGATTCCCACCAATAGTTCACCTCGCCCTTCAAAAAGTAGCTTGCAAACTTGGTCTTCTGTTCAGTTCCTGCTCCGACTAATTCAAAAGCCTTTTCCATTTCTTTGAGCCATGCATTGGCTTCCACAGGATCAGCACTTCCCTTGAACTCAGGTGGCTTCACTGCTTGAAACTGCTTAAAAGTCACTGCAGGTGGTGCTGCTGCTTGCTGCTGCTGTTGCTGTTGCTGCTGTTGTTGCTGCTGCGTAAGATGTAACATCTGCTGCTGCATCAGTCCCAACATCTGGATAATCGCTGGATCTGTACGGCTCTCGGTACTATCCTCTCCTGAATTATTCCTTCTCTTTGATGCCATTATTCTGGTAAGAAACAAGCAACATATATAATAATCTGTCAAGCATTGTGTCAAATATGTAGCAATTCCTTATCATATTAAAATTCGCAAACATTATCTCCTCTCAAAATATCATAAACTTGCTACCATATTAACACAAGCGACATGATTATCACATAATCCTGCTTATTATCTCGAGAATAATAACACAAAGAAAATTTACTCCAAATTATCCAAACCTTTTAAATCCTTGCTTGAAATCTTAACTAAACCAACAAAATAGCAGGGCAATGACACAAGGACTAATGCAAAACGCAAAATAGAAAACCTAAACAACTTAACTATAACCTAGCCCAATAACCTAAATTTAATCCTATAAAAGCTAAACTACACGCGCCTATCTTATGTGATCTTCCTATGACTCATCTATGACAATCCTACGCCTGTTTCAGTGACCATAACCTGTAGCTCTGATACCAACCTGTGACGCCCTCCAAACCCGGGGTCTAGATTTGGGGGTCACTAGCCAATAAACTATAATAAAATAATCACAGCGGAATAATATAATAAATATGACCCCTTGCATGTAACTGGATCGATCACAGGTTATAGTATGGAACATGCACTAATATAAACCAACTGTTATTACAGACCATAAGTCTAATTAGTTTTACAACTTATTCAAATTTTATTACAATCCTTTATACTATTCAAGTGTCCCAAACTGTCTACCTGGAAAACATACCAAACTATTTACAAGCACTCGACTTCTGATCAAACTTGGGACTCAAGCCTGCTCTGGCTTAGCTGAAAGATTAGAATAATAAACAAGTATGAGCGAAAGAAATGCTCAGCAAGCAGTAGATAGTTTGTAAGTGTACAACAATAATAATATCTGAGTAAAATCAGAAGCTGATATAAACTTTAAAGTTTAAGCGACAGTTTAATAAAACACAATTATGCACTATGCTGTTCCTGATGATCAGTCATGAAACAACACCGGTATCCCGCAGCCATACCGTAAATATAGGTATCGATATCCCGTAGCCATACCGTACCTATTGGATATCCATGAAGAAGGCATATATTCGCCTAGTAAGATATTACACTTTCGTATAATAACTCACATTGGACCGGTGCCTCGGTCTCTTATGCTAACCGATAAACAATTCACAAAACAATTTTGATTAAAGGAGTCGAATCAATGACATCCTTATCTATTCAACTCCCCATGTCACATGGTCCAGAGTTATCTTAACAACTGATGGCGAAATAACTAGAACAATTAGTTATTCGCTAATCTCAATTCAATGTCTCACTGTATAGAGTATATCTGGATAGTATAGTTATTCACTATCTATCGAATCAAAGGATTGGTTCTAGCAGAATGATTGCTAGAAATAAAAGAATGTCCATAAATATAGGAGTATTGATATTCCATGCTATCAGAGTATTTATAAACAGTTCTTATATTTGAGTATGTAAAACAATAAACTATTCAGAATTTAGAATAAGGGAGAATACTTGCAGTATTTAAAAGAAAGTTCGGAAATACTTGCCTGGTATGCTCAATAACTTTTCACTAAAACCCTGGCTTATAACTACTGGCTATCAACTTCGTCTAGCACCTGACCACACTCTTTGCTACTCGATTCTATAAACAAAAGAACTATCTTAACTGACAGAACCAAACTCAATCGACGTAACTATACGTCTTGACATCTACCCGATCGTTTATAACTAGCATGTCATTTCAAAATTGTAAACAAATAGCATGTATATCACGTAACACATAATCATGGCATTCGTATAACATGTAGTTACATAGTTCATGTAATACACAAGTCAGATCATTAAAAGATACGTCTCACTGTGTTCAGAATGAAAATCAGGTCAATATTGGTATTTATTGATCAATTACCGACTCAAACTGATACACAATTCAAATGACATTGCAATACAAAAGAAATTAGGTCTCAAAAGTATTTTTAATAGAAGCGCAATATTTTTCTGAGTCTGTACGCGTTCGTTTCGTATTAAACGGACGAACGGTTTAATTATTATGAATACAATAAGAAATAAATAGATTTAAATCAATTAATAATAATATTATTTGACTTTTAAAACCCAAACTATAATTTTTAAAAGTTAACAAATAATTTTTAGGAATTATTTGAATTAATTATAAATAATTTACATTTATTTAACTATTTATAAATAAAATTAATTGATTAATTAATTTTTAATCAATTAATTAAATTCATAAATAATTAACTAAAATGAATTATAAATAATTGAATCAAATGGTATTTTTGAAAATAATTAAAGAAAATAATTTTTAGAATTTAAAATAATTAAATACATAATTTTTAGAATTTTAAAATAATTATTAAATGGTTTTTGAAATTAAATAAATGATTTTCAAAAATAGAAAATGAAATTTTAAAATAAATAAAACAGAAAATCCCACAAACAGGTTTTTGCAACAGGGTTAGATTTCTGATGGATCGAGCGGCAGCAGAGCTTGGCTGGAAGGGCCGCCGGAGTTGACGAACACGTCGCCGGAAACTGGGTTTTCCAGAATCCGGTCGACGTCCGACCAAACTACGGTGAGCCCAGAACCTCCGGAATCGGTTCGTTTTGATCTATTTCTACCACCCAGTCGATTCAAAACGTTCCCAGAATCACAAACTTATCATCTCAAACATCATTCAATCCCTGGAACACAGAAGCCGGCAATACATCTAAAAAAAACCGGCGAAACTCCGGTTCAGCTAGAAACTCAATCAAAATCAATGATATAATTACGAAAATAAAGCTTGGAAGGCAGACAATCTAATACTACAGTCCATAGAATCAATTCATAAGCGATTAGGCTTGAATTTAAATAAAAACGAACACTGAAATTAAGCAAAACAACTAACGTCGAATTTGCGAAATACAACACCTTAATTAACGATATTGGTGTCAAAAGATCGGTTCCGAGATGCTCTATGATTCGGTACCAGTTTCGTCAACAACCGATTACTGCAGATGGCTCAATCGATCGATTCTGTTCAAGAACAAATCCTAACCCCCATTTTCTATTTTCTGAATTTTTATTAATATTTATGAAAATTCTGAAAATAAATAAAAAAAATAAAAAATAAAATATGGGTAGTTTGATATTTATATTAACAGAAAATAAATACCCCTAAAATCAAATAAGGGTTTTGTATCTCCTAATTACAATAATTAAGCCCCAAAATAATAATTACGGGGAATAATTTTAAAAACGATAAAATACAAAATTAATGTCAAAATTTCCCAAAAATTGTGAATAATTTAAAAATACAAAAATAAAGGGTATTTGAAATAGGAATAATTTTATAAAAATAAAAACATCGATTTTGTGGGGTTTGTCGTCCAGGTGGGGTCCCGGTCCATTGATTTTTGAAAAACGGAAACGATCCCTAAATTACCAGAAAATCTCGAAAACACGTAAAATACACTCAAACGCGCATAAAATCAAATAAAACAGGTATCTTGATAAAGACGCTGATAAATACGCATCCCGATTGCAGATAAGTTCATAAAATTGCAATTTAAACATATTTTTAATCAATCGAAAAATTTTCTGGCCCGCACAGAAACACACATAACCACTGTAACATCTAATATCATGGCAATGATCATTTTAAATTTATAAAACACATAATATTTATTTATTTAACATATAATATTCACGTAATCTTCCCGGATATTACACCTCGCGCTAGACCGTTACCTGGCCACTCACGCGTGGATGGACTGTCACCCAGCCTCTTACACCTTCATAGACCGTACCCCGGCCTGTCGCTTATGCCGAATCAATTAGATGGACTTACTTCCCCAACGTTGGGCAAGTAATCAAATTGTTTTCTCAAAACAACAACCTCGCTGCGAATATAAATTACACCACAGAGCCGGATCCCTTAGATTTTTGAGCGAGTATTCAAGTCCCCTTCGAAAGGAAGATCTTAAATTTGAAAACGAATTTTGGGATCCGCTCTAACTTTTAAAATCATTTTGAAGACTCGAAAACATTTTTAAGAATGTTTGGAGTAATGCTGATTTAATAAAATAAATCAGTCCCAATATGTTGGAAAATATCTGAATATTATTATTTAAATAATATTCCCATAAAGGATAATATTAATAAAATTAAATGAATTAGAAGTTTTAAAAACTCATACTTGAAACGAATAATAATAACAAAGATATACTTATACGAAAGTACGATCTTTATTTGAATAATGGAAAATAAGTTTGATTATTATTCAAAACTATCGAATATACCTTATTCGACTAATAATTATAGAAATATATATATATATATATAAATATATATATATATATATATATATATATTATACCCGGGAACATTGACTCCCGGTTTAGAAAAATATTCACCTTTGGGTCCCCTATACTAAGGGTATACACGACTACTACTTATCTCTAGTATATGTATTATGCAGTTTATAAGCATTTGAATTGATAATAGAATATCAAGATTTCACAACATGCATATATATACCATATCAACATGCTCCAATATATCACAAGATTTGCTAATAACAGTCATGCACTTATCTCAAGATAATGCATCAATATATTTATATCACAACAATAGTATAACGGGTAGAAACTTGCCTGGGTGTTCCGGGGTAGACTTAAGCTTAGAGTGGGTCCGATAACCTATGAACAACAACATAAGCTGGAATTAGACCACGGTCACTTAAAAAACTAGTCAAAACTCACTCATACCCTAACGGTCATTTTAAGCTTATACGCTTAACGATTTGTGTTAATTGCTCGCGTACCCTCGGCTCCACTAATTTTAATAAATTAACCGTTACGAATTTTAAGGCGACTCTTTCGCGAGTACTTTACCAACTTCCTAATCCACCTTACATAATTGTTTCGTAATCCAATTAAGGGCCTTAATAAGGTTTCAAAGTTAAGCGAGGGGTAAAGGTTCATTCGCGAAATGCCGTAACTTAAAACGGTCGTTTCTCCTAAACCGTACATCGGATCTAAGCGAACCATGTACCAAAACGAAGCTTACGACACGATCTAGATAAACATGTCAAAGTTACAGATTGAACAGTGAGTTATCTGGTCCGAGATTCATGTACAACAGTCTAAGGAAAACGGGCATTACGACGGCTATGTTTACGAGTTTTCCAAGTTTCTCACTACATTAAAACCTCACCAAAAAACCCACAATTATTAACACATTAAAACCTCAATTAAATAATACAATACCAGTCCTTATTCTCCAAATTCTTCATCTTAACCAACCACAATCAAGTTCTATTAACTATAACAAGATTCATTCACCAAATCACTCAAAATTCAAATCAAACTACTAATAATCAAAGATCATGCTTCTCATTTAGAAAACCAACCATCAAACTCACTAATAATAAAAGTAAAGGCTAGGGTTTGAAGTTTATACCTTCCTTGGGAGGTGTTAAGTTGCTAGGAAGCCTTAGGGAGCTTCCTACAAGCCTGATCTTTCCAAAGAAATCAAGAACACAAAGTTAGGCTTTGAAGTTTCTAAAAGTCCGATTGAAAGAACTGTAAAAATGAGGGTCTTACCATGCTTATTTGGACGAGACTTGTGAACAAGAATTGTAAGCCATCTCAATACATTTCCAACGAGCTATAGAACACAACAGTTAACTGCGTATTGAAGGAGATATGGCAGTTTGAAGGAAATATGCTTATTTGGCCGAGAGCTTTTTGGTTGGGTGAGGAAGATGAGTTTTTCCCTTGGCTTTGTCTTGGAATATGTGAAATATTGCTTGGTTGCAATTGATCCTTGCTAAACTATCTAGATTTTAAAATGCTTGCATCACCTAGATGATATTACTTCCATGCCACATATCCAAATCTTATGGTGTGATGATGTCACCTTCTTTTTTAACCACATATTTTAGCTTCTCTTGGAAGCTTCCTACCCATTCTACTTGTATGTGCTTGTTCCTTGGTTGTTTATTTGTTTTACGGTTCGCTTAACTCTCGTTCACGTTGATCGTTTGAAGGATCATATCCGGGATCTCATTACTTGGGTTCCCCTAAACCTTTTATAATCTTTTATATTCCTTTTATGATCCTCTCTTATAATCCTTAAATTTAAATCCTTTTTATCATGTTACCTTATACTCAATTCTTTCGGTATCTGGTGAATTTTCGGGAAAAATCAAAGTGCTCAAATTTTGATTTTGACGATCTTTACATACACTCATTTACTTTATGGAATACTAATACGATCTTAGAATTTCCATAACAGTACTCCTATATAGCGTGGTCTGATAATTTTCCTTAATCAGCATCATCAACAAAAAGTTACTATTCATCATTGTTTCAAAAATTCCAAAAATTGGGGTTATTACAATCTCCCCTCCTTAAAAGGATTCCGTCCTAGAATCAGATAGAAAACACTTGGGTATGCTTTTCTAGCATTGCGCTTTCTAACTCTCAAGTCAATTTTTTTTCCACATTGTGGTTTTATCACAAAACTCTGACTAGTCTGATAACCCTGTTCCTAAGCACTTGCTCCTTTCAATCCAAAACCCTTACTGGTTGCTCCATATAGGTCAAGTCTAGTTGCATGTCCTTGCGCTCATATTCTCCTATATGTCCGACATTCGGATTATGTTTCCTTAATATTGATACGTGTAACACGTTATGAATTTGCTACGGGCACGGGGTAGGGCTAGTTCATTTGATAATTTCCCAATACGTCTTAATATATCCAAGGGTCTAACAAATCGTGGACATAGCTTTCCTTTCTTTCCAAACCTCAACAATCCTTTCCAAGGGGATACCTTTAACAGCACTAGGTCCCCTATTCCATACTCTTTGTCCTTTCGAGTCAAATCAACATACTTCTTCCGTCCATCCCGGGGTTGCTACCAGTCGCCCTTTAATTAAATCTACTATGTCTTTGGTCCTTCGGACCACTTCGGGTCTGAGCATCTTGCGCTCTCCAACTTCATTCGAATACAAGGGAGATCAACAGTTTTTTTTGTACAGAGCCTCGTAAGGCGACATTCTGACACTGTCATATCATCTAATGTCGTAACAAAACTCAATCTATGCTAAGTGATCATTCCAAATTTCTTTCAAGTCTATCGCACAGACTCTCATTATATCATCTAGCTCTACAGCTTTTGCTTCTCAATACTCCTTCTTTTCTTGTTCGTAAGCGTTACTATCTTCCGTACATAATACTATTCTGGCTATACTTTTACTCCTAGCGTTCTATAACCTTTTAATAAATGCGTCAATCTTAGTATCACGAACGCGTTAGAATCAGAATACCACCGTACTGATACTACTTCATTTCTAGCTGCTTCTATCTTCGAAAGCTTGATCCATCATATAGAAGTAAAAGAATTTATTGAGAGATCACTATGATCATGAACACTTGTTACATCGCATAGTTAGTACAGAAGGTGGCCAGCCTTTAGTACTTGACAAGCAATTAAATAATAGATGGTATCCTACTAGGCTTCTATCACACAAATAGATAGTCATTCGGCAATACCTCCCCTTCTGGAAGGGTTGTTCTTCTCATCTTATATGAAATGAAAAGGAGAGAAAAGAACGAATTGAAGAGAATTTTATATATATAAAATATACTGCCATAAAATATCTGGCTTGGAATCTACCTCTGAACTATAGAGGTTTGTCATAGGAGAACAAAACATATACATATATATATCAACATCAAGTATTATAGCATCGTATTTCACATGCCTAAATATTTTTGCTATTCCGTCCATCATTCTATGGACCCATGCTCTTGCTCGAGCTTATACACAATCACCTTTGAAACTCCCTCGACATCGAAAATCAAATCTGGGATTTCATTCTAGACATCATCGTTACTAGAATTCTATGCTTGCACTGCAACCTTCCTCGTATAGTAATACAGTTCTCTATTCATAAGAAGGAATAAATATTCAATAGGTTGATAATCGACTTAATTAGTCTATCAATGATAACTTATACATCACCACAACCCGATTAGTGGTACTCAATCTCAACATCCATTCCAATACAACTCTCACGGTTGTAATTAATCGACTCATTACTCGCAGAATCATTCCTGCATTACTATGGTCCACCGTTGACCTACTTTAGACATTCATTTTCCTTGAAGTCTTAATAGCTAACCATACGGAGTCCATACATATCATATCGAATCCTTCTAAGGAGGTAACATAATCACCATTCATGATTCATGAAGAACACTCTTGACCCTGACGTACATACATGACATGAAGCAGATAAAATTGCAGAAGAGTTTCAATCAAAGCAACGATAGCAGGTTAATACCATTCTTAATCATATGCCTTCAATAGAAGACTGAACTCAAAGGTTTGTTTAGTCCTTTTTGAAACATGTTCCTGGCTTATTCTCAAGATAGGACCTTCTAAGATAAATAGCCCGCTCACGGCGATTAACATGAATTAAATCTTTTCTAATCTACTATTACGGTTGAGTATCGCACAATCATCAGAAGGAATGTCAATCTTTCACACCATAATACAACCTTCTCGGCTTTAACCATCATCACTGTATTCCTCTGGCATGAGCGCCTATAATTTCTCTCTTACACTTAGAGTGTCGGCCACCTCATTGGCCTTTCCTAATAGTAATAGTTCCTTATAATCAATGTCATTTTAACCACCTTCAACTAAATTTTCTACCTCATTTCAAATCACTGCTTATGTGAAATGCTTTTCTTAAGTCCTGGTGAGAAAAAAAATATTACCATTCTGCCATAAGTCATTGCCTCGGTCTTTAGAGGCTAACATTGTCATGAATGACTCTCGATCATACTTAGGACGTCTCTTATCTTGGGTCCTTCTTGCTTTAACAATTCTGAACCCCATTGGTTCAATCTATACTTCTCATGGTTTAACACGTGCCCCACTTGGCATTATTATAATTACATCATATTTCCTTTATCAAGATTTCTATTCTTCAGAACTTTGAATATTACCTTTCTCCGTGTAAGACCTCTAAGGTTATCCTTGAATCGTTCCTCCTGTATTCCGTAGATACAGGGCATATCAAAATACCATTTACTAATACTAGAACCATTGTCTATATACTTCTGAAAAATTTCTCCACTGATCCTTAAAGGTTGTTGTTACCTTAGTCCTTCCAATTTGTACTGTCAAAACTCATTTGTCCCTATTAAGGGTGAAATGCCAACCCTTATACATTCCCCTAGGGTTCATCTCAAGTTATCGGGGTTTTATCCTTAATTCCACCTTTAAAACATACTTACACTCTTCAATGGATAAATCAAGTCATATATCCTTGATAGATTATCTTATTCAATCATTCTCACCTTGATAGTCTATGCCTAATTTCGTAATAATATCCTTATCCAAAATGAGGTCAATCCATATGGCCTCCAAAAGATAACAACGGTTATCCACTTTTCTTGCTTGATTTGGTAATGATAACAGGGATGTTCTGAAAGATATTGGTCATATTCAACGTGAACTTCTTTTTACTAAATCCTCATTTACTTTTGTTGTTTATCTCAACAGTCATTTCAATGTTGAGATATCTTCTATACTTGGTGTCTCCCTTTTTGGGTATCAAGTCACAGGTCTTACATACACTTCCCATTCTTGAAGGTCACTTCCTTCATCCCATTTTCCTAATATCTTGTTATCCTGTCTCCTCAGCTCATCTGTGTTTCCTTATTAATCCATCGGTATATCTCAAAGTTTCATCGAATACTCTCAACTTAAAGGGGATTAATTATGCGTATCGCTTACGCCTTCAACCTTGAATTTATCTCATGATCAGTCACCATCGCGCTGATGATGACACACTTCTCTATATTTATTGCAAGGGTTTCTTAGGATTTCCCATACCTAACTCTCTTATCACTTCTCAACTCTATTTCCTTTATATCCCTTTATACTCCTTCCCCTTTCAGTCTTTTATTTTCGTTTCTATTACAACCATTACATGAACCAACACGACATAAGCATTGATTTCAAACATCCCATCATTCTGGATTCGTGTCCTCAGAACGAATCTTGACAACTTTTACAACTTAGATTCATAATTCATCATACTCGTCCGCCTTTATTCTGGCTCTAAAGCTTTTACACTACCTCCATAACCTTGGAAAGTACTTTCCCGAAAACAATTGACTGAACTTTAATCAATTTATTATAACCACTGCCTCCGTGCCTTTCTTGGCCTTTCACCAGCGGGTGGCCTCTCTCCTAGGAGGGTAAGTGACAAAAATAGTCTTTTATGATTCGTCAATCATTTAGAATCTCAAATGATTCCTATATTTTCTTTAGCCAGGCTATTGCCTCGACTGGGTCAGCTTGTTCCTTGGAACTCTGAGAGCTTAGCGACTTAAAGGTCCTGAAAGAATTTCTCACCGCATTGTTTCCACAGGGTGGTGGTTGGGGATAATAATATAAGTTTTGTTGAGGCAGGTCCATGGATTGCCCAATAGGAGTACCATCCTGGTTCTTCCTATCTTGCTCGACTTCTGTTTTCTCATTATGAAATGTTTCATCCTTCTCTCATAATCGGGGTTATTTTATATGTTAAAATCCTTGATTTCCACTTTATTATGTTATGAGTTCCTTTTTTTTTGGCGACCTCCCTGACTATCACATTCAGGTTTTGTCTTAAATCTTATTCCTCGAACTGTGGTTTTAATCTAAGATCCTATCCTTAAGGTCTTGATCGTTTGGAACCCAAATTCTGTCAGAATACCTCATTATTCCCTTATCATTTTTCTCGATATTAATCTCTTCTCCCGTCATTGGATGTCTGCCTTCATTCATCACTTTTTCTTGGCACAAAATGATCTTTTCCAATAATTCGGGCTGCATTACAATCTTAAAGAGCTTTTCGATACCGGCTCCGGTTACCTTCACTTTTATTTCCATTTTCTCGAAATCTCTTACCAATTCTTCCGAAGACATTATCATCTTGAGTCTCTCCTTTCTACTAAGGGCGTCAGCCACCATATTGGCTTTTCTTGGATGATAAAGAATCTCATAATCGTAATCCTTGATTAGATCTAACCACCTCCTCTGGTGCATGTTGAGCTCTATCTGCGTGAAAATGTACTAGAACTCTTATGGTTTGTGTAAATCTCGCACTTCTCTCCATACAAGTAGTGCCTCCAATCTTTAGGGCAAAACTATTTCTGTGAGCCCAAGATCATGGGTGAGATATCGAATTTTATATTCCCTTAATTATTTTGACGTGTACACGAATACCTTGTTGTGCTGTCTAAGCATGCACCCTAATTCCTTGTGCGAAGCGTCACTTCAAATCACAAAATCTCCTTTTCCATCTGGCAACGCCAACATAGGGGTCGTCACCAATCTTTGCTTCAGTTCTTGGAAGCTGTTCTCATATTTTTCTGTCCATTCAAACTTCTCAGTCTTATGAGTAAGCCGTGTTATAGGGGATGCGATCTTTGCAAACTTGAACAAACCTCCGGTAGTAACCGGCCAATCCTACCTCTGGTAGTAATCTATGCCCCGCTACCTTATACGATAATGATCTATGCTTCTATCACGATATTCATAAGGGTTCTCATAAGGGTTTTAACTGTCAATACTACGTTAGGTAGTTTGACTATGAACTTGGCAAGAGTTCTTATTATCTTAGTAAACTTATTATTTTAACGTCACATCATCTCTGAGGTTTATAACGCTTAGCTCTGATACCATTTCTCTAACACCCCCAAATCTAGGGTCGAGGATCCGGGTTATCACGAGTTCCATTTCCCTTAATAACACTTAATCTTAATAAACAACCAACTACTACGTACTGTGACCCCACAATATACACATACCACAAGTTATAGTCTCACAGATGAATACCAAAAATAACACAAGTCATTTTATTCCACAATTATAAGTCATTACACCTCAAAAGGGTTTCTGAATAAATTTACATATTCTTTTCCATTATTACAATCCATAAATATACATAAGTCTGGTATATCAATAGTTGAAAACCTAGCCTATTGGTAGTTACTACCTCGGCTACAGCGGCATCAATGCCTACAGGAAACTGCGGAACGTTTCCTATCCGCTCGCGAATTGGGAGCTTGGTCATGTCCATCTTGTCTATCTGTTGTTGTGTGATAAAAGAAGAAATCAAGGGTGAGGAACAAGCCCACCGAAATAATATGTATAATATTTAACAATATACGAGCATTCTCATAGTACTCATGAAAGTCTTGGTCAAGAAGAAATGAACCAAGTTTGATATCTTAACGCGACCAAGTCGCAAAATAATCAGTATATATGTATATATACATTTCAAAATCTTGGAAATCCTCTTCCATGCATAATACACACATAGTTCCAGTTTATAACTGTATAAAAATATTGTTGCAAGGTGATCTCATATATCTAACTTTGTCTCAACATTTTTCTGAAAATCTTTGTCATGCATAAGATAATCATTAACTAGATATAAGTTGAAAAGATGAAGTTACAAGATACTCCAATATACTTATATCTTTTCTGAATACTACTTGGACTACCACCGTTCAAGGTATAATCAGTTTCAAAAGTTCATCACATAGATGAGACTACAAGATAAGACTTGAATAGATTCAATCTTTTAAACCCGATATCTTGCTGATCAGGCAAAGATACCAATAAGTAACATTTTCTACTATAGATGGATGAATTCCTCGCCGGTCATCACCGGCCGCATTAGGACCTCGCGCTAGACCGTTACCCGACCACTCACGCGTGGATGGACTGTCACCCAGCCTCTTACACCTTCATAGACCATACCCTGGCCTTTCACTTATGCCGACTCAATTAGATGGACTTACTTCCTGAACGTCGGGTAAGTAATCAAATTGTTTTCTCAAAACAGCAACCTATTTGCCAATATAAAATACACCACAGAGCCGGATCCCTCAGATTTTTGAGCGAGTATTCAAGTCCCCTTCGAAAGGAAGATCTTAAATTTGAAAATGAGTTTTTGGATCCGCTCTAACTTTTAAAATCATTTTGAAGACTCGAAAACATTTTTAAGAATGTTTGGAGTAATGCAGATTTAATAAAATAAATCAGTCCCAATATGTTGGAAAATATCTGAATATTATTATTTAAATAATATTCCCATAAAGGATAATCTTTATAAAAATAAATGAAGTAGAAGTTTTAAAAACTCATACTCGAAACGAATAATAATAACATAGATATACTTACACGAAAGTACGATCTTTATTGGAATAATCGAAAATAAGTTTAATTATTATTCAAAACTATCGAATATACCTTATTCAATTAATAGTTATATAAATATATATATATATATTATACTCGGGAACATCGACTCCCAGTTTAGAAAAATATTCACATTTGGGTCCCCTATACTAAGGGTATAAGCGACTACTGCTTATCTCTAGCATAGGTATTATGCAGTTTATAAGCATTTGAATTGATAATAGAATATCAAGATTTCACAACATGCATATATATACCATATCAACATGCTCCAATATATCACAAGATTTGCTAATAACAGTCATGCACTTATCTCAAGATAATGCATCAATATATTTATATCACAACAACAGTATAACAGGTAGAAAACTTGCCTGAGTGTTCCGGGGTAGGCTTAAGCTTAGAGTGGGTCTAGTAACCTATGAACAATAACATAAGCCGGAATTAGATCACGGTCGCTTAAGAAACTAGTCAAAACTCACTCATACCCTAACGGTCGTTAATAAGCTTAACGATTTGCGTTAATTGCTCGCATACCCTCGGCTCCACTAATTTTAATAAATTAACCGTTACGAATTTTAAGGCGACTCTTTCGCGAGTACTTTACCAACTTCCTAATCCACCTTAAATAATTGTTTAGTAATCCAATTAGTCTTTTAGAGGCCTTAACAAGGTTTCAAAGTTAAGCGAGGGGTAAAGGTTAATTCGCAAAATGCCGTAACTTAAAACAGTTGTTTCTCCTAAACCGTACATCGGATCTAAACGAACCACATACCAAAATGAAGCTTACAACACGATCTAGATAAAAATGTCAAATTAACAGATTGATCAGTGAGTTATCTGGTCCGAGATTCATGTACAACAGTCTAAGGAAAACGGGCATTACGACGGCTATGTTTACGAGTTTTCCAAGTTTCTCACTACACCAAAACCTCACCAAACAATCCACAATTATTAACACATCAAAACCTCAACTAAATAATACAATACCAGTCCTTATTCTCAAGATTCTTCATCTCAACCAACCACAATCAAGTTCTATTAACTATAACAAGATTCATTCACCAAATCACTCCAGATTCAAATCAAACTACTAATAATCAAAGATTATGCTTCTAATTTAGAAAACCAACCATCAAACTCACTAATAATTAAATTAAAGGCTAGGATTTGAAGTTTATACCTTCCTTGGGAGGTGTTAAGTTGCTAGGAAGCCTTAGGGAGCCTCCTAGAGGCTTGATCTTCCAAAGAAATCAAGAACACAAAGTTAGGCTTTGAAGTTTCTAAAAGTCCGATTGAAAGAACTGTAAAAATGAGGGTCTTACCCTGCTTATTTGGACGAGACTTGTGAACAAGAGTTATAGGTCATCTCAATACCTTTCCAACGAGCTATAAAACACAACATTTGAGTGAGTATTGAAGGAGATATGGCAGTTTGAAGTTCCTGTGTTTGTTTTGGCCGAGAGCTTTTTGGTTGGGTGAGGAAGATGAGTTTTTCCCTTGGCTTTCTCTTGGAATGTGTGAAAGAATGCTTGGTTGCAATTGATCCTTGCTAAACTATCTAGATTTTACTTTATTAAAATGCTTGCATCACCTAGATGACATCACTTCCATGCCACATATCCAAATCTTTTGGTGTGATGATGTCACCTTCTCTTTTAACCACATATTTTAGCTTCTCTTGGAAGCTTCTTACCCATTCTACTTGTATATGCTTGTTCCTTGGTCATTTATTTACTTTTCGGTTCGCTTAACTCTCATTCAAGTTGATCATTTGAAGGATCATATCCGGGATCTCATTACTTGGGTTCCCCTAAACCTTTTTACAATCTTTTATATTCCTTTTATGATCCTCTCTTATAATCCTTGAATTTAAATCATTTTTATCATGTTACCTTATACTCAATTCTTTCGGTATCTGGTGGATTCTATGAAAAAATCAAAGAGTTTGAATTTTGATTCTAACGATCTTTACATACAGTCATTTACTTTAAGGAATACTAATATGATCTTAGAATTTCTATAACAGTACTCGTATATAGCGTGGTCTGATAATTTTTCTTAATCAGCATCATCAGCAAAAAGTTACTATTCATCATTTTTTAAAAATTCCAGAAATTGGGGTTATTACAGCAAGTACAATCGACTGTTAGAGCGATTGAAGAACGTGTATCCGGATAGCCGAAATTATAGAGGAAAGCCTAAGGAGCAGATGACTGCGAGACTTGAGACCTTGGTTCAGTATGTTAACACTAAGCTTAATGATGCCATCGCATCGGGACCGTACCAGCCAGTATACTATCTAGATGATTGCGGATGAGCTCCAGAGTATTGTGAAGACACTTCGTGAAGAGAAGACTACCGGACCCCGTTCTGATGGAGTGGAGCCTTATTTCTTTCCATTATCTACTTCTCATGTCATTGTATTGTTGGACTTTGTAGAATTCCCTGTTGTTCCCTTTAAATAAGCATGTTATCCCTAGATTCAAACTCTATTCCGATCTTGATGTACCTTGACCTTAATTTCGATAATTATGCACTATTGTTCTATTTGCTTTCAAATGTTCTTATGCCTTTATATGTATCACCCTTATTGTTTAATTTGAAACCCGATCGTATATATGAATATAATGACTTGTGACACCCTAACCTTAAAATTATTTGCATTGTTTATACCTGTTTTGATATAACTTTCATTTCAGGATCATGCCACCTAAAAAGAAGAACCCGACAATAACTTCTACCATAGATCCTAATATTCTTCGACTTCTGGAAACCTTACAACAGCAAACAAATGCTATAGCTCAACAACAAAGAACTCTTCAATAATAATTCGAAAACCAAGATAACCGTGAACCACACCAACCACTTGATCCACCAGTACCACCTCGACAAATTGTCACTTTCAAAGCTTTTCAGAATGTGAATCCACCTGCATTTCATGATACCACTGATCCGGTAATAGCTAACACATGGATTAGGGAAATGGAAAGAGCTTTTGAATTGGTTCAGTTAGGAGAAGATCAGAAGACGCCATATGCTACTTATTTTCTAAAAGGGAAAGTCATCTATTGATGGGATTTAGTGAGAGCTATGGAAGCAAATCAGTCGGTTTCTTGGGAAAGGTTTAAGAGGCTATTCCAGGAAAAGTATTATCCTAAGTACATACAGAATCAGATGGAGGTTAAATTTCTTGAATTGAAGCAAGGAACTATGTCTGTATTGGAGTATGAGAAGAAGTTTATGGAGCTGTCAAGGTTGTTGACGAAGTATACCAACACTGAGGAAGAGAAAGCAAAGAGAATCCAACAAGGATTAGAGCCTTGGATCAAAGATAGAGTGGCTATGTTCATAGGAATTAAGTTAGAATCGTGTGTCACAAGTTAGGGCAAAACAGGATACTTTTCTGTCTAGAAAACATGGGAACCATGGACTTTAAGCTTAGGCCTCGGGAGGCCCAAGCTAGGCCCTTGAGCCACACCGAGTTTGGGAGTTGCCTTATGATCCATAGAGTCTAGTGTAAAAGTTTGGGAGGTAAACTTAAAGTGTAAGGGTGTTAATTGTACTCAAAAACCCATTGGTGTCATCCTGAAATCACTATAATGAGCACATTCACTTCACATTTAGTTTTAGAGCACTTACGGGTGAGACCTAGGTTGATCACCATAGTTGTAAGATAGTATAAGGTCAGTAGAGTGTAAGGCCTAATCCAGAGTCAATAAGAACTTGATGGTTTAGAAAAGGCACTTCGAGTTATGAGGTCAATATTAAGAGTTTTGGCTACTTTAGCATAACTAAGTGACTTGAGTAAGTGGAGTGAGATGATCCAAGCTCAGTGATGCAATATAGTGTATTGATATATTATTATGTACTTAAATGTGTTATGTGAGCATATGTGGCTATGTGAACTATTATGCTTATAAGATAATTGCATGCATATATGTGTATATAGGCCTAAGTGCCAAAGTGGTTAATTTCAGTTTATAAATAGGTTGAGTTTTGAAAATATATTATAATGAGGATATTATTATTTTGTGTAGGCTCGTAAGACGAGGGTAAAATTGCCATTAAAGTCAAGTAAAGCTCCCAGTTGCTCCCACCTGTTAGTCAAGTCAAACCTTTCTCAAGGCAAGTGTTTCAACCTACCTTTTTGTTTACACTGCAAGTGTGTGTTAGCCCAGCTTTTATATATGATGCGAGAATTCTAATTCACCTTGATATACATGTACACATCTATATTTCATATTATATGCAAGTGCCATGAACCCTTAAGTATTTACTGCAAGTAGTATAACTTTACTTGAAGATTTCTATACAAGTGATTCGAAAGTCATACCATGCTAGTATACCGAAGTAATTATGATGTTGAACCCTGTGCAAGTTATACTCAGTAACCTTATCTTGATACCTAAAAGTCAGTTATTCCTAAAAGTTGTTCATGATTGCTTGATAAACCTATTCTTACCCCTAAAACACGACACCCTGTTATACTTGGGAACTGATGCTCACCTTCTTTATATTTTAATACCTATGTCTTATCTCGAACCATTACCTTGAACCTAGTTTTACTTAGTTCCTTTATACTATCCAACAACCCTGTTAAACCTCATTGTCAAATTCCTTGTGAATAGAAACTTTGTGATTTCATTTGATAAGGTATCAGTCTAGTTGATCATGACTTTAAAGTTGATCTAGAACCCTTGATAAAGATGTTCATTGTTTAATAGTTTAACCATCACTTAGCATCAATTCAATTTTTATAATAAAACTTAAAAAGTGGATTTTCAGTTCCAAAGGCGGACACATGTTTTCTTTAAATAGTGGATCTGGACTGAGACGCTAGTCCTTTCCGCTCTTAATTTGTAGGGTTAAAGGTTGCCTAGGGATCCCATAAATGTTCTAGAACCCAGCGAGGTTCGGGATTACTTCGCGGCTTATCACCGGCTGTAATCCATAGCGTCATAAAATGGTTTTTGATAAAGAAATGGTTTTGAATTATTTTATTACAAGAAAAAGATGCCATCATCCTGAAAGTTTATCTCTTGATACTATAATGTTGAATCTTATATTTCCATTGTTATTCTTGTTTATGTATAGTATAGCACTTGTTAAGCATTTGGCTCACTACTTGCTTTACCCTGATATTACAGCTAGCAGATATGGTTAGATTCAAGCAGACAGCGCGTAAGACTTGTGATGCCGATTCATATGTTTGAGCTCAGGTAGATTAATGATCGTTTTGTGTGAGGGCTCGATATTAAAATCAGGTTGTAATAGTTAATAGTGTTGGGCTGTTCCAAACCCTAAACTGTAAGATCTTGGATTCAGATGTATTTATTTCCTTTTGTTAACTATTGTAATAATTCGTATAGTGCCTTTTGTTAAATTTGGGGTGTGACAATCCGGATTATGGTTTGACCCGTGCGCGGCCCAACGTAATATTTTTGATACCCTAACCATTTTTGATAACATTATCTTCGTACAAATCATTTTATAAAATCCTGGTTTTGATAATTATCCGAAACAGGATAATGCTTATCCAAAATAGGATAATGTTTATCGAAAACGATCGTATCTATAGTTACTGTTAGGGCGAAAACACGCGCTAATATTTACGTAAGTATACGCGTTCGCAAGTAATATAGAATACTTTCTAGTTTGTTCCCTCAGAGACTCAGACTAAATTATTGTCTAATTAAACTCACTCACCAATGTATGATTACTTCTCAATGTTAAGATAATAACACTTAAAATTGTTGATTAAATATTAACTATAATTAACTACTTAATTAACCACTTAACCAACACTTCAATTTATCAATAATAAAACACTCATGCGATCACAACTTCATTATTACTTCCTTCTATAGCCATTGTTATTACCTTTAGCATGTGACAGTGATAATATTAATCGAATAACACGAAACTGATAAAAGCCAACTTTCATTGTACTAATACCATTCTACCAAGCATCCACAATTAAGATAGAAGTTGAATAGTCATCAATTATGTTGAGTTCCCATATGTCTACAGAAATTGACAACACAACGATTTAAGCACAAGTTATTCTTTTTGATTACATAGGGCAAATAAAACTGTTAGAGTTACCCACTAATCATGCACAACGTACATGAACCTATGCTAGCATGGCAAGTTCTAAATCTCAAGATCCACCGTCGCTTCACAAGAGATTAACACCCTATCTTATATGTTCGTGACGCACATAAGACGAATATGCACAACCAATACTAGATATCATGCAATCATCACACACTAAAGTATTAAACAATTAACTAAAGAATTCCATAATAAATCTGTTACAACCCCATGATCACGATTAGCCCATAATAGAACTTATCGCCATCATGGGTTCATATGAAATCATGATAAACAAACACAAGAAAATAATAACTAAACTAATTATATTAAAACAGAGTACGTCACAAGAGTAAATAAGTCAAAGCAAGAAAACTAGCATCCAACGTTACAACAAAACAAGAATCACAAGAAAATATGCTTCCTCTTCGTTGCGGTGTGCTAAATCGGTCTTCTTCCTTATCTCCTTCGCTTCTTGCATAAAATACAGTCTTCTTTTTTCCAATCCCCCCTGTGAAAACGTCTCAAATCTACTTATATAATAGTCCCATAAAACTCAGATTACATAGAAGTTGGAAGCCAAACAGAAGTAGAAGTCTAAAATAATTCAGCAAAATTCCCGACCCTGCGCGGCCGCTCAGCATAGCTGCGCGGGCGCGCAGGCCTCTACTGGAAAAAATCCAAGTTTGCTCCGTTTCTTCGCCATAATCTGCCCGTTCCTTTCCTCTCGCAATGGTGAACACATGCCAAAGCTTATTCTTGATGATTCCTCCCCCGAAAGGCAACTAATACCCTGAAATGCATAAACACTAGAAAAACGCATCAAATACACAAAATACTTGATTTCAAGACACCAATTTAAGCCATTTTAAGACGTTCTAAGTGGTATAAAATGCCACTTATCACACCCCCAAACTTAAATCGATGCTTGCCCTCAAGCGTCACAGACTCAAAAACAAATAAAAATATGCATGAATGCAATCTATATGAAAATGCAGCGATCCCCCATACTACAATTAATCAACCAAATTGCCACATCTCAACGAATGCAGTTAGACAACTAAAGATCAATAAACTCATGCAAACGGACATACAGCCAGAAACGTGGTGTGTGCAAATGCTTAACAGATATGCTTCGGAACTAGACCAATTACTATGACTAGACTATCCTCAAGGCAATCCTACGATTATACAAAGAATAAAAAAAATTCTAGGCACAAAGTGATATTCAACACTACAAGAACTCTGGAGCTTACTACGGAATCGTGCTTTTTATTTACAACTCAAATGCTTATTTGACCGTGCAATGAGTGAGGTCCACAAGAGACTTATACAATGGTATCCATGTAACGAGCGTTAGGTTAGCAGATCCCAGACTCTAAAAGCCTTAGGTCACTAGGCACAAAGTCCCCTAAGAACTTAATAACTCGAATACCAAAGAGCCCACTCTTGATCAATTATGCAAATTTTTTTTTCTCTTCTGAGCAAGTGCGTTTCGCTCCATCTTGCTCAACCCTAGACTACTCGCAACATATGTGAGCCGGCTACTAGCCGTTTGACGCCTAGCCACAACTAGCAACAACTTCCATATTTTTGTTTTCTCCAAATTTTTTTTTTCTTTTTCATGCCTTTATCACTAAGAACCTATAATCGAATTCTAAGCATAATAAGTAGATTGACCTTGAAAACAACCAAATCATAACAACAATCTAGCCCTTACGCATTCTCTAAGACTTAGTGGACTTACAATTGTTTCTAGCATGCATATCAACCTACACAACTTAATATCACTTTAATGCTATCACTACACTCGCATCAATATCACAATTCAGTCGATAAATCATTGCAAAAGGGATCATGGTAAATGCATGAGCTACATGACATTCAAAAAAAAAACTATATGGCATAAATTATGCAACTATATGAACTAAACTATCATGAATATGCAACTAAATGACACACACACAATATTTCTTAACTACCACCCCCAAACTAAAAATCTTCACTGTCCTCAGTGAAAGTAGTAGAAAGGAACACAGGGTATACCTACTCGGAGTCATCATCATCATCACCCTCAGTGGGTAGAGTATCAAGCGGCGGGTATGCAGAGTCCTCACCAAAAACTGGCCACTGGATATCAGCTCCAAGGCCTCTAAAAGCAGTTCCTAACGCAAGGGTGAGCTCCTGAGCAAACCTGCTCTGCGTCTCATACATGGCATCCATCCGCCATGAAAGCCTCCTATACTGGGCATCAACCATCCCAGCACCCTCCTGAGCTCTCGAAGAACCAGCCTCATCACGCCCTGGCCTGACCATAGTAGCACCTCGTGCTGGACGCCCTCCTGGAAGACGATAACCTAGCCTATGCTCCTCAGGCTCACCACCGGTCCACTCCCGCATCCCATTCAGAGTGCCAGAATCAATTGGAGCTGCTGGCAACTGCAACTGCTCATGAGCCGGCCAGTTCACTCCCACTGCTCGGCATAGCTTCGTAACCGTGGATGCATAAGGGATGTTCATATGCTTCGCTCCCCTCAAAAACTTCAGAATTCCTTGGTAGATAAACTCACCAAGGTCCACATAGTACTCCTCATTCAGAATTCCCCACAACAACTGTGCTCTCTCAACTGTGACCTCGTGTGCATGTGAAGAAGGCAAAATATTAGCACAAATAAATGTATTCCATGCACGGGCATACCTGTTCATGGCGATCGCCGGAAAGTGACGATACTCATTATTGCCTGTACTGCAGGTCCAAACTGTGCCCGGGCGACAGAGAGTCACACAAATCAAATCCAAGTCAAAATCCTCAGCAGTCTTTTCATTCCAGTTCTCCTCCTCGGGCTTCCTCTCTCGCTGTCTAATCACACGGTGAATCGCCGCAGGATGATAATCAACCGTCAGCCCACGGACCACAGAAAACCCATTCTTTTCGGCCTTCGCGTTCGTGTAGAACTCGCGAACAACGCTCATCGGTACCGCTTCGGGTGACTCACAAAAAGCTATCCACCCCTTTTCTGCAATCATGGGTAGCAATTCACCATCCCTCCCCGATGGCAAAAACCCCCTCTCCTTCAGAATCGGCTTCCCCAACAGCCTAGTGTACTCCTCCTCCACGGCTTTGTCAGTTAACCGAGGCCTTGCAGTAGTACCCCTCGATGAATCAGCAGTAGGAACTGTGCTGCTGCTGTCAATAGTGTGTGCTCTCTTGGGTGCCATTGATTCGTGAATAAAAGCGTGTAAGAACTGATATTTGATGTTTGTGAGAGGGTTTAAGTGTAGGAAGTTTTGTGGGAGATATGTAGGATAGGTGTATGTATATATAGGGTGTGGATTAGATTAGGGTTTGGGAATTAAGGGATAAAATGATGGGGTAGTGGGAACAAATCGTGGGTTTATGGGCTAAAACTATTTTTGTGTTTTTTTTTTTTTTTCTGAACTGTAAAAAAAAATTTCTGGTACTCTACCCCTGCGCGACCGCTCAGCATAGCTGCGCGGGTGCGCAGGGGGTCACTGGAATTTTTTTTTTCAGCCCCTGTTTTCTGATTTTTTTTGTGTTTTTGGATAGGTTATTAACTTCTAAGGGTTCTTGTAACAATAATTCATGGGTTGCCTCCCACGCAGCGCTTCTTTTTCGTCATTAGCTTGACGTTTCGTACCCTGCTCAAGTAGTCAACAAAATGGCGCTAACCACTTCTCGGTTTGCCATGTCCCCATAGTAGTGCTTCAACCGCTGACCGTTAACCTTGAATGCTTGGTCCGGATCATTCTCAAAAATTTCTACCGCTCCATGTGGAAACACAGTTTTGACAATAAAAGGTCCAGACCACCTTGATTTCAACTTCCCAGGAAAAAGTCGGAGCCGAGAGTTGAATAAGAGAACTTGTTGCCCTAGCACAAATAACTTTGGATGTAGCTTCCTATCGTGCCACCTCTTCACCTTTTCCTTATACATTTTGTTATTTTCGTACGCTTGAAGTCGAAATTCATCCAGTTCATTAAGCTGAAGCATTCTTTTCTTACCAGCTACATCTAAATCCAGGTTCAACTTCTTCAATGCCCAGTAGGCCTTATGCTCAAGCTCCGCAGGTAGATGACATCCCTTTCCGTACACCAACTGAAACGGTGACATCCCAAGTGGAGTTTTGTATGCTGTTCTGTAAGCCCAAACAGCTTCATCGAGCTTTAAAGACCAATCCTTCCTTGACGGACAAACAACCTTCTCTAGAATGCGCTTTATCTCTCTGTTAGACACTTCCGCTTGACCATTTATTTGCGGATGATAGGCAGTAGCTACTCGATGATTCACATTATAATGCTACATCATAGAAGTGAACTTACGGTTGCAAAAATGCGATCCTTCATCACTTATGATTACCCGAGGTGTTCCAAACCTTGTGAAAATTTGCTTATGAAGAAAATTTAGCACTGCCTTTGCATCATTTGTCGGTAAAGCTTTAACTTCGACCCATTTTGAGACATAATCGACTGCCAGCAAGATGTACTGATTATTGCAAGACGAGCTAAAAGGCCCCATGAAATCGATTCCCCATACATCAAAGACCTCGACTTCAAGCATCACATTTAATGGCATTTCATCCTTCCTTGACAAATTTCCCACTCTTTGGCAACGATCACACCTTAAAACAAACTGATGAGCATCCTTGAACAAAGTAGGCCAGAAAAAACCTGCTTGCAGAATACGAGCTGTCGTCTTCTCACCGCCATAGTGTCCACCATAAACCGTGGAATGGAAGTCTCGTAATATCCCCTCCGTCTCACAGAACGGGATACATCTCCTGATGATCTGGTCAGCTCCCTGTCTAAACAAATATGGTTCATCCCACATATACCACTTCACCTCATGCAGAAACTTCTTTTTTGAGCGGATGTCAAATTAGGAGGCATTATATTGCTGACGAGATAGTTTACAATATCTGCAAACCATGGTTCTTCCTCCTGAATTGCAAACAACTGCTCATCCGGAAAAGATTCATTTATTAACGTCCTATCTTGTGAAGTAGAATCGGGATTCTCCAACCTAGAGAGATGGTCAGCTACTTGATTCTCAATACCTTTTCTATCTTTGATCTCTAACTCAAATTCCTGAAGTAAAAGCACCCAACGAATGAGTTTCGGCTTCGAATCCTTCTTAGAAACCAGATAGCGAATAGCTGCATGATCAGTGAATACTGTTACTTTCGTACCAAGCAGATAAGATCGAAATTTCTCAAAGCCAAAGACTATAGCCAAAAGCTCCTTCTCAGTAGTGGTGTAGTTCAATTGGGAACCATTTAAAGTCTTACTCGCATAGTAGACCACATGGAAGAGATTTTTCTTGCGCTGTCCCAGAACTACACCTACCGCATAATCACTCGCATCACACATCATCTCAAATGGTTCTGTCCAATCTGGTGTTGTAATGACTGGTGCCGTGATCAAACTCTTCTTGAGAGTCTCGAATGCTGCCAAACATTCATCATCAAAGTTGAACGGCACATCTTTCTCAAGCAAATTGCACAACGGCTTAGATATCTTTGAAAAGTCCTTGATGAATCGCCGATAAAAACCCGCATGACCAAGAAAACTACGGATTCCTTTCACAGAATTAGGTGGGGGAAGATTTTCAATGACTCCCACCTTGGCCTTGTCCACCTCCAGACCCTTGCTAGAGACCTTATGCCCAAGGATAATGCCTTCACGCACCATAAAGTGACATTTCTCCCAATTAAGCACCAAATTAGTTTCCACGCATCTTTTGAGTACGGCGCGCAGATTATTCAAACATTCATCATATGAGTGTCGAAAGACGGAGAAGTCATCCATGAACACTTCGACGTTATTTCCAATCATGTCAGAGAATATAGCCATCATACATCTCTGAAAGGTGGCCGGGGCGCCACATAACCCAAACGAAACTCTGCGAAAAGCAAACGTGCCAAATGGACAAGTGAAGGTAGTCTTTTCCTGATCCTCTGATGCAATACAAATCTGATTATACCCGGAATAACCATCCAAAAGACAAAAATACTCATGACCCGCCAATTTGTCAAGCATCTGATCAATAAATGGAAGGGGGAAGTGATCCTTCCTTGTGGCTTTGTTCAATTTTCTATAATCCATGCATACTCTCCATCCTGTAACTGTTCGAGTAGGGATGAGCTCATTCTTTTCATTTGCGACCACAGTGATACCTCCCTTCTTAGGTACACATTGTACGGGGCTCACCCATGAGCTGTTAGAAATAGGATAAATGATGCCTGCATCTAGCCATTTCAGAATTTCTTTCTTCACCACCTCCTTCATGATGGGATTCAGTCTTCGCTGCTGTTCCACAGTTGGCTTACTACCTTTCTCTAGCAGAATTTTATGCATACAATATGAAGGACTTATCCCTTTGATGTCTGCTATGGTCCATCCGATAGCCGATTTGAATTCTCTCAAAATCCTTAAGAGCTTGTCTTCCTCATTACCTGAAAGGTCAGATGAAATAATAACAGGTAACGTAGATGAATCACCTAAAAAAGCATACCTCAAGTGTTCAGGTAATGGCTTGAGCTCCAAGGTAGGTGCTTCCTCTATTGATGGTTTGAGCTTCCCTTCGGCGTTCTTGAGGTCAGAAGTACCAAGAGATTTAAATGGTATGTCCAGCTTTCGCTTCCAGGGAGAAGCGTTCAGATATTGTAATTGCTCGTTGCTATCTTCATCATCGCTGTCAAAATCCCCCACTAAGGCCTTTTCCAATGCATCAGACATTAGCATGTGATCGAGTTCCGAAGTAACCGCAGAATCAATCACATCCACTTTTAAGCACTCCTCATCTTCTGTAGGGAATTTCATTGCCTTGAATACGTTGAAGGTCACATCCTGATCTTGGACCCGCATAGTAAGTTCCCCTTTTTGCACATCTATCAAGGTACGGCCAGTAGCCAAGAAAGGCCTTCCCAAGATTATGGGAATCTTCTTATCTTGCTCAAAATCCAGAATAACAAAATTTGTAGGAAAGAAGAGCTTATCCACCTTGACGAGCACATCCTCAACTATGCCCCTTGGGTAAGTAATGGAACGGTCAGCCAATTGTAGTGACATGTACGTGGGTTTTGGATCAGGCAGATCCAGTTTTTTAAAGATCGACAACGGCATCAGATTAATGCTTGCTCCCAAATCACAAAGGCACTTGTCAAACGTCAGATTGCCAATTGTGCAAGGAATGGTGAAGCTTCCTGGATCTTTCAGTTTTGGTGGTAACTTTTGTTGCAGAACAGCGCTGCATTCTTCTGTGAGAGCAACGGTTTCAAGGTCATCCATTTTCACCTTCCTTGAAAGAATAGTCTTCATAAACTTCGCATAACTAGGCATTTGTTCAAGAGCTTCAGCGAAAGGTATATTGATGTGAAGTTTCTTGAACACCTCCAGAAACTTCCCGAACTGTCTATCCAGCTTTTGTTGCTGTAATCTCTTAGGAAAAGGTGGTGGAGGATAGAGCTATTTCTCCCCTGTATTAGCCTCAGGCAGAGTGTGTTCAACAGTAGTCTTCCTTGGTTCCGCTGCTTTCTCCTTTTGCTTAGATTCTTCACCTCTAATTTCAGCTTCTAATTCTTTTCCCTTTTCAGCATCAGCTACTTTTCCAGACCTTAAGGTAATAGCCTTGACTTGTTCTTTAGCTTCCTTCCTGCCTGGTACTTCCGTGTCACTGGGAAGAGTGCCAGGTTGACGATTGAGCACTGCATTGGCTAATTGACCGATTTGATTTTCCAAGGTCTTGATAGAAACCGCCTGACTCTTGCACAACAGCTTAAGTTCCTCAAAATCAGCACTAGTAGGTGCAGCTGCACTTCCCTGTTGAGGGTATGATTGCCTTGTAGCATACTGCTGTGGTTGCTGGAATCCAGGTGGGTTAAACTGTTTACTCACTCCTTGCTGATATGGTGGCTGAATAGCATTCTGATTATTCCCCCAGCTGAAATTTGGATGATTTCTGTTGTTAGGATGATAGGTCGCTGGCACAGGCTGCTGTTGTCGCTGATAATTATTCACATACTGAACAGATTCGTTTACAAGAGAACACTGATCCGTAGCATGAGAACCTGCACAAAGCTCACAAACCATAGCTATTTGATTAACTTCATACGTAGCCAAAGAATCAACCTTCATTGATAGCGCTTGGAGCTGGGCTGCAATAGCGGTGGCTGCATCAACTTCCAAAATACCTGCTACCTTGCCTGACGTCATCCTCTGAGTTGGGTTTTGATGCTCATTTGTAGCCATCGTCTCGATAAGATTATACGCCTCAGTATAGCTTTTAGCCCATAAGGCGCCTCCAGCTGCTGCATCGAGCATGGGCCGAGATTGAGCCCCCAAACCATTATAGAAACCAGTTATCACCATCCAATCCGGCATTCCATGATGTGGACATTTTCTCAACATTTCCTTGTAGCGTTCCCAAGCTTCGCACATAGACTCCGTAGGTTGCTGCGCAAACTGAGTAAGAGCACTCCTCATAGCAGCAGTCTTTGCCATCGGATAAAACTTCACCAGAAACTTTTGCGCAAGATCTTGCCACGTAGTGATGGACCCAGCTGGTTCAGAATGTAACCAGTCTTTAGCCTTGTCCCTTAGTGAGAATGGGAAAAGCCTCAACTTGATAGCCTCATCAGTCACGCCATTATACTTAAAAGTGCTGCAGATCTTGACAAAATTCCTTATGTGCATGTTGGGGTCTTCAGTTGCCGCTCCTCCAAAAGAAACAGAATTCTGCACCATCTGAATAGTGCCCGGCTTGATTTCAAAGGTGTTAGCTTGAATAGCCGGATGAAGGATGCTTGACTGAATGTCATCAATTTTATGCCGAGAAAAATCCATGAGAGCTGGGTCAGCTTGAACAATACGATCTCTCATGTTTACTGGTTCTTTCTGCTCAGTTCCTGAATCCGAATCCTCAAAATCTAACTTCTCCGGAATATCAAGAACTTCGTCTGTCTCCTCAGCTGTATCTAAAGTCCTCTTGCGAGCACGAGAACGAGTTTGCATAAACGCTTGCTAAAATACCTGAAACACAACCGGAAAAAATAAGTAACTACTACATCCTAATCACTGAGTCCTAATGACCAATGATGGTAAGTACATAAACTAAACAAATATGCCGAGTCCCCGGCAGCGGCGCCAAAAACTTGTTAGGGCGAAAACACGCGCTAATATTCACGCAAGTATACGCGTTCGCAAGTAATATAGAATACTTTCTAGTTCGTTCCCTCAGAGACTCAGACTAAATTATTGTCTAATTAAACTCACTCACCAATGTATGATTACTTCTCAATGTTAAGATAATAACACTTAAAATTGTTGATTAAATATTAACTATAATTAACTACTTAATTAACCACTTAACCAACACTTCAATTTATCAATAATAAAACACTCATGCGATCACAACTTCATTATTACTTCCTTCTATAGCCATTGTTATTACCTTTAGCATGTGACAGTGATGATATTAATCGAATAACACGAAACTGATAAAAGCCAACTTTCATTGTACTAATACCATTCTACCAAGCATCCACAATTAAGATAGAAGTTGAATAGTCATCAATTATGTTGAGTTCCCATATGTCTACAGAAATTGACAACACAACGATTTAAGCACAAGTTATTCTTTTTGATTACATAGGGCAAATAAAACTGTTAGAGTTACCCACTAATCATGCACAACGTACATGAACCTATGCTAGCATGGCAAGTTCTAAATCTCAAGATCCATCGTCGCTTCACAAGAGATTAACACCCTATCTTATATGTTCGCGACGCACATAAGACAAATATGCACAACCAATACTAGATATCATGCAATCATCACACACTAAAGTATTAAACAATTAACTAAAGAATTCCATAATAAATCTGTTGCAACCCCATGATCACGATTAGCCCATAATAGAACTTATCGCCATCATGGGTTCATATGAAATCATGATAAACAAACACAAGAAAATAATAACTAAACTAATTATATTAAAACAGAGTACGTCACAAGAGTAAATAAGTCAAAGCAAGAAAACTAGCATCCAACGTTACAACAAAACAAGAATCACAAGAAAATATGCTTCCTCTTCATTGCGGTGTGCTAAATCGGTCTTCTTCCTTATCTCCTTCGCTTCTTGCGTAAAACACAATCTTCTTTTTTCCAATCCCCCCTGTGAAAACGTCTCAAATCTACTTATATAATAGTCCCATAAAACTCAGATTACATAGAAGTTGGAAGCCAAACAGAAGTAGAAGTCTAAAATAATTCAGCAAAATTCCCGACCCTGCGCGGCCGCTCAGCATAGCTGCGCGGGCGCGCAGGCCTCTACTCGAAAAAATCCAAGTTTGCTCCGTTTCTTCGCCGTAATCTGCCCGTTCCTTTCCTCTCGCAATGGTGAACACATGCCAAAGCTTATTCTTGATGATTCCTCCCCCGAAATGCAACTAATACCCTGAAATGCATAAACACTAGAAAAACGCATCAAATACACAAAATACTTGATTTCAAGACACCAATTTAAGCCATTTTAAGACGTTCTAAGTGGTATAAAATGCCACTTATCAGTTACTTAGCGGAAAAGCAATGTATTAATCAATCCAACACGATCCAGAACGTACTAATATTCCGTAAATATAAATAGCCCTTTTCTTATTTCATTTCACTTTTATAATCAATTTCAGACAGTACAAACCACTGAAAACTAGAGAAAACCCTAATAAAATACCGTGTTCTTGAAAATTAATCGGACAAATGAAGGTATTATCGAACTCCGATTCGGGTGTGCAATATATCAAAACGAAGCTCTCGAGAAACTCTTTTTGAATCCACCATCTATTCTAGTGCAGAAATCAAGGTTTTTTTTTCCGATTTAATTAATTTATTTTGAATTATCTATGAATTTAAATATGAATTTTTATTCTTGATATTGTTTGTATGATTTTATGGCATAATCATGTAGATCTTTTCTTCCTGGTCATTTTGGTATATTATATGTCAAAAACCGAGTTCAGTAACATATAGAAAATGGTGTTTGATTCTGGAAATTGAAATTAGGGTTTTAATGGGTTGAATGTTCTTAATCCAAAATTGGGGGTTTTTATTGTGATGATTCTGGGTTGAAAAGAGTTACACCAACTGATAAATCGTGTCAAGGGGAGTCGAATTATGGTACTCGTGTTGGCAGGGGAAGTGGGAGTCGACTTTGCCGGAAAAACGAGACCACCGACGACGCAATTTTCCGTCGAAGTTTCCGGCCGTTGAGAGGTTCTGTTAATTTCGAACACATGAACAAGTTCCTGGCGACATAACGATCAATCCCTGTTATTTTTGCATGATTCTGGGCAGGTTCAGTCATCGCTGGCGAGCTCGATGGTGGCGGCCATGGCTACCGGTGGCGAGGGTGAAGGTGGTGGTGAAATTACATTTTCATCACCCACCTTTCACCTATATTGCATTTCAGTCCTTTCTTTTTAAAAACATTTCAAAAATGATATTCTGTTATTTTAAAAATCATAAAATTGTTTATTTAATTATTTTAAATTCAGAATATTCTTTTTGATTATTTATTTACTTAAAAATGAATCTGATTTATTTTATTAATTAATTTTAATTAATTTTTTATTATTTTAATTAATTTATCAATTTAATATTAATTAATTAATTGATTTAATTAATTAATAATTTTTTAATTGATTTAATAATTAGATTTAATTATTTGTTTTTAATTTAAAAATCTTGAAAAATAATTTCCAACTTTAAAATATTATTTAAAATTATTTTCAAGACTCGATAATTATTATAAAATTATTTTAAAGTCAGATTCGGGTGTTCAAACCCTATTATTTAATCATAATATGATTCGGAGTCCCGTTTTAATTCCGAAAAATATTTGAAAATTTGTATTAAATACCTGGAAAATCATTTTTACCCCAAATCTTCTTTGAAAAATTATTTTGATCAAATATCTTACATGCTATATGCTATATGTGATCTGATTGCTGTATAATATGATTGTATGTGCGTTGTTTGACTGTTTTTGCTGTAAATTTCAATTCGTACGTCGGATTTGGGTTAAACGAAGGGTAGATAGAAGCTTGTATCGAATAGAATGAGATGAGAAGTGGTGTTGATGAGTATATGTGATGTCTAACAGAGGAAGCGAGACGTAGAAAGGGAAAGCAAATGGTCAGTGAGTGGGAACCAATTAAAAAGTGTTAGTAAAGTGAAAGCGAATTGATAAGGCAGGTGTCCCTGAACTTTCTTGTAGTATACTTGCGAATACTTTTGAACTCTTTTCATTATGTTACAATTATTCCCAATAGTTCCTATTCAATATTGCAAGTAATTTGAAGTACTTAACCCTAAACCCTGATTCTTATTGATCTTGAGCCGCGAGCCTGATTTCTTTTAAACCATTGATTATTGAATTCTTGGATACGAACCACATATATCCGATACTACTCCACAAATACATATCTACCACATACTGATCCTTGATATAAGATTGCTTATCAGACGAACATTTATGGTCTTCTACCCTCTGATTCTTTCCCTGGATTGAAAGTCAATCTTCCTGTTTACCTTGCTATACCTTTATGGTGTTCTGAATCACCTTATGCTTTAAGATAAATGTTGTTTATGATTCAGTTTATTGGATTACATTGTTTATCATGTTATTACTATAAAATTGGATTATTTTTAAATATGGACCAGATTCGTGGTCAGACCAGATTCGTGGTCATAATAGGTCAATGTGTGCCTTGGATCCAGTATATAGAGCAAAGCTGAGAGCCTTGCTCGGGGTTAGTGCGTGATTGATCAGCAACCTAACCTTGGTTTTTAAAATAAAAGTGAATATCCAATTCTGATCATTGCTTATCAAGAAACTTGATTCCCTATATCATTTCAATTGATCAATATTTAATCTCGGTGTTGTCATAGTGACTTGCTGAGCTAGTTAGCTCACTCTTGCGAATCTGTTTATGTTCTTTTCCAGTTAAGAAGGAAACTGGTAATGGCGAGGATCCCCAGTCGAGTGTGCCAGCTAGGTTTTCAAGTTAAAATGGAATAAGCTAGCGGAAGTTGTGTGTCTTGGTGTGTGCTAAAAAGTTTGTAATAAGGTTTGACTTCAGATGTAAGATAAATAAATTTGGGATTTGGTACGTTTGTAATAAATAAGATTGTGGTTTGTGGACATACTTTAAACTGTTGTGATATGTGGATATGGTAAGTAGGGTCATTGCATATATATTATTATATTATTCATAAACAGGTTTAAATATGGTGTATGTGTGTGTTTTAGACCCTAAACTTCTGACCCGGGTTTGGAGGGTGTCACATTAACTTTCTTATTACCCTTGACTTGACTTGTTTCTCCTGCAACAAAGTTCTTAGAAACTGATCCATATTTTTCATTAACTTAGCTAGCTTGGATTTTCTAACTGGATTTCTATCACTCGACGTATGTGGTTCTTTGTCTTTCGACGGATAAATCTTTTGCTCATTCGACGGATAATCTTCATTATCCGTTGAATCCACATTCGTTGAGAGTCCTTCTACCAAACTGGATTCTAGTTTCTCCTTACTCTTTTTTCAGGCTTCCTCACAGAAAGACTCTATACCTTGAACTTTAGTAATTTGAGCATGGACATCTCTAGATGATTTCCAAGCCTTAATTACTTCTTGTTCTTGTTCAAGCTGCTTTCTTAAAATCTCCTCTTTATTTAAAGATTCAGTTAGTTCATCTTTAGCAATCTTGCATTGTATTTTTAGTTTCTCAAACTCAACAAATTGAGTTTCTAACACATTGTTTCTTTCACTCAAAAACAAATTGTTTTATTTAATTTTAGTGTTTTCTTTATAGAGTGATTTGAGTGTCACACGCAAATGATATAATTCGGTTGATATGTCATGTATGGCATCATTATACCCAGCTTTAGATAAATATGCTAGATTAATGGTGATTACCTGATTGCTTGGAAAACTAACTTCTTCTTCATCTGATTTGGCCATCAGGACTAGATTGACATAAATTGTATCCTCATCCTCATCTAGTCCATCAGCAGCCCAATCATTTTCTTGAGTTAGAAAAGCCTTTTCCTTCTGTTTGAGCAACTCAAAATATTTCTTTTTGTAATCCACGGTCTCAAACTTCTTTCTATCATAATCAGGCTTTCTGCATTCATTTGCAAAATGACCACTCAAGCCACATTTGAAACATTTAAATTTTGACTTGACAACCATGTTTCAGTTTGACTTGGATGCTCCAAAATTCTTTTTGAATTTTAGCTTGGCAAAACCTTCTGGATAAAAAATCCAGATGTTCATTTATGTCATCCATATCATCTTGACTAAGATGGTCTTCATGTTCAGCTACTATCCATTTTCCTTTTCCTTCACAAAATCTAGGGTTTGGTGCAGATTCCACAGCTTTTACCTTCACATCTTTCTCTCTCTCTTGCTCAGCAACCAATACAATGGATCCCCCCTTCTTCCTTCCTTTCTCCAGCTGCCCATCTTGCTCCAGTTCAAGCGGGTAGGTCTTTAAAATCCCATACAGTCTGTCCAAGATAGATTCCTTATAATCTTGAGAGTGTTTCTGAGTGAGACTGTCATAGGCTTCCATTCCTTTGGTAGAGATCTAAGAAATTTGAGGTCTGAATCATTTGTCTGGTAGATTCTTCCATACAGTTTTAGAGCATTTAGTAGTTTTTGAAACCTATTAAAAATCTCAGTGAGTGACTCACTTTCATCACTATGAAAATGCTCATACTGTTCAATCATGATTTGCATTTTTTTCCCTTACTTACTCAGTTCCATCACATATAACTTGAATTGTATCCCAGACATCCTTAGCTGTTTTGCAGTTCATGATGTTGACAAACATGTTACCATCAACACCATTAAACAAAATATTCATGGCCTTCTTATCCTTATGAACTTGCTCAATATCTGGATCACACCATTCTGCTCTAGGCTTTGGGATTGATGGCTCATTTCATGTAGAATCTCTCATAGGGATATGAGGACCTTTCTCGATATAGTCCACATATTCTTCATCTTGAGAGATGAGATGCAGGTGCATATTCACCTTCCAGTGGTGATAGTTGTCTTTGTCCATATATAGATTTTTTGCTCCAACATCTTTTCTGCTCATCTTGTTAGTTGTTGTGATCTTTAAACTCTTTGTTCTTCAAGAGCTTGCTTTGATACCAATTATTATTCCCAAACAATCTAACAAAGAATTACAGAAGGGGGGTTGAATGTAATTCTGGTTTCTTTTTTATTTTAAAAACTGTTCTATCTCACATATATATAAATATGTTTGATTAAGCTAAAGTACGGAATGAAAGCATTGAAGTAATCAAGCACAAAGTAATCAAATACAGGTATTTAAAAACTTTCTGGTGGATTGAAATTTTCCACCAGAGATATATATAAGATCAAGAACTCTATGATACAAAGATTGTACACAGCTGCTTACAAGTAGAATTACAAAGAAGTGAGAAATTCTTCATAGATATAGCTTTATCTATTTCTCTAATTGATTGCTTACTTATTTGACTTCTATTCTACTTGCTACCCTTGGTTTATATATCACCAAGTTACATGTTAAAAAGACAAACTAATAAGATAAGAGTGTCTTAGTCTAATTACCTACTTCTTCATTTCTCTATCCAGCATCTTTGAATATCTTCAAGTCAGCATGGAAATGAAAATGCTTCTTTGTTCTCTAAAACCTGTAAATAAGCTGCCACATTCCATTTGCATCTAATCAACGCATGTGATTGTCAAGCCACTATCAACTGCAATTTGAATTTGAACATCCGTTGAAACTTCATTGGATCATCCGTTGAAACTGTGTTGAATCATCCGTCGAAGCTTCATTAGATCATCTGTTGAATATGACTTGGATCATCCGTTGAATATGACATGGATCATCCATTGAATGTGACTTGGATCATTCATCGAAACCTTGTAGAATCATCCGTTGAAAGTCTTCCATAACAGTTAACTCCATTTCACTTATGCAAAATTACAAGCCATCTAGTATTTACAGTCATCCAACCTACTTTGCATATCAATGTAGTAGTCAACATGACTTTGAATATCCTACAACTTCTAGATCTCTAAGGTATTGTAGTATACAAAAATGTGTTACAAAATTTATCAATACATAAGCTACTCTCTCAACGGATGTTAAAGTGATCATCCGTCGAGAGCAACAAAAAAACTGAATTAAATATACTAAGGTGTTTTAGTGAATTTATCATCAAGCCTATGACATATTCCTAACACACCTCAATAAAATAGTGTGGTTGAAAGGAAGAACAGGACTATAGTTGAAGCTGCAAGGACAATGCTGGAGGATGCCAAGTTGCCAACCAGTTTTTGGGAAGAAGCTATTAACACAATATGTTATACACAGAATAGATATTTAGTGAACAAAAACATTGGCAAGTCACCCTACTCAATCATATCAAAAGAAAGCCTACACTTAAGCATCTTCATGTGTTTGGAAGAAAATGCTTTGTATTAAAACATAACTCTGAGTATGTTGGCAAATTTTACTCAAAAGTATTTGAAGCCATCTTTCTTGGATACTCTTTGGAGAGGACTGCTTACATAGTTTATGCACTAGAGCAAAAGAAGATAATTGAGAGCACATATGTAACATTTAATGATGATAAGTATCCTGACTTGGAATGCCTTGATGAAAATGAAGCTTGTAAGTACTCAAATTTTTGAGACCTTGTAAAACGTTTAATAAATAGTAACCTTAATGAAGGGAAAAAGCTTTTGATCCCACACTATGTAGTGCATGAGAAAATGAGTTTCGGAGTTGATATTATGATTATACGTACCAAATAAGTGTATGTAAATGCTATTAGTTTTCGAAGAAAATGAACTTTTAAAAATGACCATATTTACGAATCATCGAGGATTACGGGAATCATAATATAACTACGAATATAAAACCCTACAGAATTATACCCAAGTATGATAATTCAAAACATAAGGAATAATTACGAAAGGAATTACGTCGCGAACCATTTACGAGGAAGTATTACGAAAATGTTTAAGCAACCGAGTGAACGCGTAAACGATTAATTAAACGTAACGCACTAACTAACCATGGTAAGAAAGTAACCATGGTTACTTTATCAAATAGTGATCTAGAGATAGGATGATCAACCAAGGCTAATGGAATAGTAAGCTAAGGAAGCTAAGCAAGTGGCTTAGCTTGTAATCTACCACAAACTAGTAGATTTGTCCATGGATTTGGCAACATAAGGAATAAATACGAAAGGAATTATGTCGCGAACCATTTACGAGGAAGTATTACGAAAATGTTTAAGCAACCGAGTGAACGCGTAAACGATTAATTAAACGTAACGCACTAACTAACCATGGTAAGAAAGTAACCATGGTTACTTTATCAAATAGTGATCTAGAGATAGGATGATCAACCAAGGCTAATGGAATAGTAAGCTAAGGAAGCTAAGCAAGTGGCTTAGCTTGTAATCTACCACAAACTAGTAGATTTGTCCATGGATTGGGCAACAAGAATGAACCTAGGATCCTAAACTAGGAGAATATCAAATCAATATAAGATATCACCAACATCATTTCCTAGAAGTAACCAAGGAGCAAGCATAAAAACACTCCCTCTCTCCCAAAGAAGCTCCATTCGGCTTCTTCTTCAAAACCAAGGAAATCAAATTCAAATCTTCAAGTTCTAGCCATGGATAAATCCTCCAATTAATTCTAAAGCTTCCTAACTGTTAGGTCCCAATTTGTTTGTAGAAGGGGGGTTGAATGCAAACAATACCGTTTCGTCGAATAAAATGCGGAATAAAATTGTGAAACAAAATTCAAGTTAAATAAAACTTTTATTAAACTTGAAAGGTGTTACAACTACGGTATCGGTTACAAGGGATTAATCTCAAATCAATTATTACAAATCTAGAATAAATTCGACATGAACTTTTTCTATTTTTGTAATTAAAAGATCAAATGCTAAAAGCGATTTCAGATTAAGTTCTAGGGATTTTAATCCGCTAGATTGATACACAAGAACAAGAGAGTGATTTCTAGTTGATTGGATTTAACTTTACAAGCTAGAAATTGTAAACTTGAATTAGCAGATAAGATGAAATATTTTGGCTGCTTGTTCTCTTTTTGTTCTTGCTTCTGTTTGATTGTTTTCTGTTGTGTGTTATGAATGAATTGGTCTCTGCTTGTTTTAATCACCACAGCCGAGAATGTTGAACTGGTGTGACAATCCTTTAGAGCTAGTAAGACAATTAAAATGAACTAGCAAGACTTTCGGTATGGCTATTGATTGTCATACCGATTATCATAGTAGTACAAATGAAATTGTCTTACTGAATTAATAAGTGATTTTAATCTAAACAATAATTCTATCAAGACAATCAACTGAATTAGAATGACTTTCGGTATGACTATCAATTGTCATACCGATTGTCATACTAGTACAATCAGTTGTCTTTTTAGAATTAAAACAGATTTTAATCAATTAAAATTCTGTAAATCCTTAATATTAATTCTAACTTAATTAATCAATTTAATTCAATTAATCAATAAATTAATCTTTGCAGATATAATTTATTTTCTTAATTAAATTATATGACTTAATTAATTAATAGAGAATTAATACTAACGCTGAGCATCATCCATTCTTCTGACAATCTTCTGAAAGTCACTGAGACTTATGAATCAATTCCGCCACTTCAATGCTGACACTCGATGTACTGTCTGGTTCATGAGTGACTAACTTCCGTGACGTTTCTTCATGTCTTGACTTTGATATTCTGATTGAATCCTTGTAATAAATTGATACCTTGACGAGATCTCTGTCACTTGATTAAATCCACGATCTTGATTTACATCACTGAGGCATGATCAAATTCTTGAACTTCTTCCAGTGAATCTTCAAGTCTGCAGATGTACAATGTTTCTTTGATCTTTGACAGATGTTACTTTGTGAGATCTCTCTGATGATTGATCCACTATTTACTTATTACATTCTTATTTGAGTTGAGTTAAATACTCGAATAAACGAGTAGGCTATGACATATGCCTTTCAATCTCCCCCTATTTGCTTGTTAGACAATAACAACAAATACCTAGAGGATAACTCAACTAACAAATAAGAAAAAGATATAAACAGTGATGTAAAGTAAATAGCAGAAAAGTTCTGGATTATATTTAACATTTTCCAGATTCCAAATGAAATTTACAAGTGAATACAAGATAGATGTTCCTCTAGCCTGAACATATAACTACATTAGACTATCTTGATTCATAACGCTCTAATCATATTACATTGAGTTTTGAGCTAATTGACTTCAGTTGTCTTCTCTTCTGACTTCACCTTCTTCTAAATCTTGAAGCAATTCCTTGTCAAAGACACGATCCTTTTCTGAAGTGAAGCTTGCAGGTCTGACTGGTTGAACTCCAACTGACTTCAACTTATTCTTGAGTTGATTGTACCTTTTAACATTCTTTTCACAATAAGCTTGAATCAAGTCAGCAGCTTGAGTCTTCAACATGGATGAATATCCAGCAGTTCTCAAATGATGTTCCATCCAGACCAGATGCTTAGCTGAGTAGTCTTTAAGAGATTGTACATCTAGCTGACAGATTTGAAGACAATCAGATTTAAAGAATCTCACCTGATGAGGATTGTTGACCACTTGAGGACTAGCCCTGCTGGCAAACTCTTTAAGCCTTTCCCGAAGAACTTCATTCAATTCTGAGCTTCTTTTGACTTTGTTTAAAAGAACCCAAATCTCTGACAACGAACGATTCTCAAATAGATGAAGTGACACCTTGAATGATCCTTCACTCTGACAATATACAAAAATGCTCATCTCATTTAGGGATCTATCAAAAGCAGCTGTGATCCTTGAGACTTCAGTCTTGATAGCATTCATGTACATGTCATTGTTAGGATTTGAGATTTCCAGCTTGTCAAGAAGATGTAAGAATTGCCTATCATTGTTAGTGCATAGCTGAGGCATATCGAGTACTCTCCTAGCTTCATCCCATTTTTCACCAATCTTTAGTCTGACATCTCTTCTCCTTTCTTGAGCCTTAATGTCATGAAGACGTTGCTTTTGAAGAGTTTCTGTTCTTTGTAGGTCTTTCCTCTTGTCAATGATCTGAGAGACCTTCTTAAGTTCAGCTTCTTTTCTTTGCATCTCTGACTGCTCTTTCTGAAATTCTTTCTCAAACCTAGGATCCACTGTATCTTCTTCTTCCCAATCTTCAAAATCACTTTCCTCTTCAGCTTCAAATAACCCATCTTTATCTTCCTGAACTGGTTCAGTGGGAATGTCAAAAATATCGAAGTCATCCTGTTCTCCACTGTAGTAGACATCATCAGCCTTTCCTTTATCTCCAGCAGAAGTATCTTTTTCTTTCCCTTTGGCACTACTCCCTTTCTTCTCCCCCTTAGTTGAGGGATCCTCTACTGACTTTCCTTTGGAACTTCCATCACCTCCAGAGCCTGATCCTCCACCAGACGGTCCTTCAAAATAAGCTCTTTGTTCTTCATTAGGGCAATGAGAATTCTTGATCATGTAATATAGGTGCTTCATCCCTTCATTTAGATGTTCCATGCCCGTCTCTATCTTTAGAAATCTTGAGGAGTCCAGTGAATGATTCATCTCAACGAGGTCTTCAAGAGAAGTCATTCTTGTGTGTAGAGAGCAGAAGTTGGATATGTCATCAACTGATAAATTTGGAGTGTCCTGAATAGAATTGAGCTTTGGTATTACAGTGGTCTTTAGATCTGAGATGTCATTCCTTATGATTGCAAGCTGATTGTTGACAGAGGTGGAAGAAGAAGACCGTTCAACCACTTGTGCTTTGAATGCTTGAGCTTCAGCTTGGCTTTTAGCAAGTTCTTCTTTTAGGGCAGCAATCTGAGCTAACAGGTTTACAGTATCAGTGTCTGTGTGTGCTCTCACCTGAAGGTCACTCGTGTTTGGTTCACTCATCTCACGTGCATGTGTTTTTCTCAATATAATTGCTCGTGAGGAGTCTTCCAGTTGCTGTTCTTGTGTACCTGCATTAAAAATCACCCTAGCCTCTTCAAGAGAGGTCAGTGGTGGTGCAATGGGAATTCGCGAGTCCCGATCCTCAGTCAATGCTATCAAATCTTTTAGAATAGATGTCTGAATTGCTTCAGGGATAGATTGACCGAGTTGCCCTCCACTTTCTCCAGATAAATCTGCGAGTGGAGAATCCCATAAGGGAGCCAGAGGTGTTGGATCTGGGAGGGGAGAAAATGACTTTATTAAAGATGGTGGAGAGTCAGATTTTCCCTCTGAAGCATGTGACTGCTCTTCTGCCGTAACTATGGCAGGCACTGTAACCGACTCTACGTGCACTCCTCGCTGTGTGTCCTGAGTATGATCTGGGGAAGTGTATGGTTCCATTGTGAGTAATGGAATTGTGCTTGACTCAGTACAAGATGTCATGGCCCTATGGCGAATTTCAATAGATTCATCCTGTTGAGAGAATGAATCTAGTAACTGTTCATTGGCCATTTCAAAGTCCATGTCCTGTTGGGAGGACAAGGATGGGCTTTCAGATGCCTCAGAATATGTTCTTCTTTTCTTAGGAGGAGGCAGAGCTGAGGGTTCACTCATATTTAACAATGTACTACTTCCTAGTAATCTCCTGGGTAACATTTTAGACAGTGGGGGAGAGGTTGAGATAGAATGAGACGCTGTGTTTGGCTCTATGACCTGGGATTGAAGCTGTGGTTCTACAACTTCATGGTCAGCCCTATCAACCACTAGGGGTCTGTCAACAGAAGTAGGAAGAGAGTGAGAGTGAGGAATTACTACCTGTAATGGAAGAGCCTGGGTGGCTTGAACCACTGGAGGTTGAGGTTGCTGTTCATGGCCGGGAAGATTGAAAATAGGTAAGGGAATATAATTGGCCATGAAAGCAGATACAAGTACTGGAACTTGCATGAATTTGAAGGTTGTGTCTTGGCGAGTGTAAATCTTTTTGCTAACTGGAGGGGGTTCAGTTACAGCAGAGTTAGCAAAAAGGGCTTTGTGTTCAGGTGTGAGTAGATGATCTGCTATAAGCATGAGAAAACGAGCATAGTAACATGATACCCTACGATTTGTAGAATGATCACGTAAAGCAGAAGTTAGACGTCTCAAGAGAATGGGAAAAAGTAGTTTGCCAAAATTGATCCTTTGATTGAAAACAACCGCAAGACCAATATACTGCAGAGTGGAAGTGATGTTATGAAAATTGGATTTTGTGCAGTTGGCAAACACTTTGGAAAGTGTATCGAAGAAAATATCCCATTCAGACACCAAATTTGATTTAGAAAGTTTGGTTAAATTGATCACCCCCTGATAGTGAATAGCATTGAAAAAATTTGTGATATCATTTTCAGAGGGTAAATTACAGAAATTGTCAAGTGGAAAATTTAGCGCACGATTGACGACTGTTTCATCAACTACATACTGTGTGTTTGCCACGGTGAATGAAAAAGATTTTGAATCATCGGCCACAGTAGAGGTTGTGCAAATCAGTCTAAGAAGATCGATATTTAAAATCACATTTGATTTAATAGCAGAGCTAACAATCGAATGGTCATTTAAAAATCTAATCCAAGGCTTAAATTTTTCAACATCACATTTTTCCGGATTAAAATAACCAACCTGATTATGCGCGACAATTTGGAAATTGAGAGCCATTTAAAATAATAATAAGACACACGCTTTTCAAAATTTTAAGAATAATATTAAGAAAATTCGAATTAATTAAATTAATTTAATAATTCGAATTAAATTAATTATAATCGAAAAATTTAGACAGAAATGTATCTCGTTAGAATTTTTTTTTTTTTAACTCACAAACACAGTTTTAATAAGCCAAAAGACACAAATCAGAAATTAAAAATTAAAAATAAAAAGTTCAAAATCAACAACACAAATGGAATTTGAAGGGGCAAACTGATTTTTATAAAAAATTTTTAATAAAATATTCAACAGCACCTTTGTATATATATACTTGTATGTATATATCACAAAGTGATGAAATAGTAAGCTGAGTAAAAACTCGAGCAAGGAAATACTCAGATTGATGGTTTGGTTCGAAGAGAGAGAAGAGAGAAAATTAAGAGATAAAAACTGTTAGATTTTTTTGAAATGAACTGAACTGATGAAATGGTTTAAAAACAATACACCAAACGCCTTTATATAACAGCTGGTATGACAATCCGGGATTGTCATACCGATTGTCATACCAGGCAAAAGAAGGAAAAGAAATACAATAGAATAAGTATTAAAATTATAACTGGTATGACAATCTGATAGTCATACCGATTGTCATACCAGGCAAAATAAAATAAAATAGATATATATAATATTTATAACTGGCAAGACAATCAATAGTCATACCGATTGTCTTGCCAGTATAAAACTATACTGAAAAACACTGAAATGACAATTATATTTGCAAATGACTTTCAGCAAGACAATTTCAATTGTCTTGCCGATTGTCATTCTGGAAATAAAAGGATTTCACACAGAATTAATATGAAAATAAGTATATATATATATAAGTACTGAAATGATTTTCAGCAAGACAATTCAATTGTCTTGCCGATTGTCATTGCAGTAGAAAACAAAATAAAATAAAATAAAAGGAACAGACTTCTATTTATGTACTGAAACTATATTACAAAATAGTAAAACTGAAATAAACACTTAAATTTTTTACAGAAACAAAGACAATATATCAGAATTTATTATTTTTATTCCAAAAATAGATTTCTCTTGAATTTTAGCAAATAAAATTCATAGAAAAATATTTTTAGAGGAAATATAATATTCTGAGATATTTTAAATTAACAAGAAGGGAAAATAACAATAGATAAGATAATATATATTACATAGAAATAAGCAAGAAATATGATACAATGATAAAATAAATTTGCAAATGAATTTTTCATTTATGAAAAATTCATTTGTAAATTCATTCAAGAACAGATCCCAGATATTAACTAAATTAATCACTAAAACTATTCAACATGCCCAATTTACCAACTAATCCGGTAAATGTGGATTCGTCAAGTGGTTTAGTGAAAATATCTGCTATTTGTTCTTCTGTTGGAACAAAAAATAGTTCAACAGTACCATTCATGACGTGCTCTCTAATAAAATGATACCTGATGTCAATGTGCTTTGTCCTCGAGTGCTGCACAGGGTTGTTGGTAATGGCTATTGCACTTGTGTTGTCACATAAAATAGGAATCTTGTTCAATACAGAGCCATAGTCTCGTAGTTGGTTCCTAATCCACAAGATCTGAGCACAGCAGCTTCCAGCAACAATATATTCAGCCTCGGCCGTTGAGTTGGAAACTGTTTGCTGTTTCTTGCTGTACCATGAGACTAGTCTGCTTCCTAGGAATTGACAACTTCCTGAGGTGCTTTTCCTATCAACAACACTTCCTGCATAATCTGAATCTGTATATCCAACAAGGTTAAAACCAGATTCTTTAGGGTACCAAATACCTAGATTTGGTATTCCCTTAAGATATCTTAAGATTCGTTTAACAGCAACGAGATGAATATCTCTAGGATCCGCTTGGAACCTTGCACATAAGCATGTAGAATACATAATATCTGGTCTACTTGCAGTAAGATAGAGTAACGAGCCAATCATACCTCTGTAGCTTGTGACATCTACCTTAATGGAGTTTTCACATGGTCCAAGCTTGACAGCTGTAGTTGATGGAGTCCTTGCTGATGCAGAATCCTCTAGATTGTACTTTTTGAGGAGTTCTTTGAGATACTTGGATTGACAAATAAATGTTCCATCTAACCTTTGATTTACTTGTAATCCAAGAAAGAACTTCAGCTCTCCCATCATGCTCATTTCAAACTTGCTGTGCATTAACTTAGCAAATCTCTTACAGAGATTATCATTAGTAGACCCAAATATTATATCATCCACATAGACTTGGACTAATATAGTATCATTCTTATGTTTTTTAGAAAAGAGAGTTTTGTCTATGACACCTCTAATAAAGCTATTTTCAATAAGAAATTCAGAGAGAGTGTCATACCATTTTCTTGGAGACTGTTTTAGCCCATAGATAGCTTTGAAAAGAAAGAAAATAAAATCCAAATGATCTGGATCTTCAAAACCAGGAGGTTGCTCTACATATACCTCTTCATCCAGCTTTCCATTCAGAAAGGCGCTCTTGACATCCATTTGATAAACTTTAAAGTTTGAAAATGCTGCGAATGCCAGAAATATCCTGATGGCCTCAAGTCTAGCCACTGGAGCATAGGTTTCATCATAATCAATACCTTCAGCTTGAGAATACCCTTTAGCTACCAGTCTTGCCTTGTTTCTTGTAACCACACCATCTTCATCTAGTTTATTCCTGAATACCCACCTAGTACCAACAGCTTTCTTGTGTACAGGCCTAGGTACCAGTTTCCAGACTTGTTGACTTTCAAACTGATTGAGTTCATCTTGCATAGCAATCACCCAATCTGGATCAGACAGTGCTTCTTCAATTTTCTTAGGTTCCATCCCAGAAAGAAATCCTGAGAACAGACACTCATTTTGAGTAGCACGTCTAGTTCTGACTCCAACATCTGGATCACCAATAATCAACTCAAAAGGGTGAGCTTTATTCCAGACTGTCTGTCTTGGAAGATGTGATCTTGATGATTCGCCTTGAAATTCATTGTGATGTTGTGTCCTACTAGATGATCCTTCAGCATCTCCCCCCGAGTTGTTGCCATGTTGACTTGATGATTCTCCGTCAGTAGCAGTGGTATCTCCATTGTTGCCAAAGTTTCCATCACTATTACCTTGAGTATCATCAGGATTAACAGGTTCTTCACCAGCAACAACCTCAGGTTCTTGACCATGTTCTGATTCTGAATCTGACGTATCATCAAACTTCAGTTTCTCAGAAGGATCTTCAGTTTGGATACTAGGGAGTTTAGTGTCATCAAATGTAACATTGACACTTTCAGTTACTTTGTGTTGATCAATGATATATACTCTATATGATCTTCTTCCATATCCAACAAAAATACCCTCATATGCCTTTGCCTCGAACTTACCACGACGATCATCTCCATCCTTGAGCACGAAGCATCTGGCACCAAATACATGAAAGTATTTGATAGAAGGTTTCTGTTCATTCAAAATCTCATAAGGAGTTTTCATGAAGTCTTTGTTGATTAGAGTTCGATTCTGAGTATAACATGCAGTATTGACAGCTTCAGCCCAAAAGTACATTGGAAGACCTGATTCATTTAACATCGTTCTTGCAGCTTCAATCAATGTACGATTCTTCCTTTCTACCACTCCATTTTCCTGAGGGGTTCTAGGAGCTGAAAATTGTCTGGTAATCCCTTTGTCTGTACAGAATCCATTGAGAAGTGTATTCTTGAATTCTGTCCCATTATCTGACCTTATTGCTCTAACAGGGATGTTAGAATCTAACTCAATCATCTTGATATGATCAATCACAACTTGTGGTGTTTCATCCTTAGAGTGAAGAAATAAAACCCACGTATACTTGGAATAGTCATCAACTATCACAAGACAGTAACACTTCTTTGACATAGAAAGGATATTAACTGGACCAAATAAATCCATGTGCAATAATTGCAGAACAGCAGTTATGGAAGATGTGTCAGTGCCTTTGTGACTTGCTTTCTTTGACTTTCCTTTCTGGCAAGCCTCACATAGTCCTTTTGGAGAGAATTCCAGCTGAGGCAAACCTCTTACCAATTCTCTTTTGACAAGAGAATTCATTGTTTTGAAATTGAGATGGGAAAGTCTCTTGTGCCATAGCCAACTCTCATCTGACGATGCCTTTGCATAGAAACAATTGACTTCAAGATTGCTTCCAGAGTTCATGTCAGCTACGAACAGATTTCCTTTCCGGATTCCCATTAAGGAGGGTTTTTCACTTTTCTTGTGCAGAATCTGACACTTCAGCTTGTCGAATAAAACATTGTAGCCGTTGTCACAGAACTGACTAATGCTAAGCAGATTGTGTTCAAGTCCTTGCACAATATATACATTTTCAATGATAACATTTCCAGCTTGCAAACAGCCATATCCCTCCGTTAAACCTTTGCTGTTATCTCCAAAGGTAACCACTGGGCCAGCTTTCTCAACCACATTTGATAGCAGGGCTCTATCTCCGGTCATATGTCTTGACGATCCGCTGTCAAGAATCCACACTACCGGTTGTACCTGTTTAATGCCCTGCAATACAAATGGATTAGAACTTCTTCGGAACCCAAGCTTGGCTGGGTCCGGCATACTTGTAAAATTGGCCTTTATCAGGCAAAACAACATTCTTAATTTCACTATTCTCAACATTCTCAATGACTGAACATTTGACCTTTAAAACAGCCTTATCAAGTTTATGTTTAGGCTTAGGCACAAATGTCTCCTTTCTAGCTTTAGGAGGACTAGCAGTCTTAGACCTATCATGCTTTCTATTATTCACATGCTGACGAGGAGTAGTCTTATCATTAGAAACATGCTTACCATTAAAATAAGCAAACAACAGATTAAAAGCACAAGACATACAATCAGGAACACCACATGCTTTATGAGAAGGATTAACAATAGGCAACTTATGCATGGTAGACATGGCATCTGTTCTATCCAACTCATGTGTGTCTGAGTTAGTCTCAGTTGATTTCACAACCTTGACTGGAACTTTTGACACACTTGACTTGGAGACAGCTTTCTCATAAGCATTATCTTCAGCACGGATTTCTTCTTGAATAATAAAAGAGGTCTCATCAAATGATTCAGCAATTGATTCTTTATAGAGGGGTTCATCAACACCCTTAAGCACATGTGGTACTTCCCTGCCTTTAGCACATACATGAGGAGGGGAGTTTATGCCTAATTTTCCAATAGCAGCATTGTAATCATAACCTATTCCATGTGTTTGATTAACAGCTTGCTTATTGTAAAACTCTTTGGACTTCGAACAAGAATTAAAGTAAGCTTTAACCTTAGCCTCAAGACCGGTGATCTTGTCTTTGAGAATAGTTTCGAGTTGTCTATAACAGTCAACTCTATTCTCTAGAAAAGATACTTGTTCTTTTAGTTTATCTTGATTAATGTGCACAAGTCTTAATTCATTGACCTCTTTCTCAAGGTCTTTGATTTGTTGATTTAACAATTCATTATCACGACGAGCACAATCTAAGTTACCTCTTAGATGATAAACCATTTCAGCATCAGAAAGTTTTACCTCTTTTCTTGACGATGAGGTGCTTGCATCACTAGCCATGAGAGCAAGATTCCCAACTTCTTCATCTTCACTGTCAGTATCATCCCAGCTTCTTCCCTTTGCCAGGTACGCCCTTTCAGATTTACTCTTCTGATTAGAATCATAAGAGTTCTTCCTAGCTTGTTTTGGCTTCCTGCATTCTGTGGCAAAGTGTCCCAACTCATTACAGTTGAAGCATCGAATGGTGCTTCGATCAACCATCCCTGTTTTATACCCACCACTGCTGGTGTTAGAGGATGAAGATCCACCTTTCTGGAATCTGTTGTAGTTGGACTTGTACTTGAACTTGGGATTCCTTTTGAATCTGACATTTGAGAATCTCTTGACAATCAGGGCCATTGACTCATCCTCCAATTGCTCCAGTTCTTCCAAGGAATAATAATCATCTCCTGATTGATTTGTAGTAGGAGAATCAAATTCTGCTACTATCACATTATCTTCAACCTTGGAAGACTGTACCATTCTTTCTGACTGTTGAGATTGATGTTGATATTGTGGTTGTTGTTGTTGTTCATCAGCTACTAGAGCAGTAGACGTGCTGACCACTCTTCCTTTCCCGTAAACTTCCTTCTGCTGAATCTGCTCCAACTCATAAGTCTTTAACACACCATAGAGCCTTTCCAAAGAAATCTCACTCAGATCTCTTGCTTCTCTTATGGCAGTGATTCTATGTTCGAGATGAGTTGGCAGTGTTAAAATGAACTTTTTGTTGACCTCCCTGATGGAATAGTATTTACCATTAATATTCAGGTTGTTGATCAATGCATTGTACCTCTCAAACACTTCAGTGATTCCTTCTCCTGGATTTGATTTGAAATATTCATATTCAGAGGTTAGGATTTCTAGTTTGTTCTCCCTAACTTCCTCTGTGCCTTCATTAATAATCTCAATAGTTTCCCAGATATGTTTGGAATCTTTACAATTCATCACATGTCTATTCATCAGGGGATTAAGGGAATCTACTAAGATTAATTGAAGGCTAGCATCCAGGGAAGCTTCTTCTATTTCAGCAGGAGAGAAGTCCTCAGGATCCTTCACATAAGTTCTCGCTTTGGTGATCACCACATCATTTTCTATTACCTCTGGTTCCATAACCATAGGAATTTTTGGACCCTTCTTCAACACTTGCAAATATTTGGGGTTAGCAACCTGTAAAAACAGTAGCATCTTCTTCTTCCACATAACATAATTTTCTTTATCGAAAAGTGGAATTTTAACGGTTCCAACTTTTTGTGTAGTCATTATGAATTTTTTGAGTGAATAAAAAATTCAAGAAGTGAAAGAAACACAAAAGTCTAGGATCTTGATTTGTACGTTAATCAAAAGGCTCTGATACCAATTGTTAGGTCCCAATTTGTTTGTAGAAGGGGGGGTTGAATGCAAACAATATCGTTTCGTCGAATAAAATGCGGAATAAAATTGTGAAACAAAATTCAAGTTAAATAAAACTTTTATTAAACTTGAAAGGTGTTACAACTACGGTATCGGTTACAAGGGATTAATCTCAAATCAATTATTACAAATCTAGAATAAATTCGACATGAACTTTTTCTATTTTTGTAATTAAAAGATCAAATGCTAAAAGCGATTTGAGATTAAGTTCTAGGGATTTTAATCCGCTAGATTGATACACAAGAACAAGAGAGTGATTTCTAGTTGATTGGATTTAACTTTACAAGCTAGAAATTGTAAACTTGAATTAGCAGATAAGATGAAATATTTTGGCTGCTTGTTCTCTTTTTGTTCTTGCTTCTGTTTGATTGTTTTCTGTTGTGTGTTATGAATGAATTGGTCCCTGCTTGTTTTAATCACCACAGCCGAGAATGTTGAACTAGTGTGACAATCCTTTAGAGCTAGTAAGACAATTAAAATGAACTAGCAAGACTTTCGGTATGACTATTGATTGTCATACCGATTGTCATAGTAGTACAAATGAAATTGTCTTACTGAATTAATAAGTGATTTTAATCTAAACAATAATTCTATCAAGACAATCAACTGAATTAGCATGACTTTCGGTATGACTATCAATTGTCATACCGATTGTCATACTAGTACAATCAGTTGTCTTTTTAGAATTAAAACAGATTTTAATCAATTAAAATTCTGTAAATCCTTAATATTAATTCTAACTTAATTAATCAATTTAATTCAATTAATCAATAAATTAATCTTTGCGGATATAATTTATTTTCTTAATTAAATTATATGACTTAATTAATTAATAGAGAATTAATACTAACGCTGAGCAGCATCCATTCTTCTGACAATCTTCTGAAAGTCACTGTGACTTATGAATCAATTCCGCCACTTCAATGCTGACACTCGATGTACTGTCTGGTTCATGAGTGACTAACTTCCGTGACGTTTCTTCATGTCTTGACTTTGATATTCTGATTGAATCCTTGTAATAAATTGATACCTTGACGAGATCTCTGTCACTTGATTAAATCCACGATCTTGATTTACATCACTGAGGCATGATCAAATTCTTGAACTTCTTCCAGTGAATCTTCAAGTCTGCAGATGAACAATGTTTCTTTGATCTTTGACAGATGTTACTTTGTGAGATCTCTCTGATGATTGATCCACTATTTACTTATTACATTCTTATTTGAGTTGAGTTAAATACTCGAATAAACGAGTAGGCTATGACATATGCCTTTCACTAACAACAAAACTAAGGTAAGATAAATCTTTGATCCCTTTTTTTAAGGTTTGATGGGTGAAATAAAATCAAGAAAGTTGCTAATGAATAGTATGAATAGTAACTCTTCTTCGGTTTCCTGATTTCAATGGTGGTTTTAGGTTCCAAAAACAATACCAAGCACTCCCAAGACTTCACCATCATCAAGAAAACATCTCAAGCTTTCAAGAAAGGTAAAAATATTTGACCCAACTTTATTTAAGATTCAATTTCAAGATCCTTTTAGTATGTAGTTGTAAACCTAGTTTTAGTGGTGATATTGTTGAGATCTTGATGTTTAGTTTAGTAGATTAAGGTTGATTGTTGTTGCCTCAAGAACATGATTTTCTTGAGAGGAGTTAGTGTGTTGATGATTATATGATGATTGTTGGGGGTAGTGTAAAGATTTAAGGCATAAACGAAACTCTGATCGTACACGTAATCTCGCTAAAATGAACAAAACGTAACTTTAAGTTTCTGCAGAAAGTCCCGAAGATGTAAACTGTAGTTTCTTGAAAATTAACCCTTTTTTATGATAGATAATGTTATAAGGATCATTTAGGCGCTTGAATTGCTTGATACTGATTTACAGATCAAAAGTTATGGCCGTTTTACTAAAAGTGATTTACGCGACAAAAACTGCTACAAATTACGAACTTTGAAAATATAAAGGATCGACTTAAGAAGGTTCATAAATCATGAAATTTTTACAGAGAGTAGAATATTGAGTTTCCTAACTTTCATAAAACTTTCATGTAAAAATAATGATTTTTCAATTTTATAAAAATATCGGAGCTGAGACCGCGCGATTAGAAACCATAGAATCCATAAGCGGAACCGACGATGAAAATGAAAATGAACTTAAGATACTTTGAAAAACGAAGCGACCATGATGTGAATAAGGACTTAGAAGAATAATAAGGGTAATGTATGTTGAGAGGGTGCATAATAATTAGCGCATGAGTGCGGGCAGCCGTAAATTAGAACGTGACCTAACAAAATGAATTGTGTTCATGATTATAGATTTCTGAGCGGAACCTAGAGCATCCTCCACCTCGAGATATCCAGGCAAGTTTACGAACCCAACTCCATTTACTGTTGTGTTCTGAAAGGATTATTTTATTATCATTGTATAAATACCATGCTTGCCATGATACGTAGTAATTGAACTTTTCGCATAATGTAGCGATGTTGTACGATAAGTATATATCGTAAAATATTTGATTTCGCTTTAAGCGTGACGTATGATTATAAGACCGAGAGTCGGTCGGGATTTTAAGATGGAAACCCGCGAATCATTCCGGTGATATTATGGGATGATTACAAGTCCATAATAGTACGTTTTAAAGGGACTCAACGTCCACTTACGAAACATTAAAATACCTCAAACCTTTATTAAAACGATTTCCCAAGATCATATTCCCTCAACTATATTTTATTGTTAGAATAATAAATATTATATACCTATTCATTTATTATGGGAGAAGTATACTCCAACGATTATTTATTTCAAACCCGATTAAACATTAAAGATTATTAATTACATAGACATAAACTAGTTGAGGAATATTATATTAAATATTATTTTAAAGAGTAAACTCATTCGAGGTTTAATCATTTATCGATTATCATTTAATTAATTATTATTTATTGAAGGGTTTATTTATGATTTAAAAATCGTAGAACCTGATTTAAAATACTTTCTGATTTTCGGAAAATCATTCGAATAATTTCAGATCGTCGGAGAAAATTATCTCGACTTATTTCGAATATTTTGAATATAGTTTCAAAGAGAAACTCCCCCCTTATTTAATTATCTGTTGACAACGGTCAACTCACATCCTTTGTACTTCCTCCAAAAACTTTCGGAAGTACATATATATATATATGAAGTAAATTTGTGCCTATCATTAAGCAAAATGCTTGGGGGAACTTCGATGTGGTTCGAGTTCTCGAGATATGATAGGATCTTCTAAAGGACAAGAGAGGGTAGGATCCAAGTACTTCATGTATTGGATAGACTACTGGTACCATAGGAGACGGTACAATATATACCTAAGGACCTGCGAAGTGTGTGGATACCCGAAATGAGGACACATAGCCCGTATGCGGCAAGGGTGATAACCGGGATACGAAGGTGTCATCCTTCTACTAGTAGAAAAGGTTACTTTTATCATAGTACGACTGATCATCGTATGTGGTGGCTCCAACGAATGTCCTATGCTTCCAATTGGAATTGTGATGCAATACCGTAACCCAAGCCTAGGTGTTGGGTTTACTATTAAGGTATTCGCATGTTAATAGAATCCACTAAAGGATTGTTTTCATAAAAGGTGTGTATCACCAAGGAAAACTATTTTCGAATAAAACGTAATTATCATATATGATGTTTTACGTAAGTTTATCATATAGTCATTTTTATACTGTACATTATTATGCTGGGCACTATAGCTCACTCTTGCTTTTTTTTAAATGACACAACACAACAGTGAATCAAGATGCCTAGCATGAGAACCACAGCCAGGAAATGGGTAGGAAATGGCCATCTGTTCCGTAGATTGTTTGGTGCTGTACCGCAGGTAGTCCAAATAAGCCGGATTGGTTTTCAGTTGTTTTTAGTTCGGCTTATTTATAAGTATGACTTATGTAAGGTAATAAATAAGAAATGTATATTTGGCCGACGGACTAGACTTACTTAAAGGTTATTCCCCGGTAAGACTTAGTTACTTTTGGATTATAATAATTATCACTTTGCGGTTTAATCTACTCTAGTAATTAATGGTTCATTTCCAAGACAATAACCTGTAAGTGTGTGTGTGTGTGATAAGTGTGGGGTCGTAAAGTGTGAGTATTTATATATTGTGGTGTGAGGTATGTGGTTTATAGTGGTTTAGATGGCGTGGCCTCCGAGATTCCCGACCCCGGATTTTGGGGCGCCATAAAGCTGAAACTTTGAAGTTTGATAATCTCAACCTTGACAGTGATTCTGAAGAAGAAGTTGAAAACAATGCAGACAATAGAGTAGAAAAAGAAACAAGTGAACCAGCGAATTCTGAAAATGAGAATTCATCTTAAAAAGAAGTTCACCTGAATTTGATAGCACAAACTCACGGGAAGAAAGAGATGATGGTTCTGCAAGTCATGCCAATAATGAAGAAAATGAAGACAATTCTAGTCATCAGAATCATCACACTAGAAAATGGGATAGAAGTCATACAAGGGATACCAGAATTGGTTATCCTAATGTTGGTATGAGGACTATAACTGCCACTGCAAATGAATGCCTACATGCATGCTTTCTGTCTCAAATTGAGCCTAAAAAAACTAAAGAAGCTCTACTTGATCCTGATTGGATAACTGCTATATGGGAAGAGCTAAATCAATTTGAAAGAAATAAAGTTTGGGAATTGGTGCCTGCATCAAGAAACAAAAGCATCATTGGAACAAAGTGGGTGTACAAGAACAAAATGGATGAAAATAGTGTTGTAACCAGAAACAAAGCAAGACTGGTTGCCAAAGGCTACTCAAAAGGAGAAGGGATTGACTATGATGAAATAATTTCTCCAGTTGCAAGACTTGGAGCAATAAGGATTTTCCTTGCATTTACTATACACTCAAATTTCAAGGTGTATCAAATGGATGTGAAAAGTGCATTCCTTAATGGTGAACTAGAAGAAGAAGTCTATGTGCAACATCCTCCTGGCTTTGAAGATCTAAAATTTCCAAATTTTGTTTATAGACTTTTAAAGACTTTATATGGATAGAAGAAAGCACCAAGAGTATGGTATGACACTCTGTCAGAATTTTTAATGAAGAACGGATTCACTAGAGGCACAATTGACAAAACTTTATTCTACAAGCAATATGGTGATGACATTATCCTAGTTCAAATCTATGTGGATGATATCATCTTTGGTTCTACTAATGAAAAGCTATGTCAAAGATTCTCCAAACTCATGCAAAGTGAATATGAGATGAGCATGATGGAAGAACTAAGTTACTTTCTTGGCCTTCTAGTTAGCCAAATAAGTGATGAAATTTTCATCAGTCAAACTAAGTACGTCAAATATCTTCTGAAAAATTTTGGAATGGTGGATTGCTCACCTGCATCTACTTCTATTTCTATAGCTACTAAATTGGATGAGGACAAGAAAGAAAAAATTGTAGACATTTCAAGCTACAAGGGGATGATTGGATCTTTACTTTACTTGACAGCTAGTATATCAGACATCATGTTTGCTACATGTCTATGTGCAAGATTTCAAGAAAATCCTAAAAGGTCACATCTGATGACTGTCAAGAGGATTTTCAAATATTTGAAAGAAACACCAAACTTGGGATTGTGGTATCCTAAGGGAACTAGTTTTGAAGCTGTTGGATACATAGATGTAGAGTTTGCTGGATGCAGTGTAGATATAAAGACTACTAGTGGAACCTGTCAATTGCTTGGTCAAAGACTTGTATCATGGTACAGTAAGAAACAACAATCTGTGTCAACTTTCACAGCTGAGGTTGAATATATAGTTGCTGGAAGTTGTTGTGCTGAAGTGTTTTGGATCAAAAATCAACTAATGGATTATGGCCTATTGTTACAAAAAATTCCTATCATGTGTGACAATACTAGTGCAATATCTATTGTTGCTATTATATTTAATCATTCCAGAACTAAGCACAATGATGTAAGGTACCATTTTATTAGAGAACATGTTGCAAATGGTACTATTGAGCTAATTTTTGTTCCAACAGAAAAATAGTTAGCTGACATTTTCACTAAACCTTTGGATGAAGCAACTTTCACTAGACTTGTAAGTGAAATTGGTATGCTAAATCCTTATCCTAAGGCAAGAACTCATGTAACATGTTACAACAGATTAATTATTAATAAATCAAAACAAATTTGATTTATTTAGGAACCAACTAGAATATGATTTATAAATATTTCAGAATTCTCTGTATATTTATTTTTCAGAAATAAATTTAACTTGGAATTTTTCTAATTCTAAGAAAAACTGTCCAAATATTAGCTCACATTATTAATATGTGAAATTGATATAAGACAGGTTCAAGAAGGAAAAAAAGTATGTAGATCACTGAGTTCTCGATAAGTCTAAATGACTTGTCGATAAGTCTCTAAATGACTTCTCGATAAGTCTTTTTCATGACTTCTCGACATGAATTTTTGTGACTTCTCGACAAGCAAAGTAGAGATCTCGATATACTTATTGATATAGAGTTCTCTATAGTTCGAATTTTAGACTTCTCAATAACTCAAAACTGAAACAATTTAATTTAATAAATTGTTTCAGTAAAATATTTTTAATATAAAATCAATTCTAATTTTATGTTGAATTTTTCAATATAAATTAGAATAAATTAGTCCAAAAAGACAAACTGGGTATTTGTACAACTTCTCGATAAATCACTATCTAGTTCTCGTTAATAGTCAAGAAAGTGACATCTCGATATGAGATCTCTATAAGTCATGTGACTTCTCTACAAGGTTTTCCAACCATTCATTCTTCTCTTGTCGATAAGTCACATCTCTACATTACAATACCCAGACATCTAGACACAACCCCTCTTTACGATTTCGAGATCTCAATTGACATAAACACTATGAGTTTGCACCATTCTCAAACTTTTTGAGCTTTCTCTCATTCAAAAACTCTTACCCACTAAAACCCAATCTCTCAAATGGCTTCAAACACTGTAAGAGATGTTATCCCCAAGGATGGAACCAACTACCTTGCTTTTGTAGACCCATCTCATGTACCAGAAAACTTTAAGTGCTTTGTAAAGTTTATAGCTGATTCATTTCTAGTAGGAACGCTAACAGCCAACCCAACGTTTTACTTGGATGTTCTAAATGAGTTCGGAAACACTGCAGTAATTCACACCCATTTCAATGACAATCAAACAGTTTCCATGATATTCAATTACACAATCAGGGGTGTAGCTTTTGAGTTATTCCAAATGACATCAACAAAACTCTGGGCATTTCTACTGACAACATGATTGAAGCACTTACTACTCAGGAATTGGCTGAATTCATGGATTTCATCAATTATAGTGAGAATTTTGACTTGGCCAGGCTAAACAAGAAGTAACTGAGAAGGGAGTGGTCTTTTGTCTTTGACTCCATTATCAGGGCATTCACATGTAGAAATACTAGCTATGACAACATCTTTTGTGCAAGACATGTCTGTATCATAACAAGACTAAGTCATATTTACAACCCTAAGATTTAGTTATATGATAGTCTAAATCTGTATTTTATATTGTATTACTTGAGTCTGTAAAATTGTTAAAGATCAAACTGGAGTATTTTTCTGTAAACAGTCTCAAGCCTATGAATAAACTCTGGAAGAAGATCAACAAGATCATGCCTCAGAGAAAAGGTGAAGAAGCTTGGAGTTGAATAAATCTATTTAATTAAAAATGTTTTAAGTCAAGATATCTACAAGTCACAGATCAAGTCATATAGAGAAGTCATTCGAGAACTCCAGAATGACTTATCGAGAAGTCCAAATTGGCTTATAGAGTAGTCCCTGAGATATCGACAAGTCAAAATGAAGATATAAAGATTGGAGATATCGACATGTCAATTTTCTCATTAGAGATCTCAGAGATATAAATAAGTCAAAATGCTTATAGAGATCTTAGAGATATCGACAAGTCATTTCTACATGCAGAGTTTTGGAGACCTCGACAAGCCAAGTTCACTTATAGAGAACTCAGAGACCTCGACAAGTCAAAGACACTTATAAAGATCTAAGAGATCTCGATAAGCCATTATACTTATCGATATGTCAGTTCTCTATACAATAAACTGGAAAGCTCGATATGAACCTCAAGTACAGAATGCAGACAAGTTAAATATTCAAGATTATCAATCAACAAATGATCTAATCATTTATATTGAAAAGTATACAAAAGGAGCATGAAGAGTGCAAGATAAAGGGCCAAGATTAACTGACAAAGGAAAGTCACAGACCTACACGATTTTCAAAGATTCACTAAGCCAAAAATGGAAAGCTTTAGAGATAACTTAAAGTAGGGTTTAGTACATCTTATTACATGTTTATTAATCTATAAAGTAAATACTGGTCCTTTTTTCTAGTGGTAACAAACAAATCTAGATTTTCTTGTAACTCTCTCAAGATTAAAGCTGAGTTCTTTACTTAAAAAGAACCCATAAATTTGTAACAAGACATGCTTAATTTTAATACAAAGTTAAGTGAGTTTTGAAAATATTATTTTTGATGTGCATGCTTTATTTATTCTGTTAAACACAATACATCTACAAATAATCTGCTTTGTTCACCATCCATAAAAAGTTGAAAAAGGCTAAATTTATCTAAAACACATTCACCCCCTATGTTGTATTCAATATCTAACAAGTGGTATCAGAGCAAAATCTGAAAGTGAACAGATCAAGATCTTGGAAGAATGAATACATAAAAGATAAGCAGTATAAAGATACCAGCCTTTGATAAGACTAACTATACATTATGGAAAAAGAAGATGATGTTGTTTCTAAGGATGGCCAATCCCTTGTACATCCAAATTCTAAAGAAGGGACCTTTCACTCCTATGAAAATAATAGAGGAATCTACAGATGGTGACATGGTCATCCCAGCTCATTATGATCCTAAAGATCCTTCAAAATACACAGATATTGAGAAAGAACAAAGTCTCTCTTGAAATTGGGATATAACTAATTCTGATAGAGTCACTTAACAATGTTATGTATAATAACATTGTCAACTGTGACACAACCAAGAAAATATGGGAGAAGATTGAGATATCATGTGAAGGTATAGAGGAAGTTAGGTCAAACCTAAGTATAATACCGGTGTCTCAGTATGAGGGTTTATCACAAAACCAAAGGAGAGTGTTACTGATGTGTTTGAAAGATTCAATAAGCTGATCAATGACTTACAGATTCATGATGTAACAACCCAAATCCGGGGTCAAGATTAGGTGTCACTAGACAACCTTTATATAATATAAAATAATATGCAGTGACCCCTTAAATCCGGATCATTTACAGGTTATGGTATGAAACAAGAATCTAACCTTCTACAATTCTCAACAACTAGAATACAAGTTTAAATACCTTTGTACTAATGCCCTTGTCTTATTTTTCTAACATCTTCATCCTCTCATAGCGGAGATCTCTCTAACTTCTACTGTCTATCAAAAGCTATTCACTTTTATCCTTATTTCTTTCTGAAAGAAATAAGAATTTACAAAGCAAGAGTGAGCCGAAAATGCCCAGCAAGTATATATTTAAGTTCCAAGCATCAATATCAAAGGAAAATTTACGAACAAAATCATTAAATAATTTTTAGACAATTCTATTTATTTGAGAGCGTTGAGCGAATAAACATTGGTTGTTACCAGCCCATAGTTATAAAACAGCAGTGACGAGCAATTCCCAGATTCATCTCCTGAATCAGGGTTTTGTCCGGTTTTGGAATCACAACACTTTTCGAGAGAGAATGCCGTTAATGGCGATCAATAATAAATTAGACTGGACACTAGTTTGCACCTATATCCTGCTGATCATCCAGGATACAGTGCAGATCTATATCTCACTATATAGATCTATTCGGGTACCCAAACACTATCGCCCAAGGGTCCGGTCCATCCTCGGCCCATAGGGTCCAGCTCCTCACTGGCCCTCACAATAACCATCCAGCCCATAGAGTATTTTAATTTCAAATCATTTTAATTTCAAAACATCCCAAATAAGGGTTCGCAAATAACCCGAAAGAATGGGTATTTGCTCAAGAGAGCAATCAGTGATATAGGAACAATAATGAAGGAGCTTGCATAATTAAGAGTAATTACAGCGAAATATAAAACAGTTAACTATTCTGATCTTAGAATAGGAATGAAGTATTTGCAGTATGTTACGAGAAAAGTAAGGAATACTTGCCTCGATAAGCTTTAGCCTTGAACATTCGTCTTTATCGTCAAACCACTACCATATTCTGGCTATGATCTCAACACTCAGGTCCTTCGATTGGAACCTTGCTAGGCTCGACAACTAACCACTAGATCGTTCTTAGTCCGATGTCAATCTTCGGGCCTCCCGACTAGGACCTACAGGGTTGAAATATCCTAATTTAGATAATCGTTTAAGCTTAACATAATATGACTATCACTTCTACCCATACGATTTCATATCCCGACTCGTATTTGTATGTATTATTGAAATACACATAACAATTATGGTTCACATCTTCGAAACACGGTTCCGTATTTGTTTTCGAAAAGTATGTATACTCGTCATTTTGAAATATAGGGTAATCGACTTTTTATAAAATATCTTGTCTCAACACGTACTCAGGTTTCGTAAAATATAATTATATATCCTCGTTCGACGTCTCCGATAATTATAGGTTACGTTCCCATTTTTTCGGAAATAATTTCCCAAAAATCAGGCAGCGTTTCCTTTGTTTATTGGCCTACCCGTCGAAACAACTCGACATCAAATCACAACAACAACCGCAGCAATAATCCAATTCACAATCCAATTCACCGATCCCAACCACCGATACAATTTCAATTATTAATTAATCATTTTTATTTCGAACCTAACTTCTCAAACTAATTTATTTAATTTATAAACATAGGACTCAGATTAAAATCATCTCCGCCCACCATCAACTCGCCGAGGCTCATCGTCGACGGCGGTAAAATTTATTGGTGCCCGATAATATTCGGGTTTCTAAATAAACTCTACCAATTAATAATAATTATTCCCGCTCGAATAAATTCTTTTCATGAAACTTTAATCATTTTTACTTTTTCCTGCTGCCAACAAGAATTAAAATTAACAATAAGAAATTAACCAAACAAGACAACCACTGTACAGGGCATATGCACACACGCATACGCGCCACGCACCGGCCGCCTCATTAGAGCAAACCGATGGCAACCAAGAAAGAAGACAATCGGGAATATAAAACACAGAACCAAAATAAACCAGGCAAACCCAGACTAATTACGAGCATATATATATACATATACGTACATATACACGCATACGGTCTCGCCAGAAAAAAGAAAAGAAATCGGCAGCGAAGGATATCCATAGAATAGAGCAGCGGCAACAATTACCCAATAGAGGGAAGAGCATCCAGGAGCAAGAAAAGGGGTGAGGGAGGAAAGAAACGTGAAAGAAAATAGAGAGAAAGAGGGAGAGAGAAGAGATTCGGGAGAGATTGGAGAGAGTGAGGAGAGAGAGATTAGAAGGAGATCAGATAAGAGAGATGAAGAATAGAGATTGGGGGATAAAGATACAGATTCTCTATTTTTATCTGTATTAGTTTTGTTATTATTCCAAATTTTCACCGCAATTACGACTCAACGAGTAACTTACGGGTGGAAATAACCCGACAATCTACCAAACAATTTTAAAAATTTCCAGAATAATGAAGAATTAATAAAATAAAAAAATTATAATTTTTTTAAGTCATTTTTGAAGCACGCAATGTATCCGTATTTAACAAATTAATAAACAAACGCGCGGGTGAATAAAAGCCATAAAATTTCCGGAATAATTTTAAAATTCTAGAAATATTCCAAACTTAATAAAATAAAAGTTTCGTAACTTTTGAAGTATTTCTGAAATTAAATACTTATTTTACAATTAAATGCAATCAGAAAATTATTTAAGGATAAATAATCAATAAAATATTGATTTCTAAATTTTATAAACTCCTAAAAATAATAAATAAATTTATAAAACAACAAAAATAATTTTAGAAATAATTTTAGCATTTATGAAAATAAATATTCAATAAAATCATTTTAAAACAAAATAATGCCATACAGCTCAATAATTAATTACACAAATAATCTTCGTACCTACAAATCACACATAATTAACAATAAGGGAACACATCGCTGGTCAAGGGCACATTGTGGATGGAACAAGTGCACTAGTTGTTAATGATAACAATTCATCTGATGATGAATTAGAAATCCAGACTCCGGCTGTCTCAAGCATTGAGCAAAAGAACAAGGAACCAATGAAGCAAGTCATTCTGGAACTTGAAGAAGATGAGTAATATACATTGGATGAATTGGATGAGTTAGATCAATCCATGGTTTATCTAGCTAGAAAATTCTCTAATATTAAAGTGAAAAAGCCAAAGTTCTTCAAGATTAAAGGACAGACATTTAACAAGGACATCATCTGGAAAGGAAAGGGACAGTACACTCCTGGTGGAAAAAGTGGCTACAAGACTGGATCTGTTGACAGATCAAAAATAAGGTGCTTCAATTATGATGAATTTGGCCATTTTGCTACTGAATGCAGGAAGCCTAAAAAGGTGAAGAAAGATAAAGCCTATCTTGAGTTGGAGGCAAAGTATGAAGCTCTCTTGAAGAAGCAACAGGGTAAAGCTTACATTATAGAAGGAAAGAGTTGGGATGATTCTGATAATGATGAAGATGAGGAAGTTAAAAACTATGCACTCATGGCCTTGGAGCAAGAAGAGTCATCCTCATCGAAAATAGGGGTACCAACTCTTACTACTATTGATTTAAATACAAGTCAATATAAAAAGACTGTTAAAAAGATGAGCATAGAGATTTCCACATCCATAATGGCATGGTGGCAGCTACTGACGAGGTTAGTAGGATGTCTAAAGTAAATGAGCAGCTTGAGGTTGAGAAGCAAAATTTGGAACTGCAACTTGTTGAGCTTGAAACGGTCAAGCAAGAAAATGACTATCTAAAGAACAAGCTGAAATGTGCTAGTGAGATAGAAGATGTATTGAGGGAAAATCTACAGAAGAATGAAGTGAAGTTGTAGTCTTTTAGAACAGTTAGTTGGTCAGTACCATGAGAAGAACAAGCCATGTGCTAACATAGCTATTGGTCTTGACTATGATATCTTGAACATCAACGGAAAGAATGAAGGTGACAAGGGCAAAGCAACTATAAATGAAAATGTCCCACCTATGCTGAGAAAGGTTGATTCACCTTTGTTCAAGGCATGTGAAGTCAATTTAAGTGAAGAGGAGTTGGTGATAAAGCAAGAACTTGTTGATGAGGACAATGATAAGAAATGCACAGAAACAACTCCAACTCCTAAAACTGAGAAGAAGCTCATGGTGGATCAAACCCCCAAGAAGCCAATCAAGGAGGTTAAGACTGAGAATGCAGGAAAGAGGAAGAAAAATAGAAATGGGAAGATTAGGATAAACAAGAGCAATAACTTTGCATTTGTTGTAGATGCTTCTAGGAAACTGAAAACTGTCAGAAATGTGGCTCTACAAATAATCTAACTCACCTTTGTAAAAAGGTTGTTAGTGAGTTAAGATTGGGAGCATACAAATATAATAAAGTAAAGACTGAAGATCCCTATTCTTTCTGGTGATAAGTTTGATTGCATCCCTTATAACATGAAAGTGATGATAAGTTGCCACAAGCTAAGAGTATACCTCAAAAAAGTCAATATTGGGTCTGCAGCTAAAAGGGAACATGCAAATCAATCAATGAACACCATTCTTTCTGAATCAACTCATTCTAATTCTATAAATTCTGTTAACAAGAAGAAAGAACCCAACACTGCTTGGGTAGCTAAACACACTTAATCCTCATTGTGTGCAGGGCAAAATGAAAAAGTCAATTGGATCATAGATAGTGGATACTCAAGACATATGACAGGTAATAAGGCCCTACTATAACAGTTTGAGGAGATGGTTGGCCCATTAGTGATTTTGGAGACAACAAAAAAGGTTTCACAATGGGATATAGCAAGTTAATTTCTGGAAATATTGTCATTGAAGATGTAGCACTGGTTGCTGGTTTGGAAGTGAATCTGCTAAGTGTTAGTCAATTTACAGATAGAGGATTCAATGTTGCATTTGATAAAGGAGAATGCTTAATCATCAGCAAAAAGACTAGTGAAGTTGCTCTGAAAGGAGTAAGAAAGGGAAGCCTGTTTGTTGCAGATTTAAACTCTGCAAATAAGGAAGGAATTTATTGCTTCTACACCAAGGCATCTGTAGAGCAAAGTAATCTGTGGCACAAAAAGCTCTCTCACCTGAATTACAAGACAATCAACACCCTGGTGAAAAGGGGTTAGTGAGAGACATGCCAAATCTGGAGTTTGCTCTAAATAAAGTTTGTGAGGCTTGTCAAATGGGAAAAATGAAGTAGTCAAGTCACAAGAGTAAAAATGTGAATTCCATAAGTGCACATTTGCAACTTATTCACATGGACTTATTTGGACCAGTTAATGTCTTGTCAATTTCAAAGAAGAAATATGCACTTGTGATGGTGGATGACTACTCAAGGTATATATGGGAAGAATTTATGCATTGTAAGGATGAGACTCCATACCTCATAATTGGACACATCAAGAAGATTGATAAACATGCTGAAGATCAGAATAGTGTAAAGAGATTGAGGAGTGACAATGATACATAATTCAGAAATGCAACCTTAACTGATTTCTGCAAAGATAAGGGCATTGTTCAAGAATTCCCCGCTGCTAGAACACCTTAGCAAAATGGGGTAATTGAGAGAAAGAATAGAACACTAGTAGAGGCTGCTAGAAAAATGCTGTAGGATGCCAAACTGCCAACAAGTTGTTAGGAAGAAGCTGTCAACACTGCATGCTATACTCAAAATAGATTCCTCATTAATAAGATTCTTGGAAATTCACCCTACTCAATCTTATCTAAAAGAAAGCCTACTGTGAAGCATCTTCATGTGTTTGGAAGCAAGTGTTATGTTTTGAAAAACAACTCTGAATATGTGGGAAAATTTGACACTAAGGTTTTTGAAGCAATTTTTTTGGGATACTCATTGGAGAGAACTGCCTACAAAGTCTATGTGCTTGAACAAAAGAAAATAATGGAAAGTAAAAATATGACTTTTGATGATGACAAGTGTTCAGGCTTGGAATGCCTTGATAAAAATGAAGCTGAGGCCCTTAAGTTTGAAAATATCAACATATATAGTGATTCTGAAGATGAAGTCAACACAAGCAATAGAATAGATGAAGAAATAACTGAACAAGTGAATCATAAGAATGGAAGTTCATTTCAAACACCTAAATTTGACAACACAAACTCAGGGGGAAAAAGAGGAAAAAGTTCTGCAAGTCATGCCAATGATAAAGAAAATATAGATAATTCAAGTCAACAAACTCACACCAGAAAATGGGACAGGAGTCACACAAGAGAAGCAATTATTGGTGATCCAAATGCTGGAGTGAGGACTAGAAGTGCAACTGCTAATGAATGTCTCCATGCATGCTTTCTTTCACAAATTGAGCCTAAAAAAACTAAGGAATCTCTACATGATCCTGATTGGATATCTGCTATGCAAGAGGAGTTAAATTAGTTTGAAAGAAACAAAGTTTGGGAGTTGGTTCCTGCACCAAATAACAGAAATATAATTGGAACAATGTGGGTGTTCAGGAACAAAATGGATGAAAATAGGACTGTCACTAGAAACAAATCAAGGTTGGTTGCAAAAGGCTACTCATAGGAGGAAGGAATTGATTATGATAAAACTTTTGCTCTAGTTGCAAGACTTGAAGCAATAAGGATCTTTCTTGCATTTGTTGCACACTCAAATTTTTAGGTGTATCAAATGGACATAAAGAGTGCATTTCTTAATGGTGAGTTGGAAGAAGAAGTTTATGTGCAACAGCGACCTGGATTTGAAGATCCAGAATTTCTAAACTTTGTGTATAAACTGCTCAAGGCTCTATATGGATTAAAGCAAGCACCTAGAGCATGGTATGACACACTGTCAGAATTTTTTCTTAAACATGGATTCACTAGAGGAACTATTGATAAGACTCTCTTCTACAAGCAATATGGTGGTGATATGATCCTAGTTCAGATCTATATGGATGATACCATTTTTGGTTCTACTAATGAAAAACTGTCAAAGATTCTCAAAAATCATGCAGAGTGAAGATGAAGTGAGTATGATGGGAGAATTAAGTTACTTTTTTGAACTTTAAGTAAGTCAAAGAAGTGATGTAATCTTCATCACCCAAACCAAGTATGTTAAAGATCTATTGAAGAAGTTTGGTATGGTTGATTGTTCACCTGCATCTACACCTATGTCTATAGCTACTAGGTTGGATGAAGATAAGAAAGGAAAAAGTGTAGACATTTCAGGTTATAGAGGAATGATTGGATCTTTGTTATATTTGACTACTAGTACACCAGACATTATGTTTGCAACATGTCTGTGTGTAACGACTCGTATACTTTTATATTTAATTAAAGTGTAATTATAAAATTATTAAATAAATAATAAATGTATATAGCTTTTGTTGTTCTACTTTTATCTTTGTGTGTGAATTATGGTGTCCAGGGTGGTTCGTGTCATTAATTATGGACTTGTATTGAATTGTTCTCACTTTTAAAAGTGGATTTAATACAAGTTTTTTCGTGTAAATATGTGAATTGTCTCTAAAATTTGTTTTATGACTTTATAATTTCAATATTTATTTTGGGATTTTATAAAATTCAGAAATCAAAATTTCATCAATTATTTAGCCCTGCATGATTTTCTGATTGTATTTATTTGTAAAATCCATATTTAATTCAGGAAATCTTTAAAAATTATGAAACTCATATTTATTTAAGTTGGGAATATTCCGGGAATTTTAAAATTATTTTGGGAATTTTCGGGATTAATTTCACATGCAAGTCGATCCGTTTAATTGATAAAAGTGGGTATAAAGTGCATTTTAGAAATTGTTTTAAAATTTTGAAAGTTACGTTTTTATTTACTTCGGGATATTTGTAACATTTTACGACTACTTTCGTGATTTTCTGAAATTATTTTAAGTGCAGCTCGGTTTGTTAATTCCTAAATGCGGGTACGTTTCTCGTTTCAAAAATGGTTTAAACTAATGAGAATTTTTATTTTATTAGTTTTAATTATTTCGGGAATATTAAGAGTATTTTGGAATTATTTTGATATGGTTTCTGCCCGTAAATGTATCGCTTAAAAATTTTAATTTGGGGCAAAAATTAGGCTTGGAATCGTGATCAAGACACGTGTTCACTCCTTGTGCTCTCAACAGATACGTGTCTGTGCTGGGTTTGCTAAAAAAAATATAATAATAATATACCCAATTTCTTCCCCTGTTCATTCCTCCCTCCCTCATCTCTCAATTTCACTCTCTTCCATCTCTCGGGTTCTTTCTCTCACGCTCGTACTTTCATCTTCCCTCCTCGATTTTGCTTCCTCTGGTGTTCCGGCCGCCACCACCGTGTATTTCCGGTGAAAGGCGGTGTGGTCGCTGTTATGCTATTCTTGGGTGTGTGCGTATATATACGTAAGTATATATGTGTGCGTGTAAGTGTGCGTAAGTATGTGTGAGTATGTCCTCTGTGTGTGTGTTCGCCGCCTTGTTTCTATTTTTCCGACGATTGCTTGCTACCACCGCCCTGTTGCCGCTGTCTTGGTTGTGCGGCAGGTGATGGGGGTGTGTGTGTTGCATGTGATTGTTGGTGTTGTGTGTCTTCTCGATTGTGGTCTGCTATTCTGTTCATGATTTCCGGTTGTTGTCGGCCGCTTCTGTGTTTTTTCGAGTATTGTTGTGATGTTGTTCGCGTAATTGTACGCATCTGTATTGGGTTTCTTTAATTATTTGATTTTCTGCAGAAAAATTAGTTGAGTGATTTTCGTGAAATAAGAAAATAAATTGTGTGCAGGAAATTAGTATTTATCGGTGAAACTTCGTGTTGGAAACCCGAATTAATCGAGTACCCACGAATTTCGCTGTCGTCAGCGATGAACATTTGTGAGCTGGCGGTGGACCGTGATGATATAATCTGAGTCCTACAATTATTAAAATAATAAAATATTATTAATAAATAATAATAAATAAAATCAGTTATAAAATTTATTTGAAATGAAAATGGGATAATAATGTAAGTTGTATCGGTGTTTGGGATTACGAATGTTGGATGGTAAATTGTAATGATTGGATTGTTTGATTTGTTGATTGTTGAGACGTCGAATTGTTTCAACGGGATAGTCCGATAAATAAAGGAAGTGCTGCCCGATTTCCGGGAAATCGAACTACGGAAACACGGGGGCGCATCCAATAATTATCGGGACGTCGAAGGAATATATATATATATACATATATAAACTTATACTTTATTGTCTGTGGTGGTGAATGTTCTGTTAAAACCCAATAACCCTAATTTCGTAAAATGACGAGTATACGTATTTTCTGAAAACGAACATCGAACCGATTTTTCGAGATTGTGAACCCTGATTGTTGCGTGTGTTATTATAATATATATACATAATTACGAGTTGGGTTTGAATATTGTTGGGTAGAATTGGTATCGAGGATATATCAAGCATACCTAGACGTCTAACGTAGGGAATTTCGGCTCTGTAGGTTCTAGTTGAAGGACTCCAGAAGTGAAGTCAAACTAAGGATAACCTAGTGATTAGTTGACAAGCGTAGCGAGGTTCCAAGTGAAGGACCTGGACGTTGAAGTCGGATCCAGGATAGTCTGATAGTAAGGCGATAAAGTCGAGTGTCCAAGTTAGTCCAAGGATGATCGGTAATAGTTGTAACGCTCTACAAGGCAAGTACCCCTGACCATTCTTTTATGGTTCAATACATATGAATAGCTAAATGTTTTATTCTCGTAATGGAACAGAAACGTTTTAAGTTACGTATCCCTTGTAGTTATAAATCACTATTTATAAATTATTTTGGGGAAAAGTAACTTCGAAAGGTACCTATCTCGAATAAAATAATTTGCGAACTGGATTTTATATGTGTGCTGGTTAAATAGATGATTTTAAAAATGAGATAGGTACAAGGTTTTTTTTGAAAACTGGATAAAACGGTCAGATATGGGATATATTGGGGCCAGAGTAGGCCTATTGAGGTGGCGTAAGAGGCTAATTCGGTTGCGGGCAATATAAAACCGATTAGTCCAGCAGGTCAGAGACCTAGCTAGTCTCTGAGTTGTGGAACAGGTATATGGGATGGTAGTGGGAGCCGTCCAGTGTTGATAGCCTGATCAGCTGTCTTCACATATCCGTAAGTATCTGATTTGGCTTTGTGATTCTCATAACGGAACAAGTGAGTTTATACAGTGGATTTGGAAATGAAAATGGCATGCTAGAATTAAACTCTGGTATTTGTACACAGCACACTACTACATTTGTTTTATTGAAAGCATGCTAGTTTTGGAATATCCAGTTTATGAATGTTTTACATGTTTTGCAAGCGAGCTATAATCTCTGTTCCTATCACTGTTTTATCATAAACTGTTTTACTGGTTATTCATATAGTGGTGTTGCTGAGCAAGCAATTGCTCACCCTTGCAAAATATTTTATATGTATTGCAGATGCCTAGGAGATTCTTTTATGGTAGTCAGGGCAGAGTTCCAGTTCCCTTCGTGTCAGACTCCTCTGAGACGGTTGTGTTGGATCAAGGATGGTCTGTTGAGTTGCTGGGTTAAGTTAGCTACGTCGAGATGATTGTTGTAAGTTGGTCTGTGTTAGTTGTAACCTAAATCATACTTAAACCTGGCAAAGATCTTGGTAAAGGGGTCGTAGTTATATCCTATTGTTGAATTGTTTATCTTATGGTTGTTGTTGATGACGTCAACTCCTGACCCCGGGGTTGAGGCCGTCACAGTTGGTATAAGAGATACAGGTTTGAGTCCCTGATTTAGGTTAAGAGTAGAGTCAAAAGTGTGTAGAAAGGTTGATATATAGATGTAAGCCAGCAACTCAATCAGAGGAGGAAGTCTATGAGTTCAGTCAAGGGTTTCTAAGGTGTACTGACGTTTGTTGAGGATTGACCGGAACTGCCCTAACATAGGGTACGTTTCCTTCGTATAGGTATTATTAGTAATGTTTGATAGAGATTTCTAGTTTTCCCTTGAGAAAACGAGTCTGATTGCGAGGATTCAGCGTTGAGCGGGCCCTTGTTATGTTAGTTGAGAAGACGCCAACGTTATTTCTAAATATCGCCTTTTCTATGTCAAGGAATGTTATTGGCCGATGGTGTGACCTTGGTAAGTTCGGATAGCATGATAATAGTCAGAGCCTGCTATGACGACCAAGTTTATAGTGAATGTGGATCAGAACAGGAGTTGGTATCTTTGAACCCTTCTATTTCTTTCTTGAAATGTATTTTGTTTCTGGAATAATTGTTTCATATCCTATAAGTTGCCTATTTTTCCTGTGAGAAAGTTGAGAACTCGAAGTAAGCAACTTAGGATTCTGTTAATCCTATTATAAACCAGATCTTTCTCCCTCCCTATTTGTGAATTTCCTATTTAAGCATTGTTTCTTTTCTCGGTGATTCTATCGGTTGATTGGGGCAAACAATGCATTTGAGTTGACCGTTTGTCTGTGTGGCAAAAGGGTCTGGTGGGACGCCACCGAAGTATGTATTGTGAGCTATGCGGTACTAAGACTGGCCATCTTATGTATTTGTATGGTTGCTCTCAGTCATACCTATATTTTCTTCTCTTGTCCTTCCCGTATTATTCTTTGACTTTGAAATTTCATTTATAGTCCCGAGGCAATGGATTGTCAATAGCTTTTGTAATTAGACAGTCCTGGTCATTGAAAGTAGTGGAGAGTTGACTGTCCGGAGGAAATAGAAGATTTACATTGAATTGCTAGCTATCTCAGAAATGATATAGTAGAAATGATTCAGGATTCGATATTGGAGGGTGCGGTTTTAGAAAAATTAACCCTGTGAAAGATAGGTTAATGGTAGGAGATAAGAAGTTTCCTTGGAAAGGAAGAGTAATTCAGTGATTTATGAATCACTTGAGGGTGATAAGAAATCATCCCTGGAGAAAAGGTGAGTGATATAGCTAGCCAAGTCTTGTAGTATATTAAAGTTGATGTGGTAGTTAAGTAGTGGCGGAAAGTTGGTCAGTTATTGTTGTATCGAGGAGCTATGCTAGGGTATTCGGTTTCTTTGTATTTTAGTTTCCTGAACTGTTATTGATTCTGTTATTGTCATTGTTGCTATGATTGCTAGTGCTATTAATCTAGACTTATCAATAACTTAGAACTGGGATAATTTATTTTAATAAATTATTTTAGTAAAATACTTTTGATAAATTCATTCTGATTTAATTTTGAATTATTCAAATAAAAATTTTAAAACTCGGTCTATTCAGGAAAAACTGAATATTTATTTGACATCTTGATAAGTCATTTTCTAGTTCTCGATAAGAGTCAGGAAAATGACATATCGATATGTATCTATTCTTTCAATATGACTTCTCGAAAAGCAAATCCCAAAGGTTTATTTTGAGTTCTCAATAAGTCATTTACCTTAAACTATAAATACCCAGACATCTTGACATTTATGCCTTCGAGATCTCTAAGTGACCTAATTTTTCTAAATCCAAACCATTTTCTATCATTTCAAGCTTTTTCTCTCTAATTTTTCTTACCCACTCTAATTCAAACTCTTCAAATGGCATCAAACACATTTACACCTTTCATCCCAAAGGAGGGCACCGACTATCTTGCTTTTACAGATGCAAATCAAGCTCCTGACAGTTACAAGAGCTTTGTGAGGTTTCTTTATGAAACTTACTTTGCAGGTGCTCTAACAGCAAATCCAATACTGTACTTGGATATTCTTAGGGATTTTTGGAACACATCTGTGATAAGGACAGTGGTGCATGAGAACCAAGCTACTTTCATGGTGGTTAACTACTCCATTAAGGCCAAAAGGTGGAATTCTCTGAAAATGATGTGAATGTGGCCTTGGGGATTCCTACTGCCAATTTGATGGAGGTGCCTACTCAAAAAGAGTTGGATGAATTCATGGACTTTATCAACTACAGTGAAGAATCAACTTGGCTAGTCTAAACAAGAAGTACCTGAGAATGGAATGGTCTTTCCTGTTTGATTCAATTGTGAGGGCATTCACCTGTAGGAAGACATGATATGACAATATCTTAAGTGTTGTACAGAAGCTGGTATTTTTTATGGCTCACAATAGACACCTCAATGTAGGACATCTGATAATGGAGGAGCTCAACACCAGGCTAACAATGCCTTTGACATCAAGAGGTAAGGAAATCTTTTTTCCTAGATTTATAATGTCTGCTTTAATTCGTAAAGTGCATGACATTCATATGCTTAATGGTATAAATAGTACTAAAATAGGCAACTGTAAACAAGTGTCCAAAGTTCTATTTGGCTCACTCATTACAAAGAACAGGGTACCTGTAAGTCTTAAAATCACTCCATTTATGTTGGAGAGATTCAGGACTTACCCTTACCCTTTGCTTGATATGAGGTCTATAATCACAACTAGTTCAGTAATGGCTCCAGTAACTGCGGAAGAACAAACACAGGAAGACCAACAGGGGCCTTCCCAAACTGAGACCCTTTCTTCTTTACCAACCACTTTATCCTCTCAAAAGGGTGAAGTGAGTAAAAAGAATAGAAAGCAGGCACTTTGACTGTGATAAATAAGAGTGGTGAGGATCAAACAGAACCAGAGTCAACCTTGGTCAAGAAACCAAAGAAGGCAAAACAAACTGAGTTAAACAGTCAAGCTACCTCTGTATCCTCTCAAAAAAAATATAGTTGCAAAAGAGGGCATAAAACAGACTCTTGGGGCATCCTCTCAACAGGGTGTCTCTATTGAAAAGAGAACTCTCCCCAGCGCACCATATAAAGAGTCTGCACCAACACTTGAACACATTCAAGTATATGAAAGAAGGAATAAGGATGGTACACACACAGAGAGCACATCCTTTGAAGCTCCCTCATCTATTCAGGGGGAGCTGCCAACACTCAACTCTGAAATTCAAAATCTAATCTCTAAAATTTCTTCTTCAGTAAATGAGACATTTAAATCTAACTTTCAAGTGTTGCCAAAATCAAGTGATATGGTTCAAGAAACTATGCTCACCACCCAGGACCCAAATTTAGTTGGTGAGAGGCTACACTCTAGGGTAGACCTTGATGACACCAACACAACCACAAGGGTTTCATCAGATTTTACTGAAGACCCTGTGGTGGTTTCAAATGCACCTTCATGTGCAAATCAACCTTCACAGGTTGTAAGGTTTGAGGGTAGTACTCCTGAGGGGGAGCTATTTAAATCCTCTCCAATTCAATTGGAGGTTTCTCTTAAAGGAACAACTCTCCTCAAAACCCTAGCTGAAATTGCACTCACAATTGAAGATAGGAGTTCAATTGCCAATAATCTTGCTATAGGGGAGGCAAGTACATCACATTCAAGTAACAGTGCTTTGAAAGAAGTACAAGGTTTGAGGCCAAGGTACTTGACACTAACCTGGTCAACTCCCCTCCAATTCCAATGGAGGTTCCCACCACAAGTGGAGAACAACACACTGTCATAACCAAAGTTCAACCTGTGAGTCAAACCGTGGCATCTGTCACAGGTGGTTCTATTGATTCTCTACCCTTCACCTCAAATCCAACTGACCAACCATCCACCTATAACCCTACTCAACCACAACCTCATTTGCTCTCTCAGTGGCTGCAGGAAGTAGAAGCTCAACCAACAATAATGAATGATTTATTGGTTGATCAGCTGTCTGGACTTGCCCAAATTTCTGAACAGCTTCTTACATTTGATATGTCTAACCAAGATTATCAAGTTATCATACTTTCCTATCAGATAGATTTTCAAGAACAACAAACAAAGATTGTAAATTAAGCTGAACATGATGGTAACTGTGATGCCTGGTTGGATAAAGACTTCAATCTTGAGATGTATGAGGTTTTTCCAGATTTAGAGAAAAGTACATCACCATCATTGGGAGCAATGCCAAAACACTCAATCCATAAGAAGTTTATGATGCAGTCACAGATGTCTATAAATATCGACTTAAAGCCTCTCGCCTCATTGGTAAAGCTCTAAAATTGACTATGATTGATCATCAAGACAAGACAAGAAAACTAGTCAATGACAAGCCAGATGAGATCATCCCTTCTCAACTGGACATCAAGAAAAAATTCTCTATATTTATAGATCAAATGGCCAAGTTTGATTTGTCATCTGTGGACAAGAGCATCGAGAATCTGAGGGAATCCTTTATAGCATTACATGAAGTTGTTCAGCAGCAAATCACTAGTAATAATGACATCAGGGTCAAACTGGATCAATTGCATCAAGATAGATTTGAACTGCCTGCTCTTTTGATGGAAGGAATTAGGGAAGCTATACAAGGTACATTTGGCACTTCTCTCTCTTCAACATCTCAACAACCAATGTCAACATCAACCAATCTACAAATTAAAGCTCTCCAATATCAAGTCTCCACTTTACAGTCATCAAATGAGTCATTGATAACTCAATTATCACAACTCACAACTCTGGTACAAAGTCAACAGGCTGACACCCAAACTTCAGTGGACTTTCATAAGAATCTTCAAATTCAAAATTTTGTAGCTTTGGGAGCCATCATGGGTGCTCTAAAAATTCCATTGCCTGCACTTCCAGAAGTTGTTAGGCCTAAAATCCCTACACCTCTCATCTTGTTTGCTAACAAGACTAAGGGGGAGATAGAGGCTAGGTTGCTAAGATCATCTGTCCAAGCTCAAAAAGGCAAATCCAAGGAAACTGAACAGCAAGTTGATGAATGGAGAGGCTACTAAAAGCAGCTGAGGGGCCTAATCTAAAGAGAGAATTTGATGAATTCCTAAAGGCTCTCAGGGCTTCTCTAAACAACAACTTCTTCACATACAAAAAGGCCTTGGACAAGACAATAAATTTCATAAGGGTGATCTCGGTGACAAAGGACAACTTTCAGGAGAAAAGGATTGTTGTCAATATAAATGGCTCTGGTGTGGATAGGTGTATACAAGTGTCCCTTAATTATCTCATAACAGGAAGGGCATCTGAATTAGACATTCTGATCAACAAAGTCAACAGAGTTATTCATGAAGACACTCTTGCTAAATGAATTGAAGAAGGCTCAAGTAGCTTCTTTCCAGAAGCATATTAACAACCAAGCAAGGGAGTGGCATACATCTGTCCAACCACCAAACACTACAAACATTTCCAAATTCCTAAGCAATGTAATGGAAAACAAGAAGCTGATAATGACTTTGGAGATAAACTTGAAGACAGTAGTACAGGACTGATGAAGATGAAGACATGATCAAGTTGCTGGGGAGATATCTGAAAAATGCTGAAATGATGGTTGCCCAAAACTCAAATCAATACTAATGATGACTTGGATGATGATGACTAGAAGAAAGATGATCAAAAACCTTCTGGCTCAAATCCAAGTCAACCTTCAAATGCAACTGGCAACAAGATAGAAGACAATAAGAGAGATGACAAGAAAATGGGAGATAATAGAAAAAGAAAGAAGAAGAAAGATGGTGAGAGCTCAAAGAAAAATGTCCAATCAATCCAAATCCAACATGCTCAAGCCACTAAACCTACTAGCTAAAACATTCAACTACCCTTGACCTCTAAGCCTAAGCTTCTGTATAATTAAACTGTAAACACTTTACTTAAAGTACCAATCACCTCTAGCCAAACCACTCTAAAGAAAATCTCAAACCTAGCTTCATTTAAGCCACCTGTCAAAACTCATTTCAAAACTGTTGGGAGAAAGCCAAAGAAACTGCAAGTTGAAGAAAGGGCCATCTGGAATTTCTTTGATCAGGATGATTTTCTACCACTAAATTGGTGTATCACAGATGATGACTACTTTCAACAATTAGCTAAAGAAATGGTCAAAGTTTGGGTTGTATCATTGAGGGAATTCAGAATCTATTATCAAGATGGCTCCTACACTTTACTTGGAAGGGATTTAATGAACACACTTTCAACCACAGAAATCAAGAGGGTGATTAGCTTGATGAAGGATAAGGACACTAGTACAAGAGCATGGAGGGTTGTGTTGTGTGTATGGCTCAAAGTAAGAGATGAAAGAAGAGCAAAAGCAAAGGCTGAAAAGGAAGAAAGGGATAGGAAGTATGTAGCATAAATTGCCATGTTTAAACAAAGATCAAATGAGTTCAAGGAAAAGGGGATGAGCAGAATTCTAAGGATGAAAACTTTCTGAACATTAAGGTTGGCAGATTCTCAAGATTCAGAGTTGGTTACTTGAATGGTTATTCATTGGATGATTACCTCAAGCTTGTGGAAGCTCTAAGAGGTAATGAAATCATAGAGGAACTTCAAGTGCTAGTAAATTTTAAGGACCTTATTAGAAAGGAGCCAGGCTATGAAAATTTCATGTAATGAATGTACTTATCAAACTCATGTAATCACTCAATGTATAAAAGTTGTACTTGTATTTTTGTTAATTTTATGTAACCTTTATTGTCTCATTGTAACTTGGGGTTAGTGTTGTTACCAGACATAAATTTGTGATAAGCAATCTTCTCACAAATTGGGGGAGATTGTTGTGCAAGATGTGCATATATCATAACAAGACTAAGTCATATTGACAACCCTAAGATTTAGTTGTATGATAGTCTAAATCTGTATTTTATATTGTATTACTTGAGTCTGTAAAAATGTTAAAGATCAAACTTGAGTATTTTTCTGTAAACAGTCTCAAGCCTATGAATAAACTCTGGAAGAAGATCAACAAGATCATGCCTCAGAGAAAAGGTGCAGAAGCTTGGAGTTGAATAAATCTATTTAATGAAAAATGTTCTAAGTCAAGATATCTACAAGTCACAGATCAAGTCATATAGAGAAGTCATTCGAGAACTCCAGAATGACTAATCGAGAAGTCCAAATTGGCTTATAGAGAAGTCCCAGAGATATCGAAAAGTCAAATGAAGATATAAAGATTGAAGATATCGATAAGTCAATTTCTCATTAGAGATCTCAGAAACCAAATGTATATAGAGATCTCAGAGATATCGACAAGTCATTTTGCATATAGAGAATTCAGAGATATCGACAAGTCAAAATGAAGATATGAATATTGGAGATATCGACAAGTCAATTTTCTCATTAGAGATCTCAGAGATATTGACAAGTCAAAATGCTTAAAGAGATCTTTGAGAAATCGACAAGTCATTTTTACATGCAGAGTTTTGGAGACCTCGACAATCCAAGTTCACTTATAGAGAACTTAGAGACCTCGACAAGTCAAAGACACTTATAGAGAACTAAGAGATCTCGATAAGCCATTATACTTATCAAGATGTCAATTTTCTATACAATAAACTGGATATCTCGATATGAACCTCAAGTACAGATTGTAGACAAGTTAAATATTCAAGATTATCAATCAACAAATGATCTAATCACTTAGATTAAAAAGTCTACAAAAGTAGCTTAAAGAGTGCAAGATAAAGGGCCAAGATTAACTAACAAAGGAAAGTCACAGACCTACACGAATTGCAAAGATTCAATAAGCTAGAAATGAAAAGCTTTAGAGATAACTTAAAGTAGGGTTTAGTACATCTTATTGCATGTTGTGCAAACCTGTATTTATTAATCTATAAAGTAAACACTAGTTGTAAGAACCCAAATTTTTGACATCGGTAAAAGACCTTTATGAACGGTAATATAATAACTTGAATTTTTGATACCTTGTAAAATGTTTGATTAATAGTAACCCTGACGGACGGGAAAAACTTTTGAGCCTACACTATGGAGTGCATGAGAAAATGAGTTTCAGAGTTGATATTACGATTATACGTACTAAATGAGTGTAGGTAAACGCTATTAGTTTTCGAAGAAAACGAACTTTGAAAAACGACCGTTTTACGACTCATCGAGGATTACGGGAATCACAGTATAATTACAAGATTAAAACCCTACGGATTTATATTCAAGTATGATAATTAACAAAAATATAAGGAATAAATACGAAAGGAAATATATCGTGAACCATTTACGAGTAAGTATTACGAAAATATTTAAGTAACCGAGCGAACGCGTAAACGATTAAATAAATGTAACGCACTAACTAAACCATAGTAAGAAAGTAACCATGGTTACTTTAACAAATATTAAGCTAACCATAGGATTATCAAGCAAGCTATCCAATTAATGTGCTAAGGAAGCTAACATAAGTAGTTTCTAGGAAGCTACCAAAGATTTGCAACAAGAATAAACCTAGGATTCAACCTAGGAGAATAAAAATCAAGTGCAAGATCTTCCACCCCATTTCCTAAAAGAAACCTAGCAAAACAACCAAGCTAAGTAACCAAGGGAAGCAAGTATAAATACCCCCACCCATTCACTTCTTCCATTCGGCCCTTTGAAAAAAAGGGAGAAGTTCCATTTCAAAACTCAAGTTCTAGCCATAGTAAAATCATCCCATTAATTCTCAAGCTTCCTAGAAATTAAACTAAGGTAAGAAAATTTTTTCATCACTTTTTATCAAGGTTTGATGGGTAAAATAAAATCAAGAAACTCACTAGTGAATAGTATGAATAGTAACCTCTCTTTGGTTTCTTGATTTCAATGGTGGTTCTAGGCTCCAAACATCATACCAAGCACTTCTAAGCCTCCACCATCCGAAAGAACACATCTCAAGCTTTCAAGAAAGGTAAAAATCTTTGGCCCAACTTTATTTAAGGTTCATTTTTAAGATCCATTTAGTATGTGGTAGAAAACTTAGTTTAAGAAGTGGTATTGTTGAGATCTTGAAGTTTAAGTTGAGTAGATTTAAGGTTGATTGTTGTTGCCACAAGAACATGATGTTCTTGAGAGGATTTTGTGTGTAGATGATGAAATGATGATTGTTGGTGGTTGTGTTAAGAGTTAGGGCGTAAACGAAACCCTGATCGTAAACCTAACCCCGTTAAAACCAATGAATCGTAACATTAAGTTTCTGAAGAAAGTCCCAGAGTTTCTTGAAAAATAACCCTTTATTATGATAGGAAATGTTATAAGAATCGCTTAGGCGCTTGAATCACTTGATTCCGATTTACGGATCAAAAGTTATGGTCATTTTAGTAAAAGTGATTTACGCGACAAAAACTGCTACAAATCACGAACTTTGAAAATATAAAGGATCGACTTAAAAGTATTCATAAATCATAAAATTTTTACAGAGAGTAAAATATTGAGTTTTCTAACTTCCATAAAAATTTTAAGTAAAAATAATGATTTTTCAATTTTATTAAAATATCGGAGCCGAGACCGCGCGAGTAGAAACTATAAGAATCCATAAGCAAAGCCGACGACGATAAAGAGAATGAACCTAAGATACTTAGAAAAATGAAGCGGCCATGATGTGAATATGGACTTAAAGGAATAATAAGGGTAGTATAAGTTGAGAGGGTGCATAATAAATAGCGCATGAGTGCGAGTCGCCGTAAATTAGAACGGGACCTAACGAGATGAATTATGTTTATGGTCATAGATTTCCGAGAGGAACCTAGAGCATCCTCCACCTCGAGATACCAAGGAAAGTTTTCAAACCCTACCTTTTAAGAACTGTTGTGTTATGAATATTTTACAAAACTGTGATATATGCATGAGATTGCTTCCGAGTATACTCCGACGATTATTTATTTCAAATCTGATTAATCATTAAAGATTATTAATTACGTAAACACAAACTAGTTGAGCAATATTATTTTTAATATTCTTTTAGAGAGTAAACCCATTCGAGGTTTAATTATTTATCGACTATTATTTAATTAATTATTATTCTTAAAGGGTTTATTATTGATTTAAAAATCATAGATCCTGATTTAAAAATCATAGATCGTGATTTAAAATATACTTTCTAATTTCAGAATATCATTCGAATAATTTCAGATCGTCGGTGAATATTATCCCGACTTATTTAATATTTTGAATATAGTTTCAAGGAGAAACTTTTCCCCCCTTATTAATTATCTGATAACAACGGTCAACTCACATCCTTAGTACTTCCTCTGAAATTCTCGGAAGTAAGTATATACATATATATACACTTATATCTTAGAGAGATAAGTTGTTTCTATCAACAAGCAAAACGCTTGGGGAACTTCGATGTGGTTCGAGTTCTCGAGATTGATAGAATTCTTTTAAAGGACAAGGTAGACTCTAGTACTATGTGTGCTAGATGGACTACCAAAGGTACCGCAGGGGAAAGTACTCAGTGTACTCAGGAACTTGTGAAGTATGTGTATGCCCGAAAATGGGACACGTAGCCCGAATGCGGCAAGGGTGATAAACGGGATACGAAGGTGTCGTCCTTCTACTAGTAGAAAAGGTTACTATTATCGCAGTATGACTGATCATCGTATGCGGTGACTTCAACGAATGTCCTATTCTTCCAATTGGAATTGTGATGTAATACCGTAACCCAAGCCTAGGTGTTGGGTTTACTATTAAGGTATTCACAAATTAATAAAATCCACTAAAGAATTGTTTTCATAAAGAGGTGTGTATCACCAAGGAAAACTATTTTTGAAGAAAATGTATTTATCTAATATGATGTTTTACGTGAGTTTATCATACAGTCATTTTCATACTGTACATTATTATGCTGGGCATTATAGCTCACTCTTGTTTTCTTTTAAATGACACAACACAACAGATAACCAGTATGCCGGTGTGGGACTTAGTCACTTGCACTTGTGGGGAGGATCCCTGGCAGCTTTGTCTCAGGTGTGCTAGAGTATCAGATAGATATAAGATATCTGTTATAATTATTGTAACTTTATGTAGAGGTTATAAATAATTGTTTGAGATCCTGTAAAGTACATTTGAGTGTAATAAAAGAAGATTACATTTTGTACGTCATTTCTAAGGCTATAACTTGTGTGTGCGAGTATGAGATTGGGGTCTGTTGGATTATTGAATCAATACCAGGTTACACTTGAGTGAAGGATGGCATGACGACCTAGATTCCTGACCCCGGATTTGGGGGCGTTACAGAAATGGTATCAGAGCATTAAGCTATAGTACTCAGAAACGAGAGTGTTAGGAGTCTGTCTAGATGCGAGCTTTCGTGAGAGCTCATATAGAGTTTATCATTGGACTACCGGATGTAGCCCAATAGGTAGGTGAGGATAAGTGTGTATTTGAGGTATTAAAGTATAACTAATAAGACCATTGGAGATTATCAGAATGAGGAGGAGAAAAATTTGAACCATATTTGATTTGGCAAGGATGTGGATGTAGAACTTGGAGCTGAGTCTCCAGAGCATTTGGGGAAAAGATGATATTACCAACACAATATGTAAATTTTGATAACACGAGCCTTGATACACATAGTTCTTTATAGGTTGCCCGTGAAGGGGGCATCACATGTGAGGATCATGAAGTCTAATTATTAATATACAGTTGAGGTTATTGGCCCAAACTAGTTGACAGTGTCATTTTACCAAGGAGGATGGAAATGTCGTATTAATCACAAACTCACCAGAGATAATATCCAATATACCCTTGAGGATTCTAATTCTATTACGGAATATTTGAATGTAATATAAGAATGTCATCATAGGATGAGTACACTATGTGATATTATTAGTGCACTTCACATGTAAGGTTATGATGGTTTAGCTCAGAAATCGAGAGCATTAAGAATTGATAGCATGTCTATAATTAAATGGCATAATGTTATTCCCAAGGAACTAATAATGAGATTTACAGAAGGGGGTTGAATGTAAATCTCAAAACTTTTTCAAGTTTTGAGCAGTTTCAAAGGCTAAGTGTTTTGATGAACAGTTGTGTGTGAATTGCTTTGAGCAGGTGCAGACAGATATATATATTCAAAACACAAATGTAAAGAACACAAAGGCTTTAAAAACTTTTCTGGTGGATTTGTTGTTCCACGAGAGATGTGTATTTCATAAAATCTGTGATTCAAAGAATTGATCACAGCTGCGTCCTAGTACAAACTAGATGATTTTCTCTCTATATTTTTCTAAACAGCTCTGGAAAATTCACACTCTAATTACTAGCTGCAACTTGGTTTATATATCACCAAGTTTACAAGTGAAGACAAAAGTACAAATACAATTGAAAAGGTTCTTCACATGTTTTTTCTTCATTTCTCTATCCAACGCAATCTAGGATAATCTGTGAATCTTTGAATACTACCTTGTTTGCACCAGAATGGAAATGCTGCATTTTCTTGATTCCTCCAAGAGGCTACCACATTCCAATTGTCTCTGTCAACCCATGTACCTCTATCAGCTTATGAATTGTCACTGTCAACTGCTATTTAACTTAGCATCCGTTGAAGCTTTCATCCGTTGATGCACTAGCAGTTGAAGCTTTATCCATTGATGCACTCATCCGTTGATGGATGTTATCCGTTGAAGCTTTAGAGACATCCGTTGAGGCTTTGTTTCTCATCTGTTGAAGGCCTTTAATTTATCAGTTGATACTACTTCATTTATACAAAATTACAAGGCATGAAATATTTACAATTAGCCCTCCTATTTGCATATCCACTAGTAGTCAACATGACTTATAATTTCCCACAACATCTAAGAATTATAACTTAAATACATAAACTGAAATGTGCTACAGTACTAAACTTATTTCTATGTAAAGCTATTCCATCAACGGATAGCCAGAATGGTCTTATCTGTTGAGGCTACAAACACTAGATTTCTACTTAAGTATTTTGTTTAACTTATCATCAAACTAATACACATATTCCTAACAATCTCCCCCTATTTATCTCTACTAGAATTATAGGCATAAATTTGGGTTTAACTTGATGATAACAAAATACTTACCAAATATATGAATTGAAATGAAGTAGAAATTCAAAAGTGCTGCAAAAGTGTATGTACTGAGATAGAATTGAAGAATTACATTGTTTCTAAGGATGCTCCTTTAGGCTGAGCAGATTATTTTCTTTTCCTTTGATCCCTTGTTTTCTTCCCTAGCCTCCTGTCATTTTCCTCTACCTGGAGTTGGAGTTGTCTGTAGAATTCAGCTTCATCTTCTTCACTGATATCCAACTTAGATTGCATGTCCTTGAGAGTTTCATTACTGGAAATTTTAAGCTGGTCTTCAAGTCTGAAAAATCTTCTGACTCCTTTATTGTCTTTGAACTCCATCAGCCAATGAGGTGATTTATGAATTATAATTCCATGCTCAGGTATGAGTATTGTTCTAGGTAAGGAATTAGACTCCCACCAAGTTTTCCTTATGCTGGCAATCTTGTTGAGAATCTCAGTTTTGGCAGTCCTGGTAAAGCCAAAATCCCTTTTGATAGCTGAGTAGACTCTAACCAAGGTAGAATAGCCTTCATTCAAAATTCTTTGAAGGGGCCAAGTGAAGGGTTTTTAGCACATAAACGCAACGAAAACGTAAATTTAAATCTTAAAAAAAACTGAAACCCTCCGCAGGATCCATGCGAAAAATAATATTTAATTCGTAGTTCATTATGTTTACCTTAAGAAGCTTTACGTTAATGGAAATATGGAGGTCTTTAATAGCGATCCAAGAACGATGAACGGAAATCCCTAGTAGCTGCTCCTCAAGTGTGAAGTACTCCACCGGTATCCACCAAGAGTACAATGTGATGGAGGAGGAAGAGGTTGAGAGAATTAGTTGCCTCCCTCTTGTTCTACTTTAGAATTAGGGTTAATTATTTGGGTTGAGGCAAATAGGGTTTATAATAGTATATTTATAGGCAAAATTTTTAGCTGAAAATTTTCCATAAAATATTATTATTATTAACCCTTTAATTGATTATTCTTATTAACCAATTAACTAATAATTAAAACACCTTTTAATCATTAATCCCTCTTATAAACACTTTAGAAAAATAATTCTCTCACTTGATTTAATTTCCAAAATTAAATTCCTATTTAATAATATTAAGAATTAATTAAATCTCATTGAATCAATTATTAAATCTGCTAATTAATTATTTATTGTGAAATAAATAATTACCAGCCATTATTAATTAATTCCTCCACCATTAAATCATTCTCTTTTATGGTGTGACCCTGTAGGTTCAATATTAAGCCGGTAGTAGAAATAAATTGTCACACCCCCAACTTAACAAATAAAATAAATAACTATTATAATATTTAAAAGAAAGTAAACATAACCGAATCCAAGATCTTACAGTTTAGGGTTTGGAACAACCCAACACTACCATCTATTAATATCGAGTCCTCACACAAAACTATCTCTTATTCTACCTGAGCTTGGACATACGCATCGGCATTACAGGTCTTACGTGCTGTCTGCTTGAATCTAACCATAGCTGCTAGCTGTAATATCAGGATAAAGCAAGGAGTGAGCCAAATGCTCAACAAGTGCTAAACAGTACGATACGAAACATAAATCGATATATATATTAAAGAATGACAATGCGAAGATATAACTAATAATAACAAGGGATGAAATTTTGGGTGATGGCATCATTTGCTTGAATCAAAACATTTTCAAAATCATAACTTAATCAAAATCATTTTATGACGCTACGGATTACAGCCGGTGATCAGCCGCGAAGTAATCCCGAACCTCGCTGGGTTCTAAAACATTAATGGGATCCCTAGGCACCTTTTAAGCCTACAATATAAGTGTGGAAAGGACTCGCGTCTCAGTCCAGATCCACTATTCAAAGAAAACATTTATCCCCCTTTGGGACTGAAAATCCATATTTTAATCATTTCAAAAACTGATGCCGATTATAATAAAATCTCTTAAGTAGTAAACATTTTTATGTAGGAATTTTAGATCAACTTTGAAACACTGGAAATATGTCACCAAATTTCAAGGCCATGATCCACTAGACTTTACTATATTAGGGTAATTGAAAGGTTTCCATATACAAGAACTTTGACAAGGAGATTTAGCAAGGCTCTTGAATAATATTAAAGAGTAATGCCAAACTAGGCTTAAAGCAATGGTTTTCGACAAGGTACAAGTACTAGAACATCAAGAAGATAAGCTTCATGAATACTAGGGGTGTTAAGTTATGAAGAAATGATTTTTAGCTCAAGGTATATCAGGATTGTCAATCTTCAGGATAAGAAAAAGGGTTATCAATCAATTAAGAACAACTTTGAAGAATATCTGGCTTTTAGGTATCAAGGTAAAGTTTCTATTGGGGTTCAAGCATCAGGGTGAGATGTTAATATTTTAGGAATCAATAGCATGTTAATCAAGATGATCAATCAAGTATTATATCATGACATTCCAATTACTTTGATATACTAGCGTGATACGACTTTTGCAATATCAATATGTACTTGAGGGTTCATGGCATTTCTATATAAAACAAAGATAGATTTAAGTATCGCTCAGTTCAAGTATATCAAGATTACTCAGGATACTCGCATCAATATATGAACTAATTAACACACATTTGCAGTGAAAATGAAAAACAGGTTGAATCACTTGCCTTGAGAAAGGCTGGTCTGGTCTGGCTGGTAGGAGCAACTGGAAGCTTTACTCGACCTTTATGGCAAGTTTACCCTCGTCTCGAGATCCTACATAAATAATAATAACCTCATTATAATATATTCTCACCAACTCAACCTATTTACAACCCGAAATTAAACACAAATGGCACTTAGGCCTATATGCACTCAATTTATAATCACCTTATAAATACCATAGTCCACATAGCCACATATACTCATATATCATACTTTAATATCAAATAATATCACACACACCATAATGCAACACTAGTCTTGGATGATCTCGATCCCCAACTTAAGTCACTTGATCGCTAAACTAGACAAAGTCTCCAAATTTTGGCTTCCTAACTCGATGTGCCTTTACTAAACTATCCAAAACCTATTGACCGTCACTTGGGCCTTTAACTCTAATGGCTTTATACTATCTTGAAACCATAGTGATCAACCTAGGTCTCACTCATAAGTGCTCTAAAACTATGTGGTAAGTGAAAGTGCTCACTGGAGTAAATTTCAGAATGACATCTATGGTTTCTTGAGTGCATTAGACACTCTTAAACTACAAGTTTACCTCCAAAACTTGTACACTAGACTTTTCTGACCATAAGGTATCTCCCAAAATTGATGTGGCTCAAGGGCCTAGCTTGGGCCTCCTTGGGCCTAAGCTTAAATTCCATGGTTCCCCTTTTTTTCTGGACAGAAAACGCCCTAACTTGAACTAACTTGCAACAAATGGTTCTAACTCAAATCCTATGAAATATGGCTTTAAAAACTCCTCTGACACTCCCTCTAACTAAGGCCCAACAGGGCCTAATGAGGGCCTGCCCATGACATGGTCAAAACGTCCTATTTCTAGGTTGCAACAAAACTGTCCCCTGCTGGATAGATTTTGTGATTCCACTCGTGCACCTAACCAAACGACTTATAAACCTCAAAAAAACACCTAAAACCTTTTATATACTCCTAGTTCTAGCTTCTGGTGGCTTGGGCCTCAAAGTGAACAACAATGACATGGTCAAAACTCACTCTAAACCTCAGGGTACCAAACTGATTTTCTGCAGAAACTATGACTCTCCTTTCTCCAAGGTTCTCACTTAACAAACCCAACCACCAACAACCAAAATACCCAAATCATAACTTAACTATGTGATCTACTGAACTAACTCCCTTACACTCAAAATAATCTTAGTGGAGATCATCCTTACCTAAGGTGCAACATAGCAAAATAAAGGAAATCACATTACACAAATTACAAGTCATCAAGTTTTCAAGGACAATAACTTTAACTTTCATGATAAATATAAACGAAATAACATCACATTTTAAGAAGCACAATTCTTAATTAATATCTTAACTTAACTAAAATTAAGGTTTACCAACAAAATATCAATCTGAATGATCAAGAACTTCCAAAATTTAAGAGAAATCTACATGCATGCATGACTTCGAGTCTTACAAACCAAAACAACATGCTTTCCAAATAAATTTTCATTTTAATTCAACATGCAAGCCTATCATGGATTATATCTAAATGACCACCTAGCATGCAAAGGTTTTTACCAAGATTTCACTAAGATTTTCATGCTATTATCACAAAAACACACAAAATGAAACAAAGCAACCAAAGCACCATCCATTCGGCTCCTATCAAGTCATGGACGAATGGATTAGGGTGAAAACAACATTTGCATAAGTGCAACACAATCATGTCTAGCCATTCTCAGCCCTGTGATACTATAACTCATGGTGAAAGCCTTGAATTCACAAGAATCAAGGATATTCACTTTGAGTTTAACAAAGACACCACCATGCAAAGTCAACACATAAGTTTTCTACTCTAAACTCTTGAGATATACATGAACAACATGTAGGGAGTAATATTACTTGATTATAGGATGATTATTTGAGTGAAGAAATGAAGAAAGAAGGGAACGGGGGCCTCGGTTTTAGAAGGACCGAGAGGGAGGGAGAGAAAGCCGAGAGGGAGGGAGGAGAAGAAGATGAGAGTGAAGTGGTGGGGTGAAAGTGGAGTGGTGATCACTCTTTGATTTGTTTTTATGTCTTGATTTGACTATAATGTGAGTGGGTTTGGGAGATGACAAGAGTAACCTTCTAGCTATAGTTAGGCTATCTTGCATGCAAGGTCAAGGAGGTAATTTGGCTAATAAATCATGAGTTAGTGGGTTTAGAAATGTCTTCTTTGTCCTTGAAGAGAATAGAAGGGTGGTTTGCATGCAAGGGCTTCCTTGTAATTTGCTAATTATTACAACTAAAATTTGTAATGATTTATTTTTATAAAATAAAATACAAGTTCAAAAATTATAAAATTTATACCATAAAATAACTTGGATTTCCAGAAATTTTATAAAATCACTTTCGAAATTTGTGAACAAAATAACTTCTAAAAGAAAATTTCTCCAAGGTTTAGAATATTCCTTATAAATTAAAAATAAAGGAAATAAATAAACTTTTGCTTTGAAAAAATCATATACTACATAAAGCAAATTTAAAATGCAGAAATTTTCATTCACACAAACGTACAATAATTGAATATATTTGCATTCGGCTTTAAAATTATACCAAATTCACAAATAATATTACACGAAAATGCCGGTCCTAACATCCTCTCCCCCTTAAGGGATTCTGTCCCCAGAATCTAAGAGGACATATGAGGATACCGGGAACGCATATCAGACTCTAACTCCCAAGTTGATTTTTCGACCTTGGGGTTCCTCCAAAGTACTTTCACTAACTTTACCGACTTATTCCTAAGACTCTTTACTTGCCAGTCGAGTAATTTGATAGGTTGCTCCACAAATGATAGGTCTGCCTGAATTTCTACAGGTTCATATTCTATCACATGGCTGGCGTCAGGATTGTACTTCTTAAGCAACGACACATGAAACACATTATACACATGCTGATACTGAGGTGGTAAGGCTAACTCGTAGGCCACCTTTCCCACTTGACTCAAAATTTGAAAAGGACCTATATATCTAGGTGCTAACTTTCCTTTCTTGCCAAATCTAGACAACCCTTTTGTTGGTGACACCTTCAACAAAACGGCTTCGCCTACTTTGAATTGAACATCCTTACGCGCTGGATCTGCATACTTCATCTGTCTATCTTGAACAGCAAGCAACCTTCTCTGAATTAACTTGACTGTCTCATGCAACTGTTGTACCAATTCCGAGCCTAGAATCCTTCCTTCTCCTACTTCTTCCCAACTTGTCGGTGATCTACATTTTCGTCCGTACAAAGCTTCATATGGTGGCATGCCAATACTGGAGTGATAGCTGTTGTTGTAAGAGAATTCTATCAATGGCAAGTGGTCATCCCAACTTCCTGCAAAATTGATTGCACAACTGCGCAACATGTCTTCGATTGTTTGAATTGTCCTTTCGCTCTGACCATCAGTCTGCGGGTGGTACGCCGTACTCATGTTCAACTTCGTGCCAAGACTTTCTTGAAATCGCTTCCAGAATCTCGAGTTAAATCAGGGATCTCTGTCTGAAACTATCGATACGGGTACTCCATGCCTTAGTACAATTTCACGCACGTACAGATGAACCAATTTGTCCAGTGACGACTTCTCATTAATTTGAAGGAAATGCGCCGACTTCGTAAGGCGATCAACTATAACCCATATAGCGTCATGTCCGGATTTCGTTCGCGGTAGTCCCACTATAAAGTCCAAAGCAATATTTTCCCATTTCCATTCTGGAATCTTTAGGGGTTGAATTAATCCGCTTGGTCGTTGATGTTCTACCTTCACTTTCTGACAAGTATAACACTTTGCAACCCATTCTGCCACGTCTCGCTTCATATTTGGCCACCAAAAGTTCTGCTTTAAGTCCCGGTACATCTTGGTGCTTCCTGGATGGATTGAAAATCTTGAATTGTGGGCTTCTTGCAGGATCTCATTCTTCAATTCAGGTACATGAGGAATCCAAATTCTTGAGGAAAACCTTAGTATACCTTGCTCATCCTTTTGAGTACCAATCTCTTCTTCAGTTAGCTGATTCTTCTCTTTCTCCATTACCTCTTCCTGACATTTCCTTATCTTTTCCACTAGTGTTGGCTGAAAAGTCATTGCACGACAAACTTCTTCAACTATTCCACAATCACAAAGTTCCAATCCAAATCTCCTAATCTCTTCAGATAATTCTTTTGGTGTTGCTATCATATTCAATCTCTCCTTCCTACTTAAAGCATCGACTACAACATTCGCTTTTCCAGGATGATAATTTATTGAACAATCGTAGTCCTTGATCAATTCCAACCATCTCTTTTGCCTCATATTGAGCTCCTTCTGAGTGAAAATGTACTTTAAACTCTTGTGATCCTTTTAGATTTTACACTTTTCTGCGTAGAGGTAATGTCTCCAAATCTTAAGTGCGAACACTATGGTGGCTAGTTCCAAATCATGTGTCGGGTACTTTAATTCATGCGGTTTTAACTGTCTTGACGCATACGCGATCACCTTATTGTGTTGCATTAGCACACATCCCAATCCTTTATGTGAAGCGTCGCTGAAAATCATAAAGTTTCCTTGGTCATCTGGTAGTACTAACACCGGAGCTGTTACCAATCTCTGTTTCAACTCTTGAAAGCTATCCTCACATTCTGCACTCCATTCGAACTTCTGATTCTTCCTGGTTAACTTAGTCAATGGCGTGGCAATTTTCGAAAAATCCTTGACAAACCTTCTATAATACCCTGCCAATCCTATAAAACTTCACAATTCTGTAGGTATCTTTGGCCTCTCCCAACTCATAATCGCCTCAATCTTTGCCGGATCTACTTTAACTCCTTCATTTCCAATGACATGTCCCAAAAATTGAACTTCCTTTAACCAAAACTCACATTTGGAAAACTTGGCATACAACTTCATACAACTTCTCTTGCCGGAGTATCTCCAATGCTATCTATAGGGGCTGCTTATGTTCTTCTTTCGACTTAGAATAAATAAGGATGTCATCAATGAATACCACTACGAACTTGTTCCAAATACTTTTTAAATACCCGATTCATCAGATCCATAAATGCGGCCGGGGCATTAGTCAATCCAAAAGCCATTACTAAGAATTCATAATGTCCGTATCTGGTCCTGAATGCTGTCTTGTAAATATCTTCTTCCTTGATCTTCAATTGATGGTATCCTGATCTCAAGTCAATCTTTGAAAAGCACTTTGCTCCCTTCAGCTGATCAAATAGGTCATCTATTCTTGGTAGCGGGTAGCGATTCCTAATCGTTACCTTGTTCAACTCCCGATAATCTATACATAGCCGCATACTTCCATCTTTCTTCTTTACAAATAGAACAGGTGCTCCCCATGGCGACGTACTTGGCCGTATCACTCCTTTGTCCAATAATTCTTGTAGCTGGCTCGCCAACTCTTTAATTTCTACTGGTGCCATCCTATATGGGGCCTTTGAAACTGGTTCTGTGCCGGGAGCAAGGTTGATCTCGAACTCGATTTGTCGATCTGGCGGTAAGCCCGGTAGTTCATCTGGAAACACATCTGGGAATTCGTTAACTATGGGAATATCTTCTATACCGGGGTTGCCCTTTTCTGAATCCACTACATATGCTAGAAATGACTCATAACCTTTTCTAAGTAGCTTCTTAGCCTGAACGATTGTAAGAAACAGTTGCTCTTGCCTCTGTCCCTTAAATACTACCTTCTCTCCACTCTTCATCTTTAAATACACTTTCTTGGTCTTACAATTAATCTGGGCGTTATTCTTCCCTAACCAATCTATACCTAAAATTATATCGAACTCTCCCAACTTGAAGAGTATCAAGTCGCTGAAAACTTATGCCCCGAAATATCAATCTCACACTTCGGACATAATTGATTCACAAGAATCTTCTCTTGGTTCGCAATTAACACATTTACTACCTCGCTCATAATCATTTTATCACATTGAAGATTATCAACAAAAGTTTCTGATATGAAAGATCTCGTTGCTCCCGAATCAATCAATACTTTAGCTTTGACATTATTTAGTAAAAGTGTACCTGCTATCACCTCAGAGTTCTGAACAACGTCCTTCATTTTCAAATCGAATGTCCTTGATGTTACTTGCAGAGTTGTTGTAGGTGGTGGAGGTAATGCCAATACCTCGGCTGGCACGCTTGCACTGGTACCTGCCACATTCATTAGAGCTTTGATTGGTCCGGTTGTCTTGCACTCCCTAGCTATATGTCCAGTCTTTCCACACTTGTAACATGTAACTCCTGGCTTCGGCATCTTACACTCATTTGCCAAATGTCCTTTCTGGTTGCACCTATAGCATGTCATGCTCAGCTTAGTACACACTCTGGGGTGCCTTCTTCCACAATGCTTGCATTCCGGTCTCTGGAATCTATTTTCTCCAACTTGTCCTTGACTTGTCTGGTTGTTCCCTCTCGATTCTTGTCTTTTGCCCAAATTCTCTTTCTTTTGAAAATTTCTGCCCTTATGGAATCCAATCCTCTTTACATTCCGATCTTGTGAATTTTCGGCTTCCGATTTTTCTCCATAAAATGGAACATTTCTCTTCTTATTATCCCTTTCCTTTCTGGACTGCATCCCATTATTCTCAATCAGAGCAGCTTTCTGTACTACTCCCGTATAAGTATCAAGCTCAAACATAGCCACTCTATCTCTGATCCAAGGTTCTAATCCTTGTTGAAATCTCTTCGCTTTTTCCTCCTCCCTGCTGGTATACTTTGTCACAAACCTTGACAACTCTGTGAATTTCTTCTCATACTCCAGTACAGTCATGTTCCCTTGCTTCAACTCAAGAAATTTAAGCTCTATCTGATTCTGCATGTACTTAGGGTAATACTTTTCCAGAAATAACTTCTTAAATCTTTCCCAAGAAACTTGCTGAGTTGCTTCTATAGCTTTTACTGATTCCCACCAATAGATGACTTCGCCCTTCAAGAAGTAAGTAGCATATGGCGTCTTCTGATCATCTCCTAAATGTACCAACTCAAAAGCCCTTTCCATTTCCTTAATCCATGTGTTAGCTATTACTGGATCAGTGGTATCATGGAATGCAGGTGGATTCACATTCTGAAAAGCCTTGAAAGTGACAACTTGTCGAGGTGGTGCTGGTGGATCAGGTGGTTGGTGTGGTTCACAATTATCTTGGTTTTCAAATTGTTGTTGAAGAGTTAGTTGTTGTTGAGCTATGGCGTTGGTTTGCTGTTGCAAGGTTTCCAGTAATCGAAGAATATTTGGCTCTGTGGTGGATGTGGTTGTTGGGTTCTTCTTTTTGGGTGGCATGATCCTGAAATAAGAGTTATATCAAAACAGGTATGAATAATGAAATAATTCGAGGGTATCGCATGACATTCTTATGAGGTCAAGTTCAAATTAAACAAATATGGTGATGCATATAAAGGCATAAAATAACAGTTGATAGCAAATAGAACGATAGTACATAATATTGGAAATCCAAAGGTCTCATTACATCAAGATCAGGATAAAGTCTGATTCTAGGAATAACATGCTTAGTTAAAGGAAACAACTGGGAATTTCTACGAAGTCTGATAATACTACAACATGGAAGGTAGATAATGGACAGAACTAAGGCTTCACTCAATCGGAACGGGGCTTGGTAGTATTCTCCTTTCGAAGCGTCTTCACAATGCTCTGGAGCTCATCCGCTACCATCTGGAGGATATACTGGCTGGTGCGGTCTCGGTGCAATGGCATCTCCTCAAGCTTAGTGTTGACGTACTGAACCAAAGTCTCAAGTCTCGCAGTCATCTGCTCCTTAGGCTTCCCTTCATAGTTTCGGCTGTCTGGGTACACGTTCTTCAGTCGGTCTATCAGTCGGTCGTACTTGCCCTGAAGCATGTCAAACTCGCGCCTCAACTCAGCATACACGGAGAAAGCAATAGTGTCGTCCGACCCAGAGGATAACGAGGAATGCCCCCTTTGCTGACAAACCAATAAGAGGGGTATTAATAATAAATTTACTTAACCTATTCTCTCGCATATTATCTATAACCTATACTTATATCCTATAACCTATTTGGGTTGTCCAGGGACTCTAAACCGTAGCTCTGATACCAAAACCTGTCACACCCCCAACTTAACAAACAAAATAAATAACTATTACAATATCTAAAAGAAAGTAAACATAACCAAATCCAATATCTTACAGTTTAGGGTTTGAAACAGCCCAACACTACCATCTATTACAACTGATTTTTTTTAATATCGAGTCCTCACACAAAACTATCTTTTATTCTACCTGAGCTCAGACATACGCATCGGCGTCACAGGTCTTACGTGCTGTCTGCTTGAATCTAACCATAGCTGCTAGCTGTAATATCAGGGTAAAGCAAAGAGTGAGCCAAATGCTCAATAAATGCTAAACAGTACGATACGAAACATAAATCGAGATATATATTAAAGAATGATAATGCGAAGATATAACTAATAATAAAAAGAGATGAAATTTTGGGTGATGACATCATTTGCTTGAATTAAAACATTTTCAAAATCATAACTTAATCAAAATCATTTTATGACGCTACGGATTACAGCCGGTGATCAGCCGCGAAGTAATCCCGAACCTCGCTGGGTTCTAAAACATTAATGGGATCCCTAGGAAACTTTTAAGCCTACAATATAAGTGTGGAAAGGACTCGCGTCTCAGTCCAGATCCACTATTCAAAGAAAACATTTATCCCCCTTTGGGACTGAAAATCCATATTTTAATCATTTCAAAAACTGATGCCGATTATAATAAAATCTCTTAAGTAGTAAACATTTTTATCAAGGGATTTTAGATCAACTTTAAAACACTGGAAATATGTCACCAAATTTCAGGGCCATGATCCACTAGACTTTACTATATTAGGGTAATTGAAAGGTTTCCATATACAAGAACTTTGACAAGGAGATTTAGCAAGGCTCTTGGATAATATGAAAGAGTAATGCCAAACTAGGCTTAAAGCAATGGTTTTTGACAAGGTACAAGTACTAGAACATCAAGAAGATAAGCCTCATGAATATTAGGGGTGTTAAGTTATGAAGAAATGATTTTTAGCTCAAGGTATATCAGGATTGTCAATATTCAGGGTAAGAAAAAGGGTTATCAATCAATTAAGAACAACTTTGAAGAATATCTGGCTTTTAGGTATCAAGGTAAAGTTTTTATTGTGGTTCAAGCATCAGGGTGAGATGTCAATATTTTAGGAATCAATAGCATGTTAATCAAGAGGATCAATCAAGTATGATATCATGACATTCCAATTACTTTGATATACTAGCGTGATACGACTTTTGCAATATCAATATGTACTTGAGGGTTCATGGAATTTCTATATAATACAAAGATAGATTTAAGTATCGCTCGGTTCAAGTATATCAAGATTACTTAGGATACTCGCATCAATATATGAACTAATTAACACACATTTGCAGTGAAAATGAAAAACAGGTTGAATCACTTGCCTTGAGAAAGGCTGGTCTGGTCTGGCTGGTAGGAGCAACTAGAAGCTTTACTCGACCTTTATGGAATGTTTACCCTCGTCTCAAGATCCTACATAAATAATAATAACCTCATTATAATATATTATCACCAACTCAACCTATTTACAACCCGAAATTAAACACAAATGGCACTTAGGCCTATATGCACTCAATTTATAATCACCTTATAAATACCATAGTCCACATAGCCACATATACTCACATATCATATTTTAATATCAAATAATATCACACACACCATAATGCAACACTAGGCTTGGATGATCTCGATCCCCAATTTAAGTCACTTGATCGCTAAACTAGACAAGGTATCCAAATTTTGGATTCCTAACTCAATGTGCCTTTACTAAAATATCCAAAACCTATTGACCCTCACTTGGGCCTTTAACTATAATGGCTTTATACTATCTTGCAACCATAGTGGTCAACCTAGGTCTCACTCATAAGTGCTCTAAAACTATGTGGTAAGTGAAAGTGCTCACTGGAGTAAATTTCAGAATGACATCTATGGTTTCTTGAGTGCATTAGACACTCTTAAACTACAAGTTTACCTCCAAAACTTCTACACTAGACTCTTCTGACCATAAGGCATCTCCCAAACTTGATGTGGCTCAAGGGCCTAGCTTGGACTTCCTTGGGCCTAAGCTTAAAGTCCATGGTTCCCCCTGTTTTTCTGGGCAGAAAACGCCCTGACTTGAACTAACTTGCGACACATGGTTCTAAGTCAAATACTATGAACTATGGTTGAAAAACTCATCTTACACTCCCTCTAACTAAGGCCCAACAGGGCCTAATGAGGGCCTACCCATGACATGGTCAAAACTTCCTATTTCTAGGTTGCAACAAAACTGTCCCCTGCTGGATAGATTTTGTGATTTCACTCGTGCACCTAACCAAACGACTTATAAACCTCCAACAAACACCTAAAACCTTTTATATACTCCTAGTGCTAGCTTCTGATGGCTTGGGCCTCAAAGTGCACAACAATGACATGGTCAAAACTCACTCTAAAACTCAGGGTACCAAACTGATTTTCTGCAGAAACTAAGACTCTCCTTTCTCCAAGGTTCTCACTTAACAAACCCAACCACCAACAACCAAAATACCCAAACCATAACTTAACTATGGTGATCTACTGAACTAACTCCCTTAAAATCAAAAAAGGCTTAGTGGATATCATCCTTACCTAAGGTGCAACATAGCAAAATAAAGGAAATCACATTACACAAATTACAAGTCATCAAGTTTTCAAGGACAACAACTTTAACTTTCATTATAAATATAAACGAAATAACATCATATTTTAAGAAGCACAATTCTTAATTAATATCTTAACTTAACTAAAATTAAGGTTTACTAACAAAATATCAATCCGAATGATCAAGAACTTCCAAAATTTAAGAGAAATCTACATGCATGCATGACTTCGAGTCTTACAAACCAAAACAACATGCTTTCCAAATAAATTTTTATTTTAATTCAACATGCAATCCTATCATGGATTATATCTAAATGACCACCTAGCATGCAAAGGTTTTTACCAAGATTTCACTAAGATTTTCATGCTATTATCACAAAAACACACAAAATGAAACAAAGCAACCAAAGCACCATCCATTCGGCTCCTATCAAGTCATGGCCGAATGGATTAGGGTGAAAACAACATTTGCATAAGTGCAACACAATCATGTCTAGCCATTCTCAGCCCTGTGATACTATAACTCATGGTGAAAGCCTTGAATTCACAAGAATCAAGGATATTCACTTTGAGTTTAACAAAAACACCACCATGCAAAGTCAACACATAAGTTTTCTACTCTAAACTCTTGAGATATACATGAACAACATGTAGGGAGTAATATTACTTGATTATAGGATGATTATTTGAGTGAAGAAATGAAGAAAGAAGGGAATGGGGGCCTCAGTTATAGAAGGACCGAGAGGGAGGGAGAGAAAGCCGAGAGGGAGGGAGGAGAAGAAGATGAGAGTGAAGTGGTGGGGTGAAAGTGGAGTGGTGATCACTCTTTGATTTATTTTTATGTCTTTATTTGACTATAATGTGAGTGGGTTTGGGAAATGACAAGAGTAACCTTCTAGCTAGAGTTAGGCTATCTTGCATGCAAGGTCAATGAGGTAATTTGGCTAATAAATCATGAGTTAGTGGGTTTAGAAATGTCTTCTTTGTCCTTGAAGAGAATAGAAGGGTGGTTTGCATGCAAGGGCTTCCTTGTAATTTGCTAATTATTATAACTAAAATTTGTAAAGATTTATTTTTATAAAATAAAATACAAGTTCAAAAATTATAAAATTTATACCATAAAATAACTTGGATTTCCAGAAATTTTATAAAATCACTTTCCAAATTTGTGAACAAAATAACTTTTAAAAGAAAATTTCACCAAGGTTTAGAATATTCCTTATAAATTAAAAATAAAGGAAATAAATAAAGTTTTGCTTTGAAAAATCATATACTACATAAAGCAAATTTAAAATGCAGAAATTTTCATTCACACAAACGTACAATAATTGAATATATTTGCATTCAGCTTTAAAATTATACCAAATTCACAAATAATATTCCACGAAAATGCCGGTCGTAACATAAATAATAATAAAACTATTTTATCATTATTTATAAAAATTCTGTAATTCATTAAAGATGATTAATTAATAAATTAATCATATTTATTCTACACTGTGAGGGATACTTCTCAGCATATCGCGACTATCCGGATAATACGAATTCACTGCTTAGAATACCAAGAACCTATTCAGTGAGTAGTTACCGTACAATTAATTCCTTCTACCCTGCAATGTCATGATTAAATACAAGGCATGGAACTTGTGTCAAGCCTATCTTATTTAATCACTTGCTTTCCCATTCACTATGCATAGTTCTATTTAATGTAAATTAGAAACTCCTTTCTAATTTCATTCACTCTGGCCAGAGATTCCTGAACTAACATAAGTGGATCAGCATTGAACATTCTCTTCCTACACTGGAAGGGGTAGATCCTTTATTGATCATACACTATCTTCGTGTACAAATTCCTATACCCAGTAGAGCCCTTATAATTGTCCCTTGAGACTAAGAACTAAACCAAAGCATAGTTCAGTATACACAAGATGACTATGATGACATCAAGTCTAAGGATACTTGGACATCTATCACTATGTGAACAACTGCTGACACGTGAGTGAACTCCATCAGTTGTTCAGCTGTGTGAGTCATGTTCAGTAAACTTATTCTATAATAAGCACCTACATACTAGCTATAGTATCACCACACAAATGTCTATGAGAACAGACATCCTTCATAATGAAGCAATCATAGTATGTACCGATCTTTGCAGATTATTAATTACCAGTTAGTAATCCTACGACCAGGAACTATTTAAGTTTAGAGTGATCATCTTTTAGGTGTCATTATTATGATCTCATCACAATCCATAAAAAGCTTTACTCTAAACTGTGGTATATCTTATTTAAACATTTAAATAGATAGAGCCCGCAATAAAAATAAAACAAGTCTTTTATTAATATCAATGAAATCAAAACAGATTACATAAAAGTTATTCCTAAATCTTCATACATGATTGGACTTAGGACATATCTCTTTCACCAAGTCCTTTCCTCACTTCCTTTATATTTGAACACTAGCCTTTCTGGGAGTTGTTTGTATGCACTTATTCCCCTTACTTCCTCCAGCTCATCCAGATAGAGTTCAATATCTGTAAACTCCTTTATGTCACAAATGTGAACATAATCATCCTTTGAGGCTTGTGGCTTAGGCTTAGGTTTATATTTCTGAGTGAATTTACTTGAGGTTAGGGGAGGTGTAGATTTGGATTTTCTTTTCCGTTTCTTTGGTGGTGGAGAGGTAGTTAGGAAGGTAGGCAAGTTGATGGTGTCCCAATCAATAGGTTCCTCTTTAGGGATGATTGGTTCACCATGAACATTTATACTAGGATCAACAACAAAAGGTTCAGGAATGGAAGGTAGTGGTTTAGATTTTGATTGGGTTTTTTCAGTGTCATCTCCACTCTTCCTTTTTGCATTGGCCTTCTTTCTGTTCCCTTTCTTCCATTCCTTTCTTTCCTCCACACTCTCACCAGCCACATTCCCCATATCCACATTTCTGCTTTCAATCTTGTCTTCTTCACTCTTGTCTTCAATCTTCTTCATTTCTTCAGTCTGACTTGACTCTAGCTATTTTTCAAGCTTTGCTTGTGCTCTTTTGTCAGCCTTCAGCTTTTTAGCTTCTTCCTTTAACCTCATGGTTTCTTCCCTCTTGGCTTTAGAGAATTTGGGATGTCCTTGCATCACACAGATACTCTCTCCCTCTCTATAAATGATAGCCATATTCATTCTTTCCACTACATCATTGGTCTCTTTGTGCTTTATGATGCTTCCACCCAAAACTTTGTCTTCATCAGGTTTTGGAAGAGGAAAATCTACTTCTTTTGATTGACTAAAGTTTAGAGGGTTCTTTGTAGAGTCCCTGTTGAATCTAGTGGATGGATTGAGTACCATGGGTTTCAAATTCCTGAAGGAAGTTTCTTCAACCTTATTCCTCCTTACTGGCTTGTGCTCCATAATGATTGGCTCAACCTTTGTGCTATATTTCACAGATAATGATTTTAAAGTTGTAGAGCCAAACACTTGTTGCATCCTTTCATCACTTCTTTTTCTTTGCTCCTTCACCTTCATCTCAGCTGCTGCTAGCTGGATTAGATCAATTCTATCAAGCTTTCCTTTGATTTGAAGTGTTGGAGAAGTAGTGATGGCAGGAACTAGCACTTTGGATATTTGGATGTTTGTAGATGGCTCCCCTCCCCCTTCACTTTATTCTCCCCCTTTTTGTTATCATCAAGGAGAGGAGTCAAGCCTTATGCTTTAGCCAGTTGCATGAGTAGACTTGTTTGAGACTGTTGATTTTGAAGAATGGTGACCACAAAATTTTCAATGACTTGAACTCTGTCTTCCAATTTGGTCAGCCTCTTTTCAGCATCTGATTCTCTTCTCAGTCTTAGTAACAAGTCCTGCATGGTACCATAGGGCATGACTGAATCCAGCTTATCAGAATTGAGGACTTCAAGTCAGCTATATCTTTCTTGAGTTCATCCACACTCAGATTCTGTCTGATTTGCTGTAGCTTCATGAGATGTAGAGAATCTAGGTGGGCTTGAAGAAGAGCCTTGGTACCAACATTGGAGGTGTTCTGAATGGCTTTTTGGATAGACATGATTTGTTTGACTAAGGAGACATTGAATTGTCCTGGTGTTGACTCCTTTGTCAATTCCCATTCAGGTAAATCTGGAATAGAACTTGGGCCTACATCTCCCCCTAAGTTCATGCTTCCATCAAATGAAACAGAGTCATCATCATTAGAATTTACTCCAAATTCTTCAGATGGCTCACCAGCTGTAGAAGGCATCAAGTTGATAGCAGCTTTATCCCTTTGTAGAGATTCTGAAGTATGTACTAGATTTAAAGTCTTTTTTGCCTCCTCATTGCCCTGAGTAGCCAACAATTGATAGGCTGACACAGGATGAGTAAAAGTGTCAGCATCCAAGGAAATGTTATCAATTACAGCTTTGTAATGTTGCTGAAATTGTCTTTCCTTTTCAGCATCATCCACAATCATTGACTCATTAGCAATGGCTGGATCCACCCTTGTACCTTATGTACCTGCTTTTCTCTCAATTTCTCTCTTTTATTGCATCAGGGGCTCCCCCTGGCTTACACTCCTCACACCCTCACCTTCACCTACTAAGGTGGCACTCCTCTCACTTTCTTTTGCCATGCTGGAAGAAATAGCATGCATATTTAGACTCTCAAGCTCTCCTTTTGCCTGGGAGCAACCCAGCCTCTCACTCAAATTTTCACTCCCTTCCCTCAAACCTAGAAGTGATTGTACAGTAACCATGTCTTCTACACTTAGAATTGATTCAGTTATTTGTGTAGAGACTATCAACGGATAGGGAGTATCCGTTGAAGTAGGAACTGATGGTATCAACTGATAACTACTGTTAAGCTTATCCGTCGAAGAACAACCACTTGTCAACGGATGAGGAATATCCGTTGAAGAAGGAAAAGAAGTAGAAATTGAAATTGACATAATTATTGAATCTGTGTGGATTGATTTTAACTTAGGTGACACAGATTCTTCAACTAAGTCTGAAAGAATTGGCTGATGATCCAACAAATCATCTAAAAGATGATGATCACCAGTATTTGAGTGGGGCTCCTCCCTGAGTTGTAAAGAGGGAGAATCAGGAATTGATGTGAATATCATGTCCACATCCAGAGCTGGTGATGGAGAATTTGGTGATTGATGTGTGTCAATTTTGAGAGAATGGGGCTGTGACTCCACATTTGTTGGAGTCACATCAAGCTGAATTTGAGAAGGCATAGATACAGGTGGGTGTATCTGTGTAGTGTGTGCACCCTGTGTGGAAACTAAGGTTTTGACCCTCTTTCTTCTTGTAAAGGCTTTTAAGGTGAGTGTGTGGCTTCAGTGTCCCTCCTTCTTTTGTTTTGTGTCCCTGGTTGGGGACTATTTTCAATAGCTACACCCTTTTCGGAGGATGCAACTAGGGATGAGTTTGAATCATTTTCAACCACCACAGTCTTTTGAGAAACTGTGGCTTGGCTAGCTGGGGTACCACTCACCTCTCCTAACTTATCCTGGGGGGTTTCTTGATGTTCACCCCTCCCCTCACCACTCACACCCTGTTCACTCCCCTTAGGGTTTATGGTAGTTGTTACAACTGTTGTCTTTTGAGAAACAACAGAGGTGGCTTTCTTTGACTTTGGTCTTGAAACTTTAGGTTTGGTGGCTTTGGTAGGAATCTGTTGGGACAAAGACACAGATTCCATGGCCACACTTGAAGGCAGAGAAATAATGGGGTTGGAAGTAGTAGGAGTTGAAGAAGTATTTACCTCACTTACCTGAGGTGCATTTATTATTGGTAAATATACCAATGACACTTGATTGTTGAGGTTAATTCTCAAAAGGTCTGCAATAACCCTTTTCTGTTGTGCCCAGCACTTGAGTTTATTACTCTTATTAGTTATGACCAAACCTTCAGCAACATGGTTAGCCAATAACATAAAGAATCTAGCATAGTAGATGTTATGAGGTCTATTAGTTTTGTTACCTAACCTGGTACCCAATTCTAGCATAACATAGTTGCTAAAATTTAAATACCTATCAGAAACTAGCATATAGAGCATATTAACAAGAGATGAAGTTATTGCATCAAAATTACTAATTTTCCCTGAGAAAACCTTGATAAAGGCATCACCAAGAAAACTCCATTCTTTCCTAAGGCCTTTTCTTCTAATACTCCCTAAACTAGCAGAATCAAAAGAATAGCCTATGGAATCTAACATGCTAGATACATCATTATCAGTGTGTGGTGTCATGGCATTGTTCTCAGGTAGTTTGCAACAGGACTGTATATTATCACAGTTAATACAGTAATCTTTACCTTTGAGAGAGAAAGTGATGGTCATATCAGTGGGGTTGAACTCTCCAGTTGTCCAAATCTCCTCAACTACCTCACAGTAAATAGTTGGGGCTTCTAGCATTGCATAGCTTAGTTTGCAGCTTTTGATGAAGTCCATCATCTTGTGATAATCTGAGTGGGCTTCATTCTTTTCCACCAAAGCTACGAAATTGTTTTTCTCATAGACAAATCCAGACTGGGACATTATCTTTACTACTGGTGCCATTGTAGTGGGTAGAGGTTGCAGAGAAAAGTTGAGAGTTTTGAGAGAGAAAGAGAGTAAAAGCTTTTGAAAAATTGCAAGAAAGCGTAAATTGAAAATAAGAATTCAGAGGGTTTTTATACTTTCTTAAATTAAAACGTAATGAACATCCGTTGATAGAATAATTTTGGCTTTCAACGGATAGGGAATATCCATTGATAGAATAATCTTTACTTAAATCCAACTTTGTTCTTGCAACAAATTAATTTCAGGCTTCAATGTAGATTATAATAAGGACATGAATTTATGAATAATTAAGCATACCTAGCTCACTTACTAATCTTGTGAATGTTGATTCATCAAGTGGCTTGTAAATATATCTGCAATCTGCTTTTTACTTGGAACAAAATGGAGTTCCACTGTACCATTCATCACATGTTCCCTTATGAAGTGGTACTTGATGTCAATGTGCTTCATTCTTGAGTGCTGTACTGGATTTTCAATAATGGCAATGGCACTTGTGTTGTCACAGAATATTGGAATTTTGTCAACATTAAGCCCATAATCAAATAGTTGATTCCTCATCCACAGTATCTGTGCACAGCAACTACTAGCAGTAATGTACTCAGCTTCATCTGTTGATGTAGAAACATAATTTTGCTTCTTACTGAACCATGACACAAGCTTATTCCCTAGAAATTGACAGGTGCCAGTTGTACTTTTCCTGTCTATTTTGCAACCTGCATAATCTGCATCTGAGTAGCCAATTAGATCAAAACTGTTATGGATAAAAAACTAAGGTTATTATTTGCTGTATTTATTACTAAGATTCGGGAGCTCAAGGCCTTTAATGGCTGCTCTCGTGTATCATAGCTTAATTCTGCCTTTACGAGATGCCTACGTATCTCTGTGAATTAGAGAATCAAGCCAAAAAATGTAGTTCTGATTTGTGGGGTGAGGCCCCTTATATAGATGTTGGGAGTCCTTGAATTGGACTTGGTATAGGAGACCTGGTGGGCAAGTCTCATAATTAGAATAGACTTAGGAGTCCTAGGAAGTAGGAAGCTGATTCCTTATCCTTTTAGGTCCCCTTGAGGCTAATCTATAAGGATTTATATCCTTATCGGGACACTTCTCAATAGCTGATTTTTCCCTTATTAATTAATTACGAAATTAATTAATAATCAGGGCTTTTGGGCCTTTTTTATTCCACCAGGCCTGATCTGGTCCATCAGACTTAACCTTTCTGGTCTGAATATCATACATCTTCTTATTGGGCCTAGCAGCCCATTAATTATAAAATCAGGACTTATTTATCCCTATCATTTGCCCCCCAACTTTTGGGAAACATTGATTAGGTTTCGCAGAAGTTAAATCTATTCGTTCCCTTACAGGGTTTCATTTTTGCGTAAAGTGTGGAGCGACCTATACATTTACAATGAATCTTCCTTTTATTAAGGAATCATCTTAATTTCCAGGAAATTTTCCCTAATTTTCTGGAATTTTCCTTAATTTTCTGGATTTTTCCCTAATTTACTGGGATTTATCCTTAATTTCTGGATTTTTCCCTAATTTCTGGGATTTATCCTTTAATTTTCTGGATTTATTCCTTATTTCTGAAAATATTAACATTTTTCAGAAAATATTTAAGGAATTTCCTTATTTTTCTGGATTTTTTCCCTAATTTCTGGGATTTATCCTTTAATTTTCTGGATTTATTCCTTATTTCAGAAAATATTAACATTTTTCAGAAAATATTTAAGGAATTTCCTTGGATTTTTCCTAATTTCTAATTAAATGATCAGAAAAATAGAACTTTTGCTGCTCAATACATCCTAGGCGTTGTTGATCCACGCCTAGGAGACAGTTTCCTAACAACGTCTAGGAAACTTGCGTCCTGGGCGTTGTTGGAGGCTGATGCTTCCTGGGCGTTGTTGATCCACGCCTAGGAGACGGTTTCCTAACAACGTCTAGGAAACTTGCGTCCTGGGCGTTGTTGGAGGCTGATGCATTCATAGATCCTAGACGTCGTGCACCCACGCCTAGGAGACACTTTTCTAACAACGTCTAGGAAACTTGCATCCTGGGCGTTGTTGGAGACAGATGCTTCCTGGGCGTTGTTGATCCACGCCTAGGAGCCACACTCCTCACAACGGCTAGGGACAATGCATCCTGGGCGTTGTTGAGGACAGATGCTTCCTGGGCGTTGTTGTACCACGCCTAGGAGCCATATTTCTAACAACGGCTTGGGATAATGTACCCTGGGCGTTGTTGAGGCTGTTCGAGCCTTGATTCATTCAATGAACTTTGATTTTAAATCTTTTCAAAATTCAAATTTTATGGGCTTCCCGCCTTTTTCTTAGGCCCAGGCCCGTTTGTGCATCTTTGAGCTCCTCAATATAAGAGGTGGAGTGTGAGTTCATTTCTCACACTTCACTTTCACAAAAATTTCTAAACTTCAACTCTGCAATTAGTCTCTCAAGAATCGCCACCTCCAAGCAATTTCCGGCTTTCTACTCCGCCGCTTTCTGGGCTTATTTTGAAGATTCCGTTTGAATCTTCATCTTCTTCACTTACTTTCAAGAGCTTCCTGGGTTTTTGTCTTCATCCATGGCGGATTCTGATTCATCTCACTCCCATGTCCCCCAAGCTGTTGCCCGTCCCTCTAGGGCCAGCCGAGGTAAAAAATCTCTTGTACATTCCTCAGTTATTTCTCTTAGGGATCTTTTAACCGAATTCGGGCAAGCCTTTCCTAACATGTTACACTTAGATGCATATAATTATCCTTCTAGATTTGGTCCAGATCAAGTAGGTACCATAGCCCGCCTTTTTGGCATTTCTCACCCTTATAGGGCCGAGGCTCCAGGCCCAAATGATAGGGCCTGCTACCCAAAACCTGGGGCCATTCGGGTCTATAAGGAAACCTTCTATGCTGGTTTTCGCCTACCTCCTCATCATTTTGTTTTTCGCCTTTTGGCTGAGGCCCGAGTCTGTCCAACCCAACTCACACCCAACTCTTGGCGTTTTATTCACTGTTATATGGCCCAATCTCGTAAACACTATTTTGAGCCAAATGTTTGTGTCTTTCGTTATTTATTTAAATTTGTAAATGCTTCTAAGGACCAAGGATGGGTCAAAATAGTTCATAGATCCTTGGCTCGTTCCTGCTTTATTTCTGGCACCAATCCCGACTCGTATCCAACATGGAAGAGTGAGTGGTTTTATGTATTTCTGGATTCCGAGGAGGGTTGGGACCATTTTTTCAGGCCCAACTTCTCAAAAAGTATAGACGGGTCTTTAAGAGACCTAAAATTGGGGATAGATGAGGATGCGGCCATCAAGGCCATTACTGCTGATAACTTGCACCATTGCGCTCTCATCCTTTCAGAGGGTAATTTGCAAGGTTTAGGTCTAAGTGACCTTGGTCCCGAGGGTATTTCTTTCCCCTTTTTGTTCCATTTTCTCCATTCTCTATTTGTCCTTTTTCTTACGTGCTCGTATTTGCCTGCAGCTAGGGCCGCTTTGGACACGATCTTCAAGAAGCGGGAGGCCCGTGCCGCCAAGGGCTCTGCTGTTGAGACCCACCGCGACAAGCGGGTTAGGATTGGTGACGGCCCTTCAGTCACGGTTCAGGAGGCCGTCCCTACCTTTTTATCCCAGAGGCCTCCTAGCCTTGATGAAGATACCTCTCCCTTCACCGTCACTTGGGGCCTTCAGAGGAGGGACACGGTGGTAGGGAGTTCCGAGGCTGCCGCCGTTTGGTCTCAGAGTGTGATCACGCCTCGTGACAGGGCTGAGATCGTAGAGTCTTCTGATGACCTACAGATTGAGCGTCTGGGTGCTCAGGCCGTGGCTTCTGTAAGCCTCTTCCTTTTTTAACTATTTTTTTTAATTACTTACTGTACTTTGATATGTTCGTGCAGATGAATACCTATCTCCAGGCTGCCCTTCACAATTTGAAGGATGTGAGGACCAGCCTAACTATTGCTGAGAGGGATAGGGATAGGTACCTCAAGGCTTCCGAGGCCAACTTCACTCGTTTCCGTGAGGTAGAGAAGGAGCTGGCGGATGAGAAGGAGAAAGTTCATAAGCTGGAGTTGGATGCTCAAAGGGCCCGAGCTGAGGTGATAGCTGAGTATAAGGCATCTCAGGACTTTCAGGATGTCCTAAATGCTGAGTACGATACTAACTTCCCGGAGACCTTTTCTAGCTGTTGGGAGCAGATAGTAGAGGAGATTGGGAAGAAGATTCCAGAGGTGACTCTCACTGCCTATCCAGTCCCTGATATTCCTGGGAAAGAGCCTCTTCTTGATGATATCCCTCTTTCTCCTATTCTTGCTTCTTCTGCTGAGGCCGCAGCTGTTTCTCCTCGAGGTGCTGATCCTGTTCTAGTTCCTTCTTCTGCTGCCGATGAAGGAAACATCGATGATGACTTCTTCAAGGATCTTTGAGTATTTTGTTTTTCTTGTTTGGCCCATTGTGGCTTTCTATGTATTGACTTAATCGTATTCAGAACTTATTACCCTTCAGGGCTTATATTTTATATGTTGCTTTTCTTGCCTCTTTCTATTTTGACTTTACAATCTTAATATGCATTTGAATCTTAAACATCCTTGGATTGAAATAATTTCAAACTCTTTAATATGAAGTCTGGTTTTTCAAAACCTTACATAGTATGGGTTCGACCCTAATCAATAATAACTAGACAATGTAAATTCTACTGGAATCTAAAATCCTACGCAAGCAAAGCTTCCAGGTGCTTTTAAACCTACTTGTCACAATGACAAGTGAGAATCGTACTTCGCCTATCTTACACGTAGTAAACCTTCAGGTTTTGTGCGTGCCAGGTCCTCGGGACTTCAAAACCATCCATAGTTTCCAGCTTGTAGGTTCCTCTACCCTGAACGCTCTTGACTCTGTACGGCCCTTCCCAATTTGGGGCTAGCTTTCCTTTCTGTCCGACACCAGAAGCCTCTATTTTTCTCAAGACTAGATCACCTTGTTTGAAAAACCTCTCTTTAACCCTTAGGTTGTAGTAGAACGAAGCCTTTTTCTGATACTCTACTATCTTTGCATGTGCCTTATCTCGCACTTCATCAATTAAGTCCAGCGCCAACCTTTGCCCTTCCTCATTTTCCCCAGCATTGAAAGCTTGAATTCTTGGAGAAGAATGTGATATCTCCACGGGAACCACTGCTTTTGCCCCATATACCAACATGAGGGGAGTTGCTCCAGTCGTGACTCTACAGGTAGTCCTATAGGCCCATAGTATTGGAAGTATCTTATCCACCCAATTATTTCTTGACTTCTCGATCCTCTTCCGTAGTCCATCCAGGATTATCCGATTTGCTACCTCCGCTTGCCCATTGGCTTGCGGGTGAGCCACAGAGGTGAACCGTAACTCAATTTCATTTTCTTCACAATACTTCTTGAATTCCTCATTGTTGAATTGTGTTCCATTGTCAGTGACGAGGATACGGGGAATCCCATATCGGCACATAATGTTTTCCCACAGGAATTGTGCAACCTGCTTAGTTGTGATTTTGGCCAAGGGCTTGGCTTCAATCCACTTAGTGAAATAATCAATGGCTACAATCAGAAACTTCCTTTGTGCTGTGGCCATAGAGAAAGGCCCTAGAATATCCATCCCCCACATAGCAAAGGGGATTGGGGAGTTGATAGAGGTCAGCATCTTGGGGGGTTGTCTAACAACTGGTGCATGCTTCTGACAGCGATCACACTTCTTCACATATTCTTTGGCATCAGCCATCATTTCTGGCCAATAGAAGCCTAAATGGGTTATCTTATGAGCCAAGGCCCTGCCCCCCAGGTGTTGCCCACAAATACCTTCATGCACTTCCTCAAGAGCCAAGCGTGCCTCATCGGGCCTGAGACACCTTAAGTAAGGAACCACGAAAGATCTTTTATACAGAATCCCATCTATCAAAGAGTACCTTAGTGCTCGAATAGTTAACTTCCGTGCTTCAGTTGCATCACTTGGCAACCAACCGGTCTGAATGTGAGCCTTGATGGGATCAATCCATGACGTCCCCAGGCCTATGGGAGCCACAAGCTTAACATCTATGCTTCGTGTCTTCAATACACGGAAGTATACACTTCCTGAACTTTCTTCTATCTCAGATGAAGCAAACTTTGATAGCGCATCTGCCTTAGCATTTTCTTCCCTTGGAATGTGTTCAACATGGCATTCATTAAATTGAGTCATCACAGCCCTTACTAGGCGTACATACTTAGCCATCGTATCATCCTTTGCCTCAAATTCTCCCTTTACCTGGGATATGATAAGCTTTGAGTCTCCGCGGACCTTTAAGTTTTTGACTCTAAATGTCCCAGCTAGACCAAGGCCAGCTATCAGGGCTTCATATTCTGCCTCATTATTTGTGGTTGGGAAGTCTAGCTTCATAGCATACTCAATTAAGAACCCATCAGGGCTTTGCAAAACCAACCCTGCTCCACTAGAGTTTGTTTTTGATGCTCCATCAAAATAGAGAACCCAATACTCTTTATCATCCTTCTCTTTGCTTTCATTATCGACTCCCTTATCTTGAGGTATGGCATCTTCCTGCCCCCCGACTTCTTGGTTGGGTATGGTACATTCCACCACGAAGTCAGCTAGTGCCTGGGCTTTTATGGCCGTACGTGGCTTATACTTGAGATCGAACTCTCCCAACTCTATTGCCCACTTAATCAATCTCGCACTTGCCTTGGGACTGTGAATGATATTTCTCAGTGGCTGATTCGTTAGCACCTCAATCCGATGAGCCTGAAAGTAAGGACGCAGTTTTCTTGAAGCCATTACCAAGGCTAGAGCGAATTTCTCAATAGTTGAATAATTCAACTCAGCGCCATGCAAAATTTTGCTGACATAGTATACGGGTTTCTGGACCTTCAGTTCCTCCTTAACCAACACCGCGCTCAAGGCGCTCTCTGAAACAGCCAAGTACAAGAATAAAACTTCATTCAGAACTGGCTTGGCCAACAACGGGGTCTGGCCCATATACTTCTTTAACTCTTCAAATGCCTTCTGATTTTCCTCACTCCATACAAAGCCTTTGATGCTCTTTAGTGACTTGAAAAATGACAAGCACTTGTCTCCTGTGAGCTTCTAAACATCCTTGATGGTTTTTGGTGGTTCCATGTCCAGGATCGCCTTTATTTTATCGGGATTAGCCTCAATTCCTCTTTTTGAGACCATCAATCCCAAGAATTTTCCAGATCCTACTCCGAAAGCACACTTCGTAGGATTCAACATCATCTTGTGGTACCTCAGGACCTCAAAAGCTTCCCTTAAATGGGCTATATGATCAGTCTTTACTAGACTCTTGACTAACATGTCATCAACATAAACTTCCATAGTCTTACCAATAAGATCCTTAAAAATTTTATTCACCAACTTTTGATAGGTGGCTCCTGCATTCTTGAGACCAAACGCCATAACAAGATAATAATAAACACCAAAGTCGGTGATAAATGATACCTTTGGAATATCATCCTTATGCATTTTGATCTGGTTGTATCCGCTAAATCCATCCATGAAACTCAGCATCTCATGTCCAGCAGTGGCATCAATCAAAGTATCAATTCTAGGCAGCGGAAAACAGTCTTTGGGGCATGCATCATTCAAATCAGTGAAGTCTATACACATCCTCCACTTTCCATTAGCCTTCTTCACCATTACAGGGTTTGCTAACCACTCCGGAAATTGAATCTCCTCAATGAAACCAGCCTCTAAGAGCTTTTCTACTTCCTGTTTTATAGCCTCTTGTCTTTCCGGGGCAAAATTTCTTTTCTTTTGTTTCACTGTCTTCCGACTTGGATCCACGTTTAGCTTGTGAGTAATTAACTCCGGGTCTATGCCTGGCATATCAGCTGCTGACCATGCAAACACATCACTATTTTCTTGCAAAAATTTCACTAACTTCCCTCTAAGGGGCTCCTCTAATGTGGCTCCAATGAAAGTCATCCTCTCAGGATTCTTGGGGTCTAAAGGAACCGAAACCAATTCTTCTGCTAGCCTTCCTCTATCCTCATCATTTTCTCGAACATCCATATCTTCAATAGGAAGAACCTGCCCCCCGACTCCATCTGCCCTCAAAGAGGCCACATAACAGCTTCTAGCCATTTTTTGATCTCCTCTCTCTTCTCCAATCCCGTTTCGGGTAGGAAACTTCATAACTGAATGGTAGGAAGAGGGGACTGCCTTGAAGGCATGTATCCCTGTTCTCCCCATGATAGCATTATAAGTTGAACTAGCCTTTACCACCACGAAATCCAGCATCTGCGTTGCTTGCCTTGGCTCCGTACCTATGGTGGTTGGCAATTTGATTATCCCTTCCACAGGACATTCTACTCCAGCAAATCCATATATCGGCATGTCGGTTGGTGTCAACTGGGAGTCGTTATACCCCATCCTTAGAAAGGTGTCGTGGAGCAAGATATCCACAGAAGCACCATTATCCACAAGGACCCTCTTAACCGGGCTATTTCCTATTATCGGTGTTATGACGAGCGGGTCGTCATGGGGAAACTTCACGCCCTCTAGGTCGGAATCATCAAAAGCCAATGTTACTTCTGTCCTGGCCCTCTTCGGGGCTTCGCCAATAATATGCATAACCTCCCTGGTGTATGCCTTTCTGGAATTTTTGGACAATCCAGCAGCAGTTGGACCTCCAAAGATCGTGTTTATCACAGGTCCTCGAGGGCGTCGTGGTCCTCCAAAAATTGTATTTATAACCGGCCCTCTAGGTTGGGGATTCCGCCCCTGATCGTCTTGGTCCCTCCTACGATCTTCAAAGTTCTTCCTTCCATTATTGTTTCTGTCCCCTCCATCTCCAGTATACTTGTTCAACCTTCCTTTTCGAATCAAAAACTCAATTTCATCTTTCAATTGCCTACACTCATCGGTGTCATGGCCAACATCCTTGTGAAACCTGCAATACTTGCTCTTATCTAGCTTGGCGGGATCAGCCTTCAAGGGCTTAGGCCAGCGAATATCTCTATCTTTCTCAATCTCCATCAAAATCTGACTTCTAGGAGCACTCAGCTTAGCGTATTCAGTGAACTTTTGCCCAGGTCCTCCCTTCTTGGGGGTTGAATCAGGGTTTTGTTCGGTTCTAGGATATTTATCCTTAGCGATATACTCCAGATCAGTTTTTCGCTTCTTGCCTCCAGTGGGCTCATTACTTACTACGGTCTTCCTCATGCTTTCTTCAACCTTGATATACTTCCCTGCCCTCTCTTGGAGTTGCAACATGTTTTCAGGGGGTCGTTTGGCCAAGGACATCTTGAAAAACTCATCCCTAGTTCCTTGTTGCAGTGCTATCATGGCTACCTTATCATCAAGGTCTGGGACTTTTAAAGCCTCCTTTGTAAAACGATTCAGGTAATCCCTCAAGGATTCCTTAGCTCCCTGCACAAGACTCATAAGAGATGCTGAACTTTTCTCATGGACTCTTCCACTGATGAATTGCTTAAGAAAAGCCTGACTTAATTCTCTGAATGATCCAATAGAGTTTGGGGGCAAGCGACTGTACCATCTTTGAGCCATACCCGAAAGGGTTTGAGGGAAGGCCCGACACTTTATAGCATCATTCACGGGTTGCAGCAGCAGTGCATTAGAGAATGTCCTAACATGATTAGCGGGGTCACCCGTGCCATCATAGGCTTTGATAGTGGGCATCTTGAATTTTCTTGAAATATGGGCATTCATTATTTCTTCTGTGAAAGGTGGAGTTGGATCATCAGGGTCTCCAAGGGGAAGGAGATTGCTTGGATCAGTTCTTGGGACAGCAGCCCTTCTTCTTACCGGACCATCCAGGTCTATGAAAGGAGGAGGATTTCTCCCCCTAGGAGGTATGTGGGGTCTGGTGCCCTGGTGAGCCTCCAAATCACGCCTCAGCCTTTGGATTTCAGCCTCATGAGCCCTGATCCTTTCCTGCACTTCTTGGGGATTCGCCCCTGGGGTGCTTTGGGGGCGTTGCCTTCCATCGGCCATTGGCTCTTTTCCAGGACGCCTCCTTCTCGGGGCCACTTCATCATCCGAAGATTCGGAGTCTCTCTCAGTGTATGGACCAGAAAATTCCCGATCCTCAGGGATAGGACCCAAACCTCGTATATAGGGGGGCGACCGCCCTCGTGCTTCGCTTCGCCCAGCATATCCGCTTCCTCCAACCTCAGGGTGAAGGGGCATCCCATAAGGGGGGTTAGTAGTAACAATCGTTAAATATTCATACCCGACGGGTCGAGAATTCACAGGTATATGTATTTGTTGAACTTGAGGATTCGTACCTTGAATCGGGGGAGTTGTCCCTTGTAGCTGAGGTTGAGTTGCCCCTGTCTGGGCTTCCTCCTGAGTAGATGCATAAGTTGAATGGGGAAGAACCTCCACGGTTGATGAAATCACCTGGGTTGGTGTTCCTTCCTCTAGAGCTCCAATTGTTCTCCGTGCTCTCGCCATGGTTATTGTTGTGCGTCCCACAGACGGCGCCAAATGTTATGGATAAAAAACTAAGGTTATTATTTGCTATATTTATTACTAAGATTCGGGAGCTCAAGGCCTTTAATGGCTGCTCTCGTGTATCGTAGCTTAATTCTGCCTTTACGAGATGCCTACGTATCTCTGTGAATTAGAGAATCAAGCCAAAAAACGTAGTTCTGATTTGTGGGGTGAGGCCCCTTATATAGATGTTGGGAGTCCTTGAATTGGACTTGGTATAGGAGACCTGGTGGGCAAGTCTCATAATTAGAATAGACTTAGGAGTCCTAGGAAGTAGGAAGCTGATTCCTTATCCTTTTAGGTCCCCTTGAGCCTAATCTATAAGGATTTATATCGTTATCAGGACTCTTCTCAATAGCTGATTTTTCCCTTATTAATTAATTACGAAATTAATTAATAATCAGGGCTTTTGGGCCTTTTTTATTCCACCAGGCCTGATCTGGTCCATCAGGCTTAACCTTTCTGGTCTGAATATCATACATCTTCTTATTGGGCCTAGCAGCCCATTAATTATAAAATCAGGACTTATTTATCCCTATCAAAAACCAAACTCTCTAGGCTACCAAATTCCTAGATTTGGAGTCCCTTTGAGATATCTGAAAATTCTTTTAATAGCCTCTAAGTGAGATTCTTTAGGGTCAGCTTAAAATCTAGCACAGAGACATGTAGAAAACATTATATCAGGTCTACTAACAGTTAAATATAGAAGTGAGCCAACCATGCCTCTATAACTTATAATGTCAACAGACTTTTTAGCCTTGTTTAATTCAAGCTTGGTGGCAGTGGCCATGGGAGTTTTTGCAGATGAACAATCCATTAAGTCAAACTTCTTTAAAAGATCATAAATGTATTTAGTTTGACTAATGAAAATTCCACCACTGACTTGTTTAACTTGTAAACCAAGAAAATAAGTTAACTCTCCCATCATGCTCATTTCATATTTACTTTGCATTAACTTAGCAAACTTTTTACAAAGCTTACCATCTGTAGAGCCAAATATAATATCATCTACATAGATTTGAACAAGTATTGTAGAGCCATTAACATTTCTAAAGAAAAGAGTTTTGTCAACAGTATCTCGTGTGAAGTAATTATCTAGAAGAAATTTTGACAAAGTCTCATACCAGGCTCTAGATGCTTGCTTCAGTCCATAGAGTGCTTTCAACAGATAATACACATAGTCTGGAAAATTTGGATCTTCAAATCCTGGAGGTTGGCTTACATAAACTTCTTCCTCCAATTCTCCATTCAGAAATGCACTCTTAACATCCATTTGATAGACTTTGAAATTGGCATAGGCTGCATAGGCTAGAAATATTCTGATGGCTTTAAGTCTTGCAACTGGAGCAAATGTCTCATCAAAATATATTCCTTCTTGTTGAGAATAGCCCTTGGCAACCAATCTAGCTTTATTCCTTATGACAATGCTATTTTCATCCATCTTGTTTCTGAATACCCATTTTGTGTCAATAGAGCTCTTGTTCTTTGGTTTGGGTACCAGCTTCCATACCTTGTTCCTCTCAAATTGGTTTAGCTCCTCTTGCATTGCTAAAATCCAATCTGGATCCAATAGAGCTTCTTCCACTCTCTTAGGTTCCTCCTGTGATAGAAAACTACTATATAGACATTCATCTTGAGTAGCCCTTCTAGTTTGCACTTTAGATGTTGCATCACCAATGATCAATTCAAAAGGGTGATTCTTGGTCCATTTCCTTTGAGGTGGTAGATTAGCTCTAGATGAGGTTGCCTCAGTATTGTCATGATGTGAGACATAGTGTTGACTGGTTGAAACTCCCCCTGAGTTACTGATCCTTTGAAAGGAACTGGGAGTTCTATCAACTGATGAAGTAAATTGATTATTCGAACTGGGACTATGATCAACGGATACTTCATTATGTACTTCAACGGATGATGCACTTTGTCTTTCAACGGATGCTGCATTACTTCTATCAACGGATGCTGAATTATGACTTTCAACTGATGCAGCATTTTGTACATTATCCAAAGGCAGATTTTGAATCCTTTTTGAGGTGCCTTCTCCATCATTCTCATCTTCACTATCATCGCAATATATCTCAATGTTGTCAAATTTGAGTCCTTCATGATGTCCCTCATCTGTTAGTCCATCAATCTTTTTATCATCAAACACAACATGCACAGATTCCATGACAATGTTGGTTCTTAGATTGTAGACCCTATTTGATTTTCCAGTAGAATAACCAACAAATATTCCTTCATCAGCCTTTGCATCAAACTTCCCTTTGTGATCAGGTTGATTCCTTAGAATATAGCATTTGCAACCAAAGACATGAAGAAAGTTTAAAGTTGGTTTTCTTCTCTTGAACAATTGATAGGGAGTCATGCCTTTTGCCTGATTGATTAGAGAAATATTCTGAGTGTAACATGCACAGTTAACAGCCTCAGCCCAAAAATATGTTGGGAGTTTTGACTCTTCAAGCACTGTTCTTGTAGCTTCAATTAGTGATATGTTCTTCCTTTCCACCACACCATTCTGTTATGGAGTCCTTGGAGCTGAGAACTCATGCATGATCCCATTTTCTTCACGGAACAACCTCATGGTAGAATTCCTGAACTCAGTTCCATTGTTACTCTTGATATTCCTTACTTTGAAATCTGGATTATTGTTGACTTGCTTGATGTGATTGATAATGATTTCACTAGCTCCATCCTTTGATCCAAGAAAGTAGGTCCATGAAAACTTTGAGAAATCATCTACAATTACTAGGAAATATCTTTTCCTTGAAATTGACAATATATTGACTGGTCCAAAAAGATCCATGTGTAGCAGTTGTAATGGTTCATCAATTGCTGATTCAAGCTTCTTACTGAATGATGCTCTCTTTTGCTTTCCCTTCTGACAAGCATCACACAGTCCATCCCTTGAGAATTCCAATAGAGGCATTCCTCTAACTAAGTCCTTTTTGACTAGATCATTCATTGTCTTGAAATTCAAATGGGACAGCTTCTTGTGCCATAGCCAAATTTCATCTGGACTTGCTTTGCTGAAAAGACAAGTAATTGATTCTGCATTTGTAGAGTTGAAGTCAGCCAAGTACACATTTCCTTTTCTAACTCCAGTTAGAACCACTTTGTTGTCCTTCTTACTTGTGACAACACATGCTTCAGAATTGAAGGAAACAGTATTCCCTCTGTCACATAGTTGACTGATGCTCAATAGATTATGTTTGAGACCATCAACTAATGCAACTTCATCAATGAAGACATTTTCTTTTGAAATCAAGCCATATCCCATAGTGAACCCTTTGCTGTCATCTCCAAAGGTTATGCTAGGGCCAGCTCTCTCCTTGAACTCTATGAGCAGGGTGAAATCTCCTGTCATGTGCCTTGAACAAACACTGTCCAAGTACCATAGATTCCTTCTTTTTCCTTGCACACAACAAAATCAAATCAAGTTGATTTTGGTACCCAAGTTTCCTTAGGTCCATCCTTGTTAGTCTTTTTCCTAGACTTTATACCTCCTGCATCTTTTGACTTAGGTAACTTTGGGTCAACCTTGGTCTCAGATGTAGTTGGTTGAAGTGTAGGGTTAGTCACAGAATCATTTAGCACATTTGGTTGAATTTGATAAGGCATAGATTGTGCAAACATATTATTCCATATAGGCATGTTATATGGCATTTAAAGCATACTGAATGCAGCAAAATAGGGATTATTAACATATGGCATGTTTGCAAAATGTGCATGAGGATTCTGTTGAGACATAACAGGCACAACATGCAGAGGTGACATAGACATGTTAGGCATGGAAGGAGTTAAAGGCATGGGAGCATTCTTAACAGACTTGCAGTTAGCAGATAGATGATTAAAACTTTTACAATGCACACAACTTTTCTAGGAGCATACGTATCAGGTGTGTAATTGTTGAGTTTTGTTAATCCCTACCTTCCCATTTCTATTAGATTTCCTTTTAGTTTCCTTTTTATCCTCAACCATCTTAAGCCTATTTTTCAACTGATCTAAAGTCATGTGTCCTATATTCACCTTACTGGCATCTTTGGATGTGCTAGCTTCTTCTTTGACAGAGTTCTTGGAAGTTGAACCAAACTTCTTATTGAGATTTTTCAAATTGTTCTTTTTAGAATCACTTGCCTGTTTTAATTGATGAGCCTTCAACGGATGCTCCTTTTCTTCCTTTAACGGATAACTTTCATCATCCGTTGATTCCACATCCGTTGATAATCCATCAATTAATTCTACTTCCTTTTTGTTTTTCTTCCAGGCATTCTCACAGAGTGATTCAATTCCCTGAACCTTGACAATCTGAGCACTAACATCCCTAGATATTTTTCAGGCCTTAATTACATCTTGTTCACGTTCTAATTGTTTAGAAAGAATTTCTACTTTCTTGATAGATTCTTCTAGTTCACTCGCAACAGATAAGCATTTGATTTTAATCTTTTCAAGCTCAATTACCTTACCTTCTAACACAGCATTCCTATCACTTAAAAACAGATTATTCTCTTTAATTCTTGTGTTTTCTTTAGCTAGTGATTTAAGGGAAATATGCAAATGATATAATTCATTGGACATATCATTTATAGCTTCATTGCATTTAATTTTAGAAAGCTGAGAGAGATCAGTAGTAATTACCTGATTGCTTGATAAACTAGTTTCATTTTCATCAGAATTAGCCATCAGGGCTAGGTTGACATATTTCATATCATCATCTTCATTGGCTTCATCCGCTGCCCTGTCATCCTGAGTCAGAAAAGCTCTTTCCTTTTGTTTGAGCAAATCGAAATATTTCTTTTTATAATCAACTTGCTCAAATTTCTTCTTATTAGAGGTTGGCTTTCTACACTCATTTGTAAAGTGTCCACTTATGCCACAGTTATAACATTTGAACTTAGATTTGTCCACCATGTTCTTGTTTGTCTTAGTGAATTTAGCATTTTTCTTGAATTTCATCTTTGCAAACCTCCTGAACAGAAAAGCCAGATGTTCATCAACATCATCAGAGTCATCTTGACTGGAACTATCTTCAACCTCATCTACTTGCTCCTTTCCCTTGCTTGATTCTGATTTGCTTATGCAAATTTTGAGACTTGGCATTGTCTTTTCTTCATTCCTGGCTTCAGTCATCTCATTGTCAGCTACAAGTGCAACTGATCCACCTTTTCTCTTTCCCTTTTCCAACAGCTCATCTTGCTCCATCTCAAGTTCATAGGTCTTAAAAATTCCATATAATCTTTCAAGTGCGAAGTCCTTATAATCTTGAGAATTCGTTAATGAAACAGTCATAGGCTTCCATTCCTTTGGTAGAGACCTCTGAAATTTTAAGTTGGAATCCTTGACTTGGTACACTCTGCCATACAGCTTCAATCCATTCAACAGTTTCTGAAATCTATTGAAGGTATCATTCAGTGATTCTCCTTCTTCAAAAAGAAAATATTCATACTGTTGAATGAGAAGCTGCATTTTGTTTTCTCTAATTTGTTCAGTACCTTCACAGATAAGTTGCACAATATCCCAAATTTCCTTAGCAGTTTGGCTGTTAATGACATTATCAAATATATCTTGATCTAGGCCATTAAACAGAATGTTAATGGCTTTCTTGTCCTTGTGAACCTCTTCAATATCTTCATCAGTCCATTCTGCTTTTGGCTTGGGAATAGACTGTCCAACAGCAACTGTGCCAGTTGCAGATGTGGCTACCTTGTGAAGGATGTGAGGACCATTTTCAATGCAGTTGATGTAGCTTTCATCTTGAGAGAGAAGATGTAGATGCATCTTCACTTTCCAGTGATGATAATTATCTCTTTCCAGGATTGGAATCTTTACACCAATATCCTTCTTACTCATGATGTTAGTAGGATAGATCTTTAAACTCTTTGTAAGTTAAGAGCTTGCTCTGATACCAATTGTTATTCCCAAGGAACTAACAATGAGATTTAGAGAAGGGGGGTTGAATGTAAATCTCAAAACTTTTTCAAGTTTTGAGCAGTTTCAAAGGCTAAGTGTTTTGATGAACAATTGTGTGTGAATTGCTTTGAGCAGGTGCTGATAGATATATATTCAAAACATAAATGTAAAGAACACAAAGGCTTTAAAAACTTTTCTGGTGGATTTGTTGTTCCACCAGAGATGTGTATTTCAGAAAATCTATGATTTAAAGAATTGATCACAACTACGTCCTAGTACAAACTAGATGATTTTCTCTCTATGTTTTTCTAAACAGCTCTGGAAAATTCACACTCTAATTACTACCTGCAACTTGGTTTATATATAACCAAGTTTACAAGTGAAGACAAAAGTACAAATACAATTGAAAAGGTTCTTCACATGTTTCTTCTTCATTTCTCTATCCAACGCAATCTAGGATAATCTGTGAATCTTTGAATACTTCCTTGTTTGCACCAGAATGGAAATGCTGCATTTTCTTGATTCCTCCAAGAGGCTACCATATTCCAATTCTCTCTGTCAACCCATGTGCCTCTGTCAGCTTATGAATTGTCACTGTCAACTGCTATTGAACTTAGCATCCGTTGAAGCTTTCATCCGTTGATGCACTAGCAGTTGAAGCTTTATCCGTTGATGCACTTATCCGTTAATGGATGTTATCCATTGAAGCTTTAGAGACATCCGTTGAGGCTTTGTTTCTCATCCATTGAAGGCCTTTAATTTATCAGTTGATACTACTTCATTTATACAAAATTACAAGGCATGAAATATTTACAATTAGCCCTCCTATTTGCATATCCACTAGTAGTCACCATGACTTATAATTTCCCACAACATCTAAGAATTATAACTTAAATACAGAAACTGAAATGTGCTACAATACTAAACTTATTTCTAAGTAAAGCTACTCCATCAACGAATAGCCAGAATGGTCTTATCCGTTGAGGCTACAAACACTGGATTTCTACTTAAGTGTTTTGTTTAACTTATCATCAAACTAATACACATATTCCTAACACATAAGATTACAACAAGCGATGGTTTGATCTTAGAACCTTTTAAAAGGATAGACTAGTGAGTCTAGAGCGGAATTCTTCGGTAGAAATGATGTCAGAGGCAACGTATATATACACGTAAACCTCTAATATATTCGGTAATGTATGTTCAATTACACACACATGCCACTGTACTTATGGACTGCATTGAGATCCCTAAGAAATCTCTTTGATCTGTTCCCAGGGGGAACTGGCCACTTATAGTTAGTAACGGATGCTTGTAGCAGGCAACTATCGACTTAACAGATGTTTTTGGAATATTTCTGAGTAAGGTCTTCGAGGTAAAACACCGGAATGACAGATATACGTGCGAAAGTCAAGTTAGTAAGCGATTTTAAAATGATGTTGAAAGAGAAACTATTGAAACATGGAATTACAAAGACGAAGATGTGGTATCATCCTTAGGAGGATAATGACGAGAGTTAAGATAATCAGTGAAATCTTTTGGCACCTACTCACTGTCCCGATACTGTTGGGAACCACGGACTTAGGGTGTTACTACGTTTTACGATAAAGATTACGAAAAGAGGATTACCTTGTTAATGGTTGATTCCAGGCTCTTCTATTGTATTCCCAAATTCCCTTGAGCGAAGTGTGGCCTCCGTCTTCTCAAGTTATCCTCTCTTCTTGCTCCTTGGTGGCTACAATATGTTTTCACACACTTCCAAGCAAGAAGAGAATAAGAATATATATAGGCTACAATAGGGACCATGGATAATTAGGTTTGGCCTTCTAATTACATCTTGAGCCTAGCCCAATGTAATTAAATATTAATTCAATCCACTAAAAAATTAATATTTGCACTACCTTTCCTAATACCGTAATTTAATTAATTCGGTTCCAATATTATTTGCTTATTAAATTCCCCATGTTTAAAATATCATATGTCCATTAATTAAATAAATTACTGATAATTTATTTAATTAATATCTTTTATCCTTGATCATCCACTCAACCTTTATTTAATTATGCAAAATAAATTCCACCTGCAGGGTTTCACATAATTAAATCTTTTTGAGCTTTCAAGGGGACATCATTAACCCGGATATTATCAGGACATGGATTCCTTCAATAAATAATATCCACCATGTATATAATTCCATCACCCAAAATATAATGATATAATTCAAAAGAATTATTTCATATATAAATCAAAGCATGTAAATAATATACACGTGTCAATTACTATTTCCGGATTAAGAACCTAAGCATTAATAATAACATAGAATCTTAGTTCTCCTTCTTAATCAGTATTAAGGGAACAATTCTAAATTTGATCCTATTCAATATACACAAAGTATACTAGTATTATTTATTAGTCAATATAAACTAATCTAAATAATACTACAGCCATACCAGTGGATTGTCCAACACCACCTGTGATGTGAACCTTATTATATTATATAACCGTATTTAACAATCTAATATTCTGTATCCCATTTGATACTAGATTGTTCACAATATATAATATTAGACAACATGTAAACATTCAAATGATTCTCAAATAAACTGGCCATAAATAAATGTACATACTTCAAATAAATATTTTCAGTATACACTAACAATCTCCCACTTATACTCAAAATATTCTATGTCTACATCAGTGTTTATTTAATCCACTATTACATAAAAATCTATGTGTCCATCCATCTGACTCCTATCGCTTCCACATGCTTGTCAAAAACCTTGGTTGGCAAGCTCTTTGTGAAATGATCTGCTCGGTTGTCTTCTGATGATATGTGAGCCACAACTATATCCCCTCACTTTACGATTCCTCGTATGAGATGATACTTACGTTCAATATGTTTAGCTGCTTTGTGGTCTCGCGGTTCCTTGGAATTTTCCACAGCACCAGTGTTATCACAATACACCGTCAAGCTCCTAGGCAAATTAGGTACCACATCTAAGTCCAAAAGGAAGTTCCTGAACCATACAGCCTCCTTGGCAGCCTCAGAGGCCGCCACGTACTCGGCCTCCATGGTGGAGTCTGCAATGCATTTCTGCTTTACACTCCTCCATATAACGGCTCCACCTCCCAAAGTAAAAACATATCCCGAGGTTGATTTCCTCTTATCTCTATCTGATTGGAAATCTGAATCAGTATATCCCAAAGGAAATAGATCTGAGGCCTTGTAATTAACATATACTCCTTAGTCCTTCTCAGGTACTTGAGTATAGTTTTTACTGCACTCCAATGTTCCTGACCTGGGTTCGACTGATATCTACTAACCATGCCTACAGCAAAGCAGATGTCAGACCTCGTACATAACATAACATACATTAAGCTTTCACATGCTGAAGCATAAGGAACTGCTTTCATGCTCTCTATATCCTTAGGTGTCGAAGGACACTGCTTCTTAGATAGAGCAACTTCATCCTTAAAAGGTAGAAAACCTTTCTTGGAGTTCTGCATGTTAAAACGAGCTAATACTTCATCAATGTAGGGCTCTTGAGATAAAGCCAACATCCTTTTCTTGCGATCCCTTATAACTTTGATCCCAAAGATGTATGCCGCTTCACCTAAGTCCTTCATGTCAAATTGTTTGAACAACCATGCCTTTACTGATGACAACATCTCAACATTGTTTCCAATGAGTAAAATATCATCTACATATAGTACTAGAAAAATCACTGCATTACCTTCACTTCTCTTATACACGCACGATTCACTTGGACTTTGATCAAATCCATATGACTGGACTGCCTGATCAAAACGAATATTCCAGTCTCTAGAAGCTTGTTTAAGTCCATAAATAGACCTCTTAAGCTTACATACCAGATGCTCTTGGCCTTCCTTAATGAATCCTTTTGGTTGCTGCATATAAATGGTTTCTTCAAGACTTCCATTAAGAAAAGCTGTCTTGACATCCATTTGCCAAATCTCATAATCGAGATGAGCTGCTATAGATAAAAGAATACGGATTGACTTAAGCATGGCTACCGGTGAAAAGGTTTCCTCATAATCGATACCTTCTTTCTGAGTATACCCTTTCGCAACAAGTCTTGCTTTCCAGGCTTTCACCTTTTTATCTAATCCCCTCTTTTTCTTGTAGATCCACTTACATCCAATAGGTTTTATACCTTTGGGTGGTTCCACGAGCTCCCAGACCTGATTAGAATACATTGATTCTATCTCAGATTCCATCGCCTTTTGCCAAAGATCTGCATCTTTGTCTTGTGCTGCCTCTTCGTATGTACGGGGATCATCATCATGTTCACCAGAGACCAAGTCTGAAGACTCACCCAAAAACATGAATCTATCAGGCTGTTGAACAACCCTCCCACTACGACGAGGCACTGGTGCGGTATTAGTGACAGGTTGTACATTATGTTGTGATTATTCTACTTGTACTACAACTTCATGGGTATTATTTGTCCCTCCCACTAGTTCCTCTAAAACGACACTACTCATGGGTTTGTGATTCATTATATATTCCTCCTCTAAGAATCTTGCATTGGTGCTAACAATGACATCCCGATTCTTCGGACTATAAAATAAATATCCTTTCGTTCCCATGGGGTAGCCTACAAACAACCTTACTTCTGTACGAGATTCTAACTTAGTCGCGTTCTTGTTCAGCACATGTGCTGGACAACCCCATATTCGAATATGTCTTAGACTCGGTTTATCCCCGGTCCACAATTTTAAGGGGGTTTTAGGAACCGACTTAGAAGGTACTAAGTTCAGAAGATAAGCTGCTGTCTCTAAGGCATGTCCCCAAAACGACTTGGGTAAATCCGAATAACTCATCATCGATCTAACACTCTCTAAAAGAGTCTGGTTCTTTCTCTCTGCTACACTGTTCTGCTGGGGTGTGCCTGGTGCAGTTAACTGGGATTATATCCCATTTTCTGATAAATATTCCCTAAATTCTCCAAGCAAGTATTCGCCACCACGATCTGATCGTAGTGACTTGATACTTTTATTAAGTCGCTTCTCCATTTTAGCTTTGTACTTTTTAAACTTATCAAAGCACTCAGACTTACGGTGCAATAAATAAACGTACCCATATCTAGAATAATCATCAATGAAAGTGACGAAATATTCATAACCACCTCTTGCTTGGATATTCATTGGTCCACATAAATCAGAGTGAACCAATTCTAACAGTTGTTTGGCTCTATTCCCTTTTGCCTTGAAAGGCCTATTAGTCATTTTATCTTCCAAGCAGGATTCACAAACTGGAAATGGCTCCACTGCCAATGAGCTTAAAGGCCCGTCTACTACCAGTCTTTGAATCCTCCTCAAGTTAATATGACCTAATCTTAATTGCCAAAGATATGTTTGGTTCAAACTAGAAGGTTCCTTTCTTTTAGTAGAGTTAGAAGATGTGTTGTTCAATTCCCTAAATTGCAGTTACAGTGCAGGTTGACTAGGATTAATTATATACAAATTGTCTTGCAATGTACCAGAATATATAATTCGTTTATTCATCATAATAGAAACATTACGATCCAAACAAACATTATAACCATCCAAAGCAAGTTTAGAAATCGAAATTAAATTCCTTCTAAAAGAAGGTACATAAATACAATTGTTCAAAACCAAAATCCTATCAGAACCAAAAGATAAATGAATAACTCCTACTGCAACTACTGCTAATTTCGTAGTATCTCCCATGAACACGTATATCTCACCATCTCTAAGCATTCTGGATAGTTGGAACCCCTGCATAGAATTACAAACATGATTAGTGGCTCCTGTATCTACACACCAAGTGCTCGTAGATATAGCCGCTATAAATGTTTCTGTAACTAGAGAAAGAGACATACCAGTATTGTTTGTCTTCTTAGGAAGAGGACAATCCTGTTTCCAGTGACCTGACTGTTTGCATCTGAAGCACTTTCCCTTAGGCTTTTTCACACCACCCTGAACTCCCACTGCCTTCACAGCTTTCTGTGTCTGAGCCTTTTTCTTCTTCTTAATACCTTTCGGCTTAGAGGAAGAACCTTTCTCAGCCACATTCACTTGAACACTCTGCCGAAATAATCCTTCAGCTGCCTGAAGTTCTGTCAGCAGTTCCGTGAGACTATACTGCCTCTTGTTCATGTTGTAATTCAAGCGGAACTGCTCAAAACTCTTGGACAAGCTCATAAGGATAATGTCAATCTGGGTTTCCCCGTCAAGTTCAGCACCAAGGATCTCTATCTCATTCAGATGCGACATTATCTTGAGAACATGATCCCTTACAGGTGTGCCTTCAGCCATCTGAGTGTTCATTAAAGCCTTCATGGCTACTTGCCTAGCAGCCCTATTCTGATCTCCAAAAAGTTCCTTGAGATTAAAGAGCATATCCGAAGTAGTGGCCATAGACTGATACTGATGCTGCAAAACACCCGACATTGCTGCCAGAATGTAACATCGCGACATCTCATCAGCCTTAATCCACCGTTTATAATACTCTTTCTCATCTTCAGGAGCATCAGCAGCAGGCTGTTCAGGCTTGGGTTCATAAGTGCAAAACTTGTACTCCTCAGCAGTCAACACAATGTCCAAATTTCATTTCCATTCAATATAGTTAGGTCCGGTAAGTTTGTTATCCTTAAGTATGGTGAATAGTAGATTAAAGCCCATTTTATCCTGAGAATCATGCATAAAAACATCACATAAATAAGGGTGCATTAATTATTAAGATCTAAATTATTAAAATTTAATGCACTAACATCTAAACACTATAAGCTTCTGGTACGCCATGATGTGTGACATGTATACCACCTAATTTTGTTTAAATGTTACTTCGGTCCTATTACTAAACAATATGCCACATTGGGGTGGACTATATTATTTTTCATAGCTAAGTGTATACCATCATCAAATCTTAAATTATTCAAAATCTATGGAACTTGGTACGCCACGATGGGTGGCGTGTATACCTTCCAATATTCGTAATTTTGCCTTGAATAGAATACTTCAATTCAATATTCATCAATGGTTTGATTTCCAGGTAGTGGAGGAGTCACATCGGTCTCGCTTAAAACCCACAGCCTTACAAGTTCGATGAACCCGTTTTTGACAAAATCGCCCCAAATCAGAAATAAAGAAAATCTGTATTTATTCCTTTCAAAATTTATTAATTTAAGAAGTTTGTTCTAGTAATTTTTATAACATTCTAGACACCACAAATTACATGCCACGATGGCTGACGTATATATAATTTATATTCGTCTTTATGTTAAATTACCTACAACCAATAATGGAGACCATGGGATTTAATTTCATATTAATTCCCTCTCCCACTTAGATTTTTTTTTATTAAAATTGAGGAATTTTAAAATTAAATGGGACCCTATGTTGTTATAATTATGTCTAATCATGCATTCAAAATACACACATAATTTTAGCAACATATACCATTTAATTAAAGCAATAAATAAATTTTATGTCCATGTCGTCCTAATTAAGTTAAACATGCAATTTTAAAAGAATTACACACATAATTAACGACACACATAATCAATAAATTAAAGCAATAATTAAAATTTAATGGAAAAAATTAAAATAAATTTTCCACTATTATGGCCCTTGAAAAAAAATCCAGCTCTCAAAAAAAAATCTGCCCCAAGCCCGCCCCGACGCCCCCAGCAGCCCCAGCAGTCCCAGCTGCCGCAGCAGCCCCTTGTAATCGCACAGCGGAACAAAAAACTACCGGAATTGATTTCCGATCGCACATAACTATTACAAAATACCCGGAACAATTACAAAAAAAAATAGATCTAATACAAAACTAATTTTGTAAAAACTATTCTAACACGATCAACCCTCGTGTAAATTACAACCACGATTAAACCACGTGGAAACCAAAACAAAAATTAACCACGATTAAACCACGTGCGATCCAAACACATAATTAAAATATACGTGGCCATAATAGTGGATTAACAACCTGCATCAAAACCAATACAAGCAAAACACTATATACACGCATATATAATTACGACATGGACATTATATCATAAAACGTAGAACCCATTACCAGGCTCTGATACCAATTGTTGGGAACCACGGACTTAGGGTGTTACTACGTTTTACGATAAAGATTACGAAAAGAGGATTACCTTGTTAATGGTTGATTCCACGCTCTTCTATTGTATTCCCAAATTCCCTTGAGCGAAGTGTGGCCTCCGTCTTCTCAAGTTATCCTCTCTTCTTGCTCCTTGGTGGCTACAATATGTTTTCACACACTTCCAAGCAAGAAGAGAATAAGAATATATATAGGCTACAATAGGGACCATGGATAATTAGGTTGGGCCTTCTAATTACATCTTGAGCCTAGCCCAATGTAATTAAATATTAATTCAATCCACTAAAAAATTAATATTTGCACTACCTTTCCTAATACCGTAATTTAATTAATTCGGTTCCAATATTATTTGCTTATTAAATTCCCCATGTTTAAAATATCATATGTCCATTAATTAAATAAATTACTGATAATTTATTTAATTAATATCTTTTATCCTTGATCATCCACTCAACCTTTATTTAATTATGCCAGAATAAATTCCACCTGCAGGGTTTCCCATAATTAAACCTCTTTTAGCTTTCAAGGGGACATCATTAACCCGAATATTATCAGGACATGGATTCCTTCAATAAATAATATCCACCATGTATATAATTCCATCACCCAAAATATAATGATATAATTCAAAAGAATTATTTCATATATAAATCAAAGCATGTAAATAATATACACGTGTCAATTACTATTTCCGGATTAAGAACCTAAGCATTAATAATAACATAGAATCTTAGTTCTCCTTCTTAATCAGTATTAAGGGAACAATTCTAAATTTGATCCTGTTCAATATACACAAAGTATACTAGTATTATTTATTAGTCAATATAAACTAATCTAAATAATACTACAGCCATACCAGTGGATTGTCCAACACCACCTGTGCTGTGAACCTTATTATATTATATAACCGTATTTAACAATCTAATATTCTGTATCCCATTTGATACTAGATTGTTCACAATATATAATATTAGACAACATGTAAACATTCAAATGATTCTCAAATAAACTGGCCAGAAATAAATGTACATACTTCAAATAAATATTTTCAGTATACACTAACAGTTACTACCTCCAAATTGTTGATCATTCGTATTACCTTGATAAGTTATATCAGAAAATCCTTTTCGTTCCCTACTTTGAACTTCTGATGTGACCATCTTGAATAGTCTTTCTCCGTATTAGACTTGTTCAATTCTTTTAGTTAATCCATGAACTTTCATTCATAGATTATGATCTTCTTGATCAACTCAGAGATATTTATACTTCATTTCAATTATCCAATATATTTTTTTATATATAAATTTTCTCTCAATTCACCGATGTATATTCATAATGAGTATCTTCTTTTGATTCTTCTTTCATACTTACTCTTCTCAGTCGAGATTGTAAATATCTAACAAATTGTTAAAAACATGGATGATCTAATATCCATATATTCCTCGAGAATCCTTTTCCTTTAATCGGGATGAAATTATATATTGAACTTTGAAATCATAGTAAGGGTATCAATTTGATATTGGTATTCTGATTTAATTATATTCTGATAAAGTATGTGAGCTAGGGCACCTATAAGTGTACCCATTATTTGGAAAGAAATATTTGATAAGAGGCTATCGATTGTTCCGATGCCAAGACCACTCGATTCAGAGTTAAAATTGTCTTTCTCGGCCCAAATTTAAAAACTCTTTATTTCAAAATCGTCATCCAGGTAGCCACAATTTCTTCAGTGGTTACGATGTTGAGATTTTTACAAACAAACTGAAATATGCCTAGTTGCATATGTTCTCATGAATGACTAGTTAATTGTCCTTACTAGTCAAAATTTTAATTAGTACGACAAAAGCCTAGCTAATCGTCCTAGCTAGTTGCTATGGGCCAAACCAATTGTGTTGGCCATTTTCTTAACTGGTTGATAATATTGCTTGATATGGACTAGTTATTATTTTGCTAGTTCCACTTCCAATAAAATTTTGATTATTTCATAGTGCATTATATATGCCAGATTTAATTGTTAACGAAATTTTCAAAGAATGATTTAATTGAGACCTAACTAGGTCGCCCACTCAAACGAGAATTCACATTCAGTTTTATGAAATATTTTGTTCATGAAATATTTTATTCTTTCGTTGTATAATGAATAACCAATTAAAATTTCAAAGTGATTGAAGAACAATATACTTCCTTATTTATTAATCATTGGATCGAATTCCTTCTTTTAAAATAGCACCTCTTTGAGACCTCAATGGTTAACCTTTGGTTGAGGATGTTATTCGATATTTCTTTCATTTTTCGGGAAGAAAAGTATTCTTTCAATGGGAAAATCTTACAAATATCATTCGTATGATGTCATTATTCAGCAATCATTGCTTTCAATGGATATTCTCCATACTATTACAATATAAAATTCTAAGGGCATGGAAGGATAATCCTTGTTGTATTCTTCCTTCCAAGTTATAAATTTTCTGAGTGTTGTGACTCTTTTATTCAGAGCTCATTATTTGTTCAGATGTTAGATTTTGAAATCTTGTTAAGATTGTCTAAATTTCATCGATACCGTGCAAATCATTTTTCCAAGGCTAATTGCCTTCCCAACAAAGAGAAGAATAGTTGAGAACCGGTTGTTGTAATATGAGACTAAAAGCTAAGTGCTTTGATGGTGCAATCGGAGCATCGTGATGAGTAAGTTGTTTTAAAGAGAAGAATACCATGTTTAGTTATTATCATAAGTATCTTTAAGATGGTTATAGAAGAACGAAAATAGGGATACGACGTGATTAGTGAGGTACACTTCTATGAAACATTATCGGGAGAGGTGCTAATAAATTCGAGGAAAAAAACAAGCATGTATGAATTTGAGGAATAAGATTTTCAAAAGGTGAAGGTAAGGTTAGTAGCAATCCCGTGCTAGAAATACTCGACGATAAAAATAGGATTGTTATTCCCAAGGAACTAACAATGAGATTTACAGAAGGGGGTTGAATGTAAATCTCAAAACTTTTTCAAGTTTTGAGCAGTTTCAAAAGCTAAGTGTATGATGAACGGATGTGTGTGAATTGTTTTAAGCAAGTGCAGACAGATGTATATTCAAAACACAAATGTAAAGAACACAGAGGCTTTAAAAACTTTTCTGGTGGATTTATTGTTCCACCAGAGATGTGTATTTCAGAAAATCTGTGATACAAAGAATTGTTCACAGCTGGTTCCTAGTACAAACTAGATGATTTTCTCTCTAAGTTTTTCTAACCAGCTCTGGAAAATTCACACCTAATTACTAGTTGCAACTTGGTTTATATATCACCAAGTATTTCAAGTGAAGACAAAGATAAAATACAATTATAAAATAGTTCTTCACATGTTTCTTCTTCATTTCTCTGTCCAATGCAATCTAAGATAATCTGTGAATCTTTGAATACTTCCTTGTTTGCGCCAGAATGGAAATGCTGCTTTTTCTTGATTCCTCCAAGAGGTTACCACATTCCAATTGTCTCTGTCAACCCATGTGCCTTTGTCAGCTTACGAATTATCATTATCAACTGCTATGGAACTGAGCATCCATTGAAGCTTTCATCCGTTGGTTGTTTTATCCGTTGATGCTCTTATCCGTTGATGCTTTAGCAGTTGAAGCTTTATACGTTGATGCACTCATCCGTTGATGGATGTTATCCGTTGAAGCTTTAGAGACATCCGTTGAGGCTTTGCTTCTCATCCGTTGAAGGTCTTTAATTTACCAGTTGATACTACTTCATTTATACAAAATTACAAGGCATGAAATATTTACAATTAGCCCTCCTATTTGCATATCCACTAGTAGTCAACATGACTTATAATTTCCTACAACTTTTAAGAAATATAACTTATTTACAAAGACTGAAATGTGCTACAATACTAAACTTATTTCTAAGTAAAACTACTCCATCAACGGATAGCCAAAGTGGTCTTATCCGTTGAGGCTACAAACAATAGTTTTCTACTTAAGTGTTTTGTTTAGCTTATCATCAAACTAGTACACATATATTCCTAACAATCTCCCCCTATTTATGTCTACTAGAATTGTAGGCATAAATTCAAGGTTAACTTGATGATAATAAAACACTTAACAAATATATGAGTTGAAGCCAAGTAGAAATTCAAAAGTGTTGCAAACATGTATGTACTGAGATAGAGTTGAAGATTTACAGTGTTTCCAAGGGTGCTCCTTTAGCCTGAGCAAATCATTTTATTTTCCTTTGTTCCCTTGTTTTCTTCCCTAGCCTCTTGTCATTTTCCTCTACTTGGAGTTGGAGTTGTCTGTAGAATTCAGCTTCATCTTCATCACTGATATCCAACATAGATTGCATGTCCTTGAGAGTTTCATTACTGGCAATCTTAAGCTGGTCTTCAAGTCTGAAAAATCTTTTGACTCCTTTATTGTCTCTGAACTCCATCAACCAATGAGGTGATTTATGAATTTTAGTTCCATGCTCTGGGATGAGTAATGTTCTAGGCAAGGAATTTGACTCCCACCAAGTCTTCCTTATGCTGGCAATCTTGTTGAGAATCTTAGTCTTGGCAGTCCTGGTGAAATCAGTGTCTCTTTTTATCTCTGAGTAGACTCTAATCAAGGTAGAATAACCTTCATTTAGAATTCTTTGAAGAGGCCAAGTCATTTCCACACTTCCTTTATACTTGAACACTAGCCTTTCTGGTAGTTATCCATAGGCATTTATTCCCCTTACTTCCTCCAGCTCATCCAGGTAGAGTTCAATATCTGTATATTCTTTTATGTCACAAATGTGAACATAATCATCCTTTTAGGCTTGTGGCTTAGGCTTAGGTTTATGTTTCTGAGTGAATTTACTTGAGGTTAGGGGAGGTATGGATTTGGATTTTCTTTTCAGTTCCTTTGATGGAGGAGAAGTAGTTAAGAAGGTAGGCAATTTGATGTTGTCCCAATCAATAGGTTCCTCTTTAGGGATGATTGGTTCACCATGGATATTTATACTGGGATCAACAACAAAAGGTTCAGGAATATAAGGTTGTGGTTTGGATTTTGATTGAATTACTTCAGTGTCATCTTCACTCTTCCTTTTTACCCTAACCTTCTTTCTGTTACCCTTCTGCCATTCCTTTCTTTCCTCACTTTCTTCTTTCACACTTTCACTAACCATATTCCCAATATCCACATTTATGCTTTCAGTCTTGTTTCCTGCACTCTTGTCTTCAATCTTCTTCTTTTCTTCGATTAGACTTGACTTTAGCTATTTTTTAAGCTTTGCTTGTGCTCTTTTGTCAGCCTTCAGCTTTTTAGCTTCTTCCTTTAGCTTCATGGTTTCTTCCCTCTTGGCTATTGAGAATTTGGGATGTCCTTGAATCACACAGATACTCTTTCCCTCTCTATAGATGATAGCTATATTCATTCTTTCCACTACATTCTTGGTCTCTTTGTGCTTTATGATATTTGAATGTGTGTAGATGGCTCCCCTTCCCCTTTATTCTCCCCCTTTTTGTTATCATCAAGGAGAGGGGTCAAGCCATGTGCTTTAGCCAGTTGCATTAGAAGAATAGTCTGAGACTGTTGATTTTGCAGAATGGTCACCATAGAGTTTTCAATAATTTGAACTATTTCCTCCAATTTGGCCATCTTCTTTTCAACATCTGATTCTCTTCTCAGTCTCAGTAACAGTTCCTGCATGGTACCAAAGGGCATGATTACATCCAGCTTCTTAGTATTGTAGGACTTTAAGTCATCTATATCCTTTTTGAGTTCATCCACACTTAGATTCTGTCTTAATTGTTGTAGCTTCATGAAATGTAGAGAATCTAAGTGGGCTTGGAGAATGGCCTTGGTACCAGCATTGGAAGTTTCCTGAATTGCCTATTGGATAGCCATGACTTGTTTGACTAAGGATACATTGAAATGCCCTGGTATAGACTCCTTTGTCAATGCCCATTCAGGTAACTCTGGAATAGAACTTGGGATTTCATCTCCCCCTAAGTTCATGCTTCCATCAAAAGAACCAGAGTCATCAACATTAGAATTTACTCCAAATTCTTCAGATGGCTCTCCAGCTGTAGAAGGCATCATATTGACAGCAATTTTATCCCTTTGTAGAGATTCTGAAGTATGTACTAGGTTTAAAGTCTTTTCTGCCTCCTCGTTGTCCTGAGTGGCCAACAGTTGATAGGCTGACACAGGATGAGTAAAAGTGTCAGCATCCAAGGAAATGTTATCAATTACAGCTTTGTAATGTTGCTGAAATTGTCTTTCCTTGTCAGCATCATCTACAATCATTGACTCACTACCAATGGCTGGATCCACCCTTATATCTCCTGTACCTGCTTCTCTCTCAATTTCTCTCTTTTCTTGCATCAGGGGCTCCCCCTGGCTCACACTCCTCACACCCTCACCTTAACCTACTAAGGTGGTACTCCTCTCACTTTTTTTTGCCATGCTGGAAGAAATAGCATGCATATTTAGACTCTCAAGCTCTCCTTTTTCCTGGGAGCAACCCAGCCTCTCACTCAAGTTTTCACTCCCTTCCCTCAGCCCTAGAAGTGATTGTACAGTAACCATGTCTTCTACACTTGGATTTAATTCAGTTGTTTGTGTAGAGACCATCAACGGATAAGGAATATTCGTTGCAGTTGAAACTGACGGTATCAACGGATAACTATTGTTAGGCTTATCCGTTGAAGAACAACCACTTGTCAATGGATGAGGAATATCCGTTGAAGAAGGAAAAGAAGTAGAAATTGAAAGTGACATAATTGTCGAATCTGTGTGGATTGATTTTTGAATTAAGTGACACAGATTCTTCAAATAGGTCTGAAAGAATTGGCTGATGATCCAACAAATCATCTAAAAGATGATGATCGCCAGTACTTAAGTGGGGCTCCTCCCTGAGTTGTAAAGAGGGAGAATGAGGAATTGATGTGAAAATTATGTCCATATCCAGGGATGGTGATGGAGAATTTGGTGGTTGGTGTGTGTCAATTTTGAGAGAATGGGGCTGTGACTCCACATTTGTTGGAGTCACATCAAGCTGAATTTGTGAAGGCATAGATATAAGTGATTGTATCTGTGCAGTGTGTGCACCCAGTGTTGAAACTTGGGTTTTGACATTCTTTCTTCTTGTGAAGGCTTTTACAGGTGAGTGTGTGACTTCAGTGTCCCTTCCTCTTTTGTTCTGTGTCCCTGGTTGGGGACTATTTTCAATAGCTACACCCTTTTGGGAGGGTGCAACTAGGGATGAGATTGAATCCCTTTCAACCACCACAATCTTTTGAGAAACTGTGGCTTGGCTAGCTTGGGTAACACTCACCTCTCTTACCTTATTTTGGGGGTTTTCTTTATGTTCACCCCTCCCCTCACCACTAACACCCTGTTCACTCCCCTCAGGGTTTATGGTAGTTGTTACAACTGTTGTCTTTTGAGCGACAACAGAGGTGGTTTTCTTTGACTTGGGTTTTGAAACTTTAGGTTTGGTGGCCTTGGTAGGAATCTGTTGGGGCATTGACACAGATCCCATGGCCAGATTTGAAGGCAAAGAAATGATGGGGTTGGAAGTAGTAGGAGTTGAAGAAGTATTTACCTCACTTACCTGAGGTGCATCCATGATTGGTAAGTATACCAATGGCACCTTACTGTTAAGGTAAATCCTTAAAAGGTCTGCAAGGACCCTCTTCTCTTGTACCCAACACTTGAGCTTATTACTCTCATTATTTATGACCAAACCTTCAGCAACATGGTTAGCCAGTAACATAAAGAATCTAGCATAATAGATGTTATGAGTTCTATTAGCCTTGTTACCTAACCTAGTACCCAATTCTAGCATAACATAGTTGCTAAAATTATAGTACCTATCAGAAACCAGCATATAGAGCATATTAACAAGAGCTGGAGTTATTGCATCAAAATTACAAATTTTCCCAGAGAAAACCTTGATAAAGGCATCACTGAGAAAACCCACTCTTTCCTAAGGCCTTTTCTCTTAATACTGCCTAAACTAGTAGAATCAAGGGAATAGCCTATGGAATCTAACATGCTAGATACATCATTATCAGTGTGTGGTGTCATGGCATTATTTTCAGGTAATTTAAAATAGGACTATATATCATCAGAGTTAATACAGTAATCCTTACCTTTGAGAGAGAAGGAGATGGTCATATCAGTGGGGTTGAACTCAGCAGTTGTCCAAATCTCCTCAACTACCTCACAGTAAATCATTGGGGCTTCCAGCATTGCATGGCTCAGTTTGCAGTTCTTGATGAAATCCATCATCTTATGATAATCTTAGTGGGCTTCATTCATTTCCACCAAAGCTATGAAATTGTTTTTCTCATAGACAAACCCAGATTGGGACATTATCTTTACTACTGGTGCCATTGTTGTGGGTAGAAGTTGCAAGGAAAAGTTGAGAGTTTTGGGAGAGAAAGAGAGTAAAAGCTTTTGAAATTTCAAGAAAGCGTAAAATGAAAATAACAATTCAAAGGGGCTTTTATACTTTCTCAAAATAAAATATAGAGAGAATGATTAAACAATATTTTTAAGTAAATTACAGCCGTTTGAGAATAAAAGAAAAACTGTATGTATTCTAAAAACTGCCTTTAATACAAATACATACAACTGTATATATATGTATCAACGGTTAAGAAAATAGAATCAACGGTTGTGATCCACTCGAATCGACTGATGTGACAGTTCAACGGATGAGGTAAATGGTCATCCGTTGAAGATTAACACAGTTTTATCCATTGAAGAATAAAATTTCCAGAAATATATTTGTCTTTCAACGGATAATGAACATCCGTTGATGGAACAAATTTGGCTATCAACAGATAGAAAATATCCATTGATAGAATAAACTTTACTTAAAGCCAATTTTGCTCTTGCAACAAATTTATTTCAGGCTGCATAACACATTACAATTAGGACATGAATTTAGGAATAATTAAGCATACCTAGCTCACTTACCAATATTGTAAATGTTGATTCATCAAGTGGCTTGGTAAATATGTCTGCAATTTGTTTTTCACTTGGAACAAAATGAAGTTCCACTGTACCATTCATCACATGTTCCCTTATGAAGTGGTACTTGATGTCAATGTTCTTGGTTCTTGAATACTGCACTGGATTTTCAGTAATGGAAATGGCACTTGTGTTATCACAAAATATTGGAATTTTGTCAACATTGAGCCCATAGTCAAATAGTTGATTCCTCATCCATAATATATGTGCACAGCAACTACCAGCAGCTATGTACTCAGCCTCAGCTGTTGATGTAGAAACAGAATTTTACTGTTGATGTAGAAACATAATTTTGCTTCTTACTGAACCATGACACAAGCTTATTCCCTAGAAATTGATAGGTGCCAGTTGTACTTTTCCTGTCTATTTTGCAACCTGTATAATCTGCATTTGAGTAGCCAATTAGATCAAAACCAGACTCTCTAGGGTACCAAATTCCTAGATTTGGAGTCCCTTTGAGATATCTGAAAATTCTTTTAATAACAACTAAGTGAGATTCTCTAGGATCAGCTTGAAATCTAGCACAAAGACATGTAACAAACATTATATCAGGTCTACTAGCAGTTAAATATAGAAGTGAACCAACCATGCCTCTATAGCTTGTAATGTCCACAGACTTTTCAGCTTTGTTTAATTCAAGCTTAGTGGAAGTAGTCATGGGAGTTTTTGTAGATGAACATTCCATTAAGTCAAACTTCTTTAAAAGATCATAAATATATTTAGTTTGACTAATGAAAATTCCACCACTAACTTGTTTAACTTGTAAACCAAGAAAATAAGTTAGCTCTCCTATCATGCTCATTTCATATTTACTTTGCATTAAATTAGCAAACTTTATACAAAGTTTATCATCTGTAGAACCAAATATAATATCATCTACATAAATTTGAACAAGTATTGTAGAGCCATTAACATTTCTAAAGAAAAGGGTTTTGTCAACAGTACCTCTAGTGAAGTGATTATCTAGAAGAAATTTTGACAAAGTCTCATACCAGGCTCTAGGTGCTTGCTTTAATCCATAGAGTGCTTTCAACGGATAATACACATGGTCTGGAAAATTTGGATCTTCAAACCCTGGAGGATGACTCACATAGAATTCTTCCTCCAATTCTCCATTCAGAAATGCACTCTTGACATCCATTTGATAGACTTTGAAATTGGCATGGGCTGTATAGGCTAGAAAAATTCTGATGGCTTCAAGTCTTGCAACAGGAGCAAATGTATCATCAAAATCTATTCCCTCTTGTTGAGAGTAGCCCTTGACAACCAATCTAGCTTTATTCCATATGACAATGCCATTTTCATCCATCTTGTTTCTGAATACCCATTTTGTGTCAATAGAACTCTTGTTCTTTGGCTTGGGTACCAGCTTCCATACTTTGTTCCTCTCAAATTGGTTTAGCTCCTCTTGCATAGCAACAATCCAATCTGGATCCAATAGAGCTTCTTCCACTCTCTTAGGTTCCTCCTGTGATAGAAAACTACTGTATAGACATTCATCTTCAGTAGCCCTTCTAGTTTGCACCTTAGATGTTGCATCACCAATGATTAGTTCAAAGGGATGATTCTTGGTCCATTTCCTTTGAGGTGGTAGATTAGCTCTAGATGAGGTGGCTTCAGTGTTTCCATGATGTGAGATAGAGTGTTGATTGGTTGAAACTCCCCATGAGTTATTGGTCCTTTGCAAGGAATCGGGAGTTCTATCAACTGATGATGTAATTTGATTATCTGTTGATGAACTATGATCAAAGGATGCTCTATTATGTACTTCAACGGATGATGCACTTTGTCTTTCAACAGATGTTACATTACTTCTGTCAACGGATGCTGATTATGACTTTCAACTGATGCAGCATTTTGTGCATTATCCAAAGGCAAATTTTGAATCCTTTTTGAAGTGTCTTCTCCATCATTCTCATCTTCACTATCATCACAATATATCTCAATGTTGTCTAATTTGAGTCCTTTATGGTGTCCCTCATCTGTTAGTCCATCAATCTTTTTATCATCAAACACAACATGCACAGATTCCATAACAATGTTGGTTCTTAGATTGTAGACCCTATATGATTTTCTAGCAGAATAACCAACAAATATCCCTTCATCAGCCTTTGCATCAAACTTGCCTTTGTGATTAGGTTGGTTCCTTAGAATGTAGCATTTGCAACCAAAGATATGAAGGAAGTTTAAGGTTGGTTTTCTTCTCTTGAACAATTGATAGGGAGTCATGCCTTTTTCCTGATTAATTAGAGAAATATTCTGAGTGTAACATGCACAATTAACATCCTCATCCCAAAAATATGTTGGGAGTTTTGACTCTTCAAGCATTGTTCTTGCAGCTTCAATTAGTGATCTGTTCTTCCTTTCCATCACACCATTTTTTTGTGGAGTCATTGGAGCTGAGAACTCATGCATGATCCCATTTTCTTCACAGAACAACCTCATGGTAGAATTCCTGAACTCAGTTCCATTGTCACTCCTGATATTCCTTATTTTAAAATCTGGATGGTTGTTGACTTGCTTGATATGATTGATAATGATTTCACTAGCTTCATCCTTTGATCCAAGAAAATAGGTCCATGAAAACTTTGAGAAATCATCTATAATCACTAAGCAATATCTTTTCCTTGAAATTGACAATACATTGACTGGTTCAAAAAAATCCATGTGTAGTAGTTGTAGTGGTTCATCAATTGTTGATTCAAGCTTCTTACTGAATGATGCTCTCTTTTGCTTTCCTTTCTAACAAGCATCGCACAGTCCATCCCTTGAGAATTCTGCTAGAGGCATTGCTCTAACTAAGTCCTTTTTTACTAGATCATTCATTGTCTTGAAATTCAAATGGGACAGCTTCTTGTGCCATAGCCAACTTTCATCTTGACTTGCTTTGCTGAAAAGACAAGTGATTGATTCTGCATCTGTAGAGTTGAAGTCAGCCAAGTACACATTCCCTTTTCTAACTCCAGTTAGAACCATTTTGTTGTCCTTTTTACTAGTAACAACACAGGCTTCAGAATTGAAGGAAACAGTATTCCCTCTGTCACATAGTTGACTGATGCTCAATAGATTGTGTTTGAGACCATCAACTAGTGCAACTTCATCAATGATGACATTTTCCTTTGAAATGAAGCCATATCTTATAGTGAACCCTTTGCTGTCATCTCCAAAGGTTATGTTAGGGCCAGCTCTCTCCTTGAACTCTGCAGCAAGGTGAAATCTCCTGTCATGTGCCTTGAACAACCACTGTCCAAGTACCATAGATTCCTTCTTTTTCCCTGCACACAACAAAATCAAATCAAGTTGATTTTGGTACCCAAGTTTCCTTGGGTCCATCCTTGTTAGTCTTTTTCCTAGACTTCACACTTCCTGCACCTTTTGACTTAGGTAACTTTGAGTCAACCTTGGTCTCAGATGGAGTTGGTTGAAGTGTAGGGTTAGTCACAGAATCATTTAGCACATTTGGTTAAATTTGATAAGGCATAGATTGTGCAAACATGTTATTCCACATAGGCATGTTGTATGTCATTTGAGGCATACTAAATGCAGGAAAATAAAGATTATTAACATATGGCATGTTTGCAAAATGTGCATGAGGATTCTGTTGAGACAGAACATGCATAGCATATAGTGGTGACATAGACATGTTAGGCATGGAAGAAGATAAAGTTATGGGAGCATTCTTTACAGATTTGCAGTTAGCAGATAGATGATTAACACTACTACAATGCACATAAAATTTTCTAGGAGCATACTTATCAGGTGTGTAGTTGTTGTATTTGTTAATCCCTACCTTCCCATTTCTATTGGATTTTCTTTTAGTTTCCTTTTTATCCTCAACCAACTTAAGCCTATTCTTCAACTGATCTAAAGTCATGTATCCTATATTCACCTTACTAGCATCTTTGGATGTGCTAGCTTCTTCTTTGACAAAGTTCTTGGAAGTTGAACCAAACTTCTTACTGAGATTTTTCAAATTATCCTTTTTAGAATCATTTTCCTGTTTCACTTGATCAGCCTTCAACGGATGCTCCTTTTCTTCCTTCAACGGATGACTTTCATCATTCGTTGATTCCACATTCGTTGACAGTCCATCAATCAATTCCATTTCCTTTTTGTTTTTCTTCCAGGCATTCTCACAGAAAGATTCAATTCCTTGAACTTTGGCAATTTGAGCACTAACATCCCTAGATGTTTTCAAGACCTTGATTAGCTCTTGCTCACGTTCTAGTTGTTTAGAAAGAATTTCTACTTTCTTAATAGACTCTTCTAGTTCACTCTCAACAGATAAGCATTTGATTTTAATCTTTTCAAGCTCAATTACCTTACCCTCTAACATAGAATTCCTATCACTTAAAAATAGATTATTCTCTTTAATTCTCATGTTCTCTTTAGTCGGTGATTTAAGTGAAACACGTAAATGATATAATTCAGTAGACATATCATTTATAGCTTCATTGAATTCATCTTTAGAAAGCTGAGAGAGGTCAGTAGTGATTACCTGATTGCTTGATGAACTAGTTTCATTCTCATCAGAATTAGCCATTAGGGCTAAGTTGACATACTCCATATCATCATCTTCATTGGCTCCATCAGCTGCCCAGTCATTTTCCTGAGTTAGAAAAGCCCTTTCCTTTTGTTTGAGCAATTCAAAATATTTCTTTTTGTAATCCACTTGCTCAAATTTCTTCTTTTTAGAAGTTGGCTTTCTGCACTCACTTGCAAAGTGTCCACTTGTGCCACAGTTATAATACTTGAACTTAGGCTTGTCCACCATGTTCTTGTTTGGCTTAGTGGCTCTAGTGTTTTTCTTGAATTTCATCTTTGCAAATCTTCTGGACAGAAAGGCCAGATGTTCATCAACATCATCAGAGTCATCTTGACTGGAATTTTCTTTAACCTCAGCTGCTTGCTCCTTTCCCTTGCTTGATTCTGATTTGCTTGTGCCAGTTTTGAGACTTGGCATTGTCTTTTCTTCATTCATGGCTTCAATTCTCTCATTTTTAGCTACAAGTGCAACTGATCCACCTTTTTTCTTTCCCTTCTCCAACAGCTCATCTTGCTCCATCTCAAGTTCATAGGTCTTCAATATTCCATATAATCTTTCAAGTGTGAAGTCTTTATAATCTTGAGAATTCCTTAGTGAAACAGTCATAGGCTTCCATTCCTTTGGTAGAGACCTTAGAAATTTTAAGTTGGAATCCTTGACTTGGTACACTCTGCCATACAGCTTCAATCCATTCAACAGTTTCTCAAATCTATTGAAAGTATCATTCAATGATTCTCCTTCTTCAGAATGAAAATATTCATATTATTGAATGAGAAGCTGCATTTTGTTTTCTCTAACTTGCTCAGTACCTTCACAGATAAGTTGTACAGTATCCCAAATTTCCTTTGTAGAGAGGCTGTTAATAACATTATCAAACATATCTTTGTCCAGACCATTGAACAGAATGTTCATGGCCTTCTTGTCCTTGTGAACCTCTTCAATATCTTCAGGAGTCCATTCTGCTCTTGGCTTGGGAATAGACTGTCCAACAGTAACTGTGGCAGTAGCAGTTGTGGCCACTTTGTGAGGGATGTGAGGACCATTCTCAATGCAGTTTATGTAGCTTTCCTCTTGAGAGAGAAGATGTAGATGCATCTTCACTTTCCAGTGATGATAATTATATCTTTCCAGGATTGGAATCTTCACTCCAATATCCTTCTTACTCATGATGTTAGTAGAATAGATCTTTAAACTCTTTGTATGTCAAGAGCTTGCTCTGATACCAATTGTTATTCCCAAGGAACTAACATTGAGATTTACAGAAGGGGGTTGAATGTAAATCTCAAAACTTTTTCAAGTTTTGAGCTGTTTCAAAAGCTAAGTGTATGATGAACAGATGTGTGTGAATTGCTTTAAGCAAGTGCAGACAGATGTATATTCAAAACAAAAATGTAAAGAACACAGAGGCTTTAAAAACTTTTCTGGTGGATTTGTTGTTCCACTAGAGATGTGTATTTTAGAAAATCTGTTATACAAAGAATTGTTCACAGCTGCTTCCTAGTACAAACTAGATGATTTTCTCTCTAAGTTTTTCTAAACAGCTCTGGAAAATTCACACCTAATTACTAGCTGCAACTTGGTTTATATATCACCAAGTATTTCAAGTGAAGAAAAAGATAAAATACAATTATAAAATAGTTCTTCACATGTTTCTTCTTCATTTCTCTGTCCAATGCAATCTAAGATAATCTGAATCTTTGAATACTTCCTTGTTTGCACCAGAATGGAAATGCTGCTTTTTCTTGATTCCTCCAAGAGGCTACCACATTCCAATTATCTCTGTCAAGCCATGTGGCTCTGTCAGCTTATGAATTGTCACTATCAACTGCTATGGAACTGAGCATCCATTGAAGCTTTCATCCGTTGGTGGCTTTATCCGTTGATGCTCTTATCCGTTGATGCTTTAGCAGTTGAAGCTTTATCCGTGGATGCACTCATCCGTTGATGGATGTTATCCGTTGAAGCTTTAGAGACATCCGTTGAGGTTTTGCTTCTCATCCGTTGAAGGTCTTTAATTTACCAGTTGATACTACTTCATTTATACAAAATTACAAGGCATGAAATATTTACAATTAGCCCTCCTATTTGCATATCCAATAGTAGTCAACATGACTTATAATTTCCTACAACTTCTAAGAATTATGACTCATTTACAAAGACTGAAATGTGCTACAATACTAAACTTATTTTTAAGTAAAGCTAATCCATCAACGGATAGCCAAAGTGGCCTTATCCATTGAGGCTATAAACACTAGTTTTCTACTTAAGTGTTTTGTTTAGCTTATCATCAAACTAGTACACATATATTCCTAACAAGGATGTTGCGTGAAGTCTAATGATATGTCTACGTAGCTTAAGGACCGTAACATAAGGCTTTCTAATAATAATCTAGAATAATTGTGATAAGGTTCGGACTGAAAGGGACAAGGAGTTTACTTATGAGAAAATTTTGGAATTTTTTTTTTACACTGAACACGAGATAGAGGGTATACTCAAATTGATCGAAGGCTATGATTGAGAAATCTATTATCATCAAGGAAAGGCCAATGTGGTGGCCGATACTTTAAGTAGGAAAAGATATATTGAGGACGACAAATCTCAGAATAACTGATGAGAAGGATCGCATGAAAAGAACGCTTTATTACTTAACAAGAAGACTTAAAGATGCCTAAAAACGTAAACGGATATTAGTCGTGACAGAATATGAAAGAGGATGTCATGGAGTAGGTAAGTAAGTATTCGACATAGTTGGAAAATGAAAACGGAAAGGCGAGGGTTAAAATTTTGGCAATTTCAACTTGTAGGTGACCTAAATAGGGTTAGGAGTTAATTATAATGAATTTTGAAGGAGGATTATCAAGAACCAAGTTAGCCGTCGTGCTATTTGAGAATTTTGAGTGATAGATTAAATAAGACCGCTTACTTTATTATGCAAACGATAGATGTCCACTCTACAAAATTTTTATGAACGCAGAAGAGATAATTGGGAGAAAGAGACCCTGTTACGACTGTGCCGCACAAGGACCCAAGATTTAATTTCACAACAGGACTATTTTCCAAGATATTTTGTGAAAAAGGACGGACAGAGGAATGACTTAGAGTTCTCAAATCGACAAGTAGAATGAGAGGACTATCCTGACCATTGAAAATACAACTAGCGGCCTACCTTTTATTTGGAACGGTTTGGGGAATCGCCTATTATTGACAGATAATTCGTGTAGATGTACTTACCACGCTAGCATACGAAAAATAGTTGCCGATATCCCTTACGAAGGGCAACGTGAAAGAGTGAAGGATGTCATTGTCAGAACTGATAGAAGGCAAAGAAGATCGTACACGCCCTATAAAGGCCACTAGTAGCAGGTACCAATAAACGTGAATACGTCTAAGGCGCTAGTGAGAATAACGAGTATGACCCAGAAAGTGTCGTAGTACTGTAGATATTATATGGGGAATGATTAAAGAAGTCCGACCGATGACGGAAACTGAACGTTGCACGATCCTAAAACGTGTCAATAAATTGCGTATGAAATGGTGCTTCCTTCAAAATGGCAACCAGAGGATGACGTGCTTTACATTACTACGGGAAGAAATGTTAAAACTAGCGCTAAGCGTGTAGCAGGGGACGAGCGTGTAGAAATGCGACAAGAACTTCTTACATAGAATAATCGACGGAGATGATGCACCCAAAATGGGAAAACGTTAAGGAATGAAACTCTAGCACTAGTAGGAGCGATGTAGGGGGAAGCGAATAAGTTGAAGGATGATTTCAAAAACTAGAAGATGCGCTAATCGTCCATGTTATCAGTTTTTAAGGGAAATAAAATGGCCAGCTGACGTTAATCGAATTATCGACAATAACGAGTTATCATGCATTCATTGGAACGGCTACAAAGCTTTGTACGGAAGAAAGAATTGTTCTCTCTTAGGTTGGGAAGAAATTGGTAAGCGGAGGATATTGTACCATAGTTGAGTCAACATACCAAAGGAATTCCTAGAAGTGGCAGCCCAGGACGAACAATAGAGATATGCGGACTAGAACTATAAAGACAGAAAGTACGAAGTAGCGGACCAAGTATTGTTGAAAGTACCTCCCGAGGAGGGAGTGATGAGATTCGAAAGGGAAAGAAATGTTGAACTCAAGATTTATTGGACTAAGAAAGGATTAAAGGACTAAGAAAGTTGACTTATAAATTAGCACCATCGTCGAACGGTCACTAAGTTTATAACGAGTACCACGAATCGAGATTAGGAAATTTAACCATCAAAACTAAACATATGATTGAAAATGAGCTAATAAGCTCGTAGCCAGACTTAGTGTATGTCGAGTAACGTGTAGAGGTCGTAAGACTACAAGGACGAGTACACGAAAATATATTAGATGGGTGAGTGGAAATTTTACGAAGAGATCAAATACTGCAAGGTCAACGTGAGAACTTGAGGTTGTAATGCGAGCAGCATATCCCTACCTGTTTCTGAACTGATTCCGGGACGGAATCCTTTTAAGGGGGGAAGACTGTAAGAACCCAAATTTTTGACATCGGTAAAAGACCTTTATGAATGGTGATATAATAACTTGAATTTTTGAGACCTTGTAAAACGTTTAATGAATAGTAACCCTGACGGACGGGAAAAACTTTTGAGCCCACACTATGTAGTGCATGAGAAAATGAGTTTCGGAGTTGATATTACGATTATACGTACTAAATGAGTCTATGTAAACGCTATTAGTTTTCGAAGAAAATGAACTTTGAAAAACGACCGTTTTATGACTCATCGAGGATTACGGGAATCACAGTATAATTACGAGATTAAAACCCTACAGATTTATATTCAAGTATGATACTTAACAAAAATATAAGGAATAAATACGAAAGGAAATACGTCGCGAACCATTTACGAGTAAGTATTACGAAAACGTTTAAGCAACTGAGCGAACGCGTAAATGATTAAATAAACATAACGCACTAACTAAACCATGGTAAGAAAGTAACCATGATTAATTTATCAAATAGTAAGCTAACCATAGGATTATCAAGCAAGCTATCCAAATAATGTGCTAAGGAAGCTAACATAAGTAGTTTCTAGGAAGCTACCAAAGATTTGTCTCTAAGATTTGCAACAAGAATAAACCTAGGATTCAACCTAGGAGAATAAAAATCAAGTGCAAGATCTTCCACCCCATTTCCTAGAAGCAACCTAGCAAAACAACCAAGCTAAGTAACCAAGGGAAGAAAGTATAAATGTTAGGTCACACACACTGTAGAGGGGGTGAATACAGTGTATAGCACAATCAAATCAAACTTTAATAACTCAAGTAACAGGAAACAAACTTTATTTAAAACAATAAACTCTATTACAGTATGGAACTGTTCTCTCTCAGTGATGAACAAATATCACGAGAGCTGCTAGGGTTACAAAGAATAATCTTCTCAATTGTGATAACACTTATAGTGTAAACCCTATGTCTGTGTTTATATACAACACAATTACAAGATAATCGCTAATTGATATGGAATATAATTTTGCTTCCTAAAATATATCAATCAGATATCTTTTCTTCCAAGTATTCTATTCTTCATAGAATTCCTTCTTCATGCATATCTCTTCTTATGTTTGTCTCGATCTTCTTTCCTTTAACCAGCTGCCTTCCTTATCTGAACGTCCTTCAGTACTTAAGTTCTGATATCCATCTTCTGATAATTATCTCATGATAATATAAGTACTGATATCCTTAAGTCCTGACTTCCAGTAAGTACTAATTTATCCTGTTTAAGTAAGATATGAAAACTAAACATAAATCACATTAGCCATGACATTATCAAATATATCTAACAATCTCCCCCAACTTGTAAATTAGCATAATATACAAGTTTAACAGATATTTGATGATGTCAAAAACATTAAGTATAAATGCATGAGAATTTGACTAGATAACTACAACTTACATTCCTTAAACCTTTACCAATCTTTAACTTCTGATAACAACTTCAGTCTGTATTCATATCAGAATTTAAGTAGTAGATCTTGACTTGGCTTCATCTTCTGATCTCTCTGATGTCAGGAGTTGTTCTGAGATAGTTCTTCAACAAACATCTCTCAGCATATCTGAGTTCATCAATCATTCTCCTTTTAGCATCTTTAAGTTCTACAGAATCTTCACCAATTTGGAAGATTGCAGCCCTGAGATCATTAATTCTAGCTTTCCTTATGTCCTGATCCAGTCTGATCAAATATGGCTTGTCAGACTCAAGATTGAATTCCACAGCCCTGTAACCCAGAAAGGTAGTTATAATCTTAGCAGAATTGGGCTTCATCTCAACAATATCACCCTTGTGATCTCTGTACTTTGGAAGATATGTGCTGTCAGACTTAACAGAATAAAGCTTTTTCTATTTCTGAATTTGACTCTTCAAAAAGTTTACAACACTTTCTGTTATTTTGTCATTCACTTGAAGTAAGAATAATACATGTTCCAGCTCTTCAAACTACTTCAGTGGAATGACATTTTCCCTTATATGATAAACCCTACCATCTGTCATGAAGTACAACAAGATATGTTCTTTCAAGTAGGTATGGTAAACCATTTGTACAGATTCTAGTTGATTCAATCTCTCAGGAGTTGCTCCAATACCTGGTTCACTTAAGAAAGTTGGATCATTGGTTGTGTTCTGTATTCTTCTTTCATCAGCACTTCCCAATCCAGTTTTATCTCTTGCTTCCTTTCCAGTAACCACTCTTGCTTCAAAACCACTTGCAGCAGTCTTCAAAGGTTGAGTCTGTTTGGCTTTAGTGAATCCTGGTAGGAGTATCTTTGAAGGTTTAACATGAGCAATATCAGAGGTTTCCTTTGATTTATCTTCTGACATCAAGTTAACATGAGCTATGTCAGAGGTTACTTGCTTCTTAGAGATATCAGAACTAACTATCTCTTGACTCTGAACAACTTGAGTCATGTCAGAGGTTGTCTTAGAAACTTTTCTTGAAGTCAGAGCAAGATCAGCATCTTCATCGGTAATCTCTTCATTCACAGGAGGCACATAAACCTTGATAGGTTCACTAACTTTCTCTTTGCCCTTGGACCTTGGATCTATCTGCAGTTGTGATTTAGCTTTGGTTGCTACAGGATTTGTCCTTTCTCTTATCACAATGCCTTTGAGTTTTGGAAGTTTAGAAGCTTCAGATTTAGATTTGACTTTTTCTGATTTAAGTCTAGCTTCTTCTTCCATCAGACTCTCCAAGTCCATTCCTGGATTTTCCTTAAGAAATAACTGTCTTGACCTTTCTTCATCAAGATCTAAAAGTTCATCATAACTTATCCTTTTACCAGTAGCAGAAGTAATTCTTTTTCCAGCATCAGAACTTGTCCCGTGACTTGTGATTTCAGCTTTTCTTGATGAGAAACCTCTACCTTGACTATGACCTCCACCCATTCCAAAGTTTCCCTGGTCATCTTTTTCATCATCCTTCCTCTTCAGTGTCTTATCAGTTTTGCATTTGGACTTAATTACTTTCTCCCCCTTTTTGGTATCAGCAGGTAACATAAGAGAGACAAGCAATTCCATTGAGACTTGGATTTCATCAAGTTGAGATTGTTGAGAAGCTTGATTTTTCAAAATAGCATCAATCTGAGACTGTTGCTTCTCTTGGGTCTTCTCAATATAAGCAACTCTGTCAAAGGTAGGTTGGAAGAATTTTTTCTTGTCAATTTTCTGAATTGTTTCTTGCTTGAGTAATTCTTCCTGAATTTTATGTAACTCTTCATGAGTTGTGGAATGGAGACCTTGCAGATTTTTAGTACTCAATGCAGTGACACGAAGCTGTGTTTTGAAATCATCATTAATTAACATCTCATCAGCTTTTGTCAAGTGCTCAGCAAGAGTCTTTGCAGATGGAACACAGGTAACTGAGTTCCATTCCTTAGTCCACTCCTGTCCTGCAGGAGTTTCACTCCAAGGTACTGGTGCTTCTCTTGTAACAAACTTTTTAACTAGTTTAGATTTAAGAACAGTTTGTTGAGGTGCATGTCCTGAAGGACCAGCAGCATCATTATCTGCATTCATAGCAGTATCACCAGTAGGATCAACATTTGAAGCATCAGCACCAGTAGTATCAACATTGGAAGCATCAGAACTAACATAATCAGCATCTTCTGATAGAACAACAGTATGAGAAGCAATTGAGGCTTCAGCATCATCCTCTAAGTGCTGTTCTGGTTCCAAGTTCTGATCAACAACCATATCCTGATGCTCACCTATATTCTGATCATCAACATCTAGATGCAGAGAAGGTGTAGTAGACAATTCTGGACTTTGAGTAGCATCAGTAACAGGTGTTGTTGATGGATGAATTGATGTTGGAGCTTCTAAGTAAAGTACCTCAGGCACAACCAGGATCTGAATATCAATATCAGCACTTGTGCCTGGATCAACAGGAGATACAACCTTATGTACAGGAGACACAGATGGTGTGTTGGCATGTTCTGTAGCAGCTTCCTGGGTTGGAGTCAATGGAGAAGCAGTGGTTTCAGTAGATTCTGGTTCTTGTGAGATCAGAGATTCCTGATCTCCTTCCTTAGCTGCTGCTTCTTCATCATCTAAAACTGGCGTTTTAGCTCTCTGTTTCTTGTATCTCTTTGAAGGTGGGGATTCCTTGGGAGGTTCAGCAGAAGTCATTCTTCTAAGCCTTTTGAGAAGCTTAGATCCCCCAATTCCAGAATCCTTCTGAGAAGGAACTTTCTCAGCTTCTTTAACAACAGGTTCTGATGAAGAAACCTGTTCCTCACTATCAGACTCATCTCTCAAAACAATCCTCCTTCTCTTCTGAGGTGTCTGAGGAATAGTCTTTGTCCTCTTGGGCTTGGAAGATGAAGGCTTCACAGTAGGTGCTGAGGATGAAGGTTGAGTTGTCTGTGAAGGTGTGAGATATGTTTTGAGATATGTTCTGAGAGAGGGTTGAGGAATAGATGTACGAGTGGTATGTTTTGATGGTTGCTGTGGTGTTTGGTATGTGGTGGTGGGTTGTACATAAGGATAAACAGATCTATAGGTTTGAGGATCAGCATTTACCAAGATCTGTTTTATAGACTGAGGAATCTGTAAAAGTCTAACCACCTTTTTCTTAAGGTCAGCATTTACCAAGTCAGTAAAGGCTCGTTTTGCAATTTTAAAAGGTAGAGTTAAGTCAGTGGTAGGTTGGGGTTCATCAGCATAACAGAAATTATATATAAGCTGACAAAATCTAGCAAAGTAGACAACATTCCTATCTTCTGTCATCCTATCCCCAATAAAACCTATCACAGCATTTGCAAATTCAAAATGAGTTAGGTTAATAATAGCATACCCGATGTGCTGACTTATTATAGAAATGGCATCAAAGTTGGAACACTTATTCCCGAAAGCTTTAGTGATGCAGTCGAAGAAGAAGCTCCATTCCTTTCTGATATGAGCCTGTTTCAACTGTCCAAGCTTAGCCAAACTCTGCTCATACCCCAAACTGGCCATTAACTCTTGTAGAGCTGATTCCTCCGATGTTGAGAAAATACAGCCTTCTGGTAAATGTAAGGCCTTGTGAATTGTACCAGGAGTTACCACATATTCAGTATCATCCACTTCAAAAACAATGCTGGGAGTACCATTAGCACCACCATTGTCAAAATGCCCAGTCCGCCAAAACGTCAGAACTTGTTGGCTTGAAAAGACTGAAGGCTGGGTCAATGCATACCCAATTTCACTGTGTGCAAGAAGATCTTGCACAAAATGCAATTCAGACGGAGCTTCATCATTATTGAGAATTGCAACATAGTTATTTGGAACGAACTTAGCTCCATCAATGATCAAATCCTTAGGTGCCATGAGAAAAATTGAAAATTAAGAGTTGCCTGTTAGGTGTTTGATAAAATGTCTGTATGAAAAACCAACGTCAGGAGATAAGATAGAGTAAAAGCAAAGAAAGAGAGATAAATTGTAAAAGTAAATAAAAGATTGTATAATCTTCTCTCTCTTACTTATACTTGGTAAAAAAAATATAATCGTTGGACACCTGTCAGACATGCAACAATACTGAATAGTTAATGGGCACGGGAAAAGAGTAATCATTACTTACCCACTTGCAGTTTTTCAAGGAAAAATCGTTCCACTTACCCAGTAATTCCATTAATTGAGGTAAGTCAGTTTTAATTCAAAATTTAAACTGTTCCCACTTATTCAATTATTTTCACTTCTAAACCAATATTCTGAAAAAAAAACTTCGAGTGTGAGAATGACCAAAATAAATCAAGTAAACAAGTACTGATATTTTAAAATCAGAACGTAAGTTAAATTAATGATTAAAATGATCATCAGAACATGGATATATCAGGATTTATCAGTGCAGTTAAATGTGCAAACATCTCAGAGACAGAATCTTGCAAAAATAAGAAATTTCATTAATATATTAAGAAAATACATTCATGAAATTGAAATTACATCAGAGAATTACAAGTCTATCCTAAGCTTCTAATCCTAACATCAACAGCCTTAGTCCTAGCTCAAGAAGCAGGGCAAGGCTGACGATGAAGAAAAACAGGAAGAAGAAAATAAGTTATTTCTTCTTCCTACTCTCTACAAAAAGAATAGCGAGTCTGATGATTCGCTCTTGCTGGCGGAGAGCTTCCAGCCTTTCTTCCTCCAATCGCTCTAGATGGCGATGGTAGTCCATGTAAAAGAACAGGAGGTGGGTGAGAACCTCCTGGGGAACCGAGTCCCAAATCTCATCAGGAATGACAGTGACGTGCCATTCCTGCTGCCATGCTTCATAGCTCAGCTCCATGTTGAAGGTCTCATAGTTCAAAAACATATTGCAGTTGACCATGGTTTTGTTGGTATAAAGGAAAGGAGAGTGAGTATGTGAGAAAAGAATTGATGTATAGGCTGATGTGAAGTGTTGGTTTATATAGGCAAGAGAATGCCAGGAGACGCAAGGAAATTTAATGCTGACAGGTAGAAATAATTCTACCTCGTCTCCCTAGACTTGGAAGAAGAAAAACAGTCATTGGAAAGGTAAAACAGGGTTTTTAATGCGCACAAGAAACAAGTAAAAATTACTGTGCATGTACGTGTACCACTATCCCTAATTATATTGACTGTTAATATTCCACCCAAAAATATTCTGATTTAAAATGAGACTGTTTTTTTTATTTTATCCACAAATAAGTCAAGTAAAGGATCAGAATTTAATATCAGAACTTAGACTTATATCAGAACTTAACAGTCATCAGAACATGATTTCTTAACTTGAAAAATGAATGCCTATCTCCGTAATTCTTCACCCAAATTCTGGTATCGATTCTTCAGAACTTAATCATCAGAATGTTCAACAGAACCTGTCCTCAGAATTTATGCAATCTGACACATAAACTGTTCATCTAAAATAACATAGATCACCACAGTAATTTTCATCATTCATATGGAGTGTTTAGTGTGTGCATTAAACTAAATATCAGACAAAGAGTAAAGTCTGATTCACTTCAGTACATCTTAGAAATAAGGCATAACTAAAACTTTACCAAAAATCTGTCATTATTCTGAAGCCTACTATTGAATGAGTTCATGCTTGAGTCCACCTCAACTGTTTTGTGCTAATTTTGTGCATCTTTTTAAATTCCATTTTACAGTGGCTTCTCAGTGTAAGTGAGTCACGACTGCTTATCAGAATTTATGCTATTATCAGAGTATTTCTCCAGTAATTATAGAGTGTGAAAAGTCACCAAGAAAATATTTTGCTTTTCTGATGCATATTACTTAATACCAGCAATGCACTTGGGTTGTCCCTTCCACCTTTTTACTCTAGACCTCAAAGGAGTACCTGATTTTTATTTCTTTTTATTTTCCTTTTTTCTTTTGATAAGTGAGGTTTATCAGCACTTAGTACATTCAGCAGATTTACTAACACCAGAACTTAACAGATGAGAAGCATTATTCTAGTTTTTGACTTAGTAATAAGATAGACAGAGTAAACTTAACTGAGCTCAATATCAATATTTGCTTGTGTCAATGGATTTCCACATAAATAATTACTTCTAACATGGGATTTCTAGTATATTGAAGACTACTAGGTCAGCATCTAGCACAGGTATCCTCATAGGATAGAATAGTTACATAAACAGACATATCATTATCAAAGTTTAGAAATTCACAGCAGACAACAATCAGTACTTAAGTAATTTTCAATGAAGCGCAGAATACACAGAGAGAGTAATTTCTGTAAATACTGATCATAAAGTCTGATGCATCAGAACAAAACTAAGCAGATTTAGAGAAAGAACCTGAAACCATTCCAAGTTCATTTACCAATCTTGTAAAATTAGCTTCACACAATGGTTTTATGAAGATATCTGCTAGTTGTTGATCTGTTGGAACAAAGTGCAATTCCACCATACCTTCATCCACATGTTCCCTTATGAAGTGGTACCTGATGTTGATGTGCTTTGTCATTGAGTGTTGAACTGGATTACCTGTCATAGCAATAGCACTTTGATTATCACAGTAAATAGGGATTTTAAAATATGTTAACCCATAATCCAGTAACTGATTCTTCATCAAAAGAATCTGTGCACAACAGCTTCCTGCAGTAATGTACTCTGCTTCTGCAGTTAATGTGGAAATTGACTTTTGTTTCTTGCTAAACCAAGAAACAAGTCTGCCTCCAAGAAATTGGCAGCTTCCACTTGTGCTTTTCCTGTCAATTTTCCAACCTGCAAAATCTGCATCTGAGTAACCTATTAGTTTAAAATCTGATTCTCTGGGATACCATAATCCCAGATCAGCTGTTCCCTTAAGATATTTGAAAATCCTTTTCACAGCTGTTAAGTGAGGTTCTCTTGGATCTGCTAGAAATCTTGCATAAAGACAGGTAGCATACATGATATCAGGTCTACTAGCAGTTAGATAGAGTAGAGAGCCAATCATACCTCTGTAATCATTAATATCTACTGATTTACCAGTATCCTTGTCCAATTTTGTTGCAGTGGCCATGGGAGTGGATGCACTTGAACAATCTTGTATTCCAAATTTCTTCAGCAAATTTCTGGTGTACTTAGTTTGACAAATAAAAGTGCCTTCTTCATTCTGCTTGACTTGAAGGCCCAGAAAATAGCTAAGTTCCCCCATCATACTCATTTGATACCTTTACTGCATCAGTTTGGTAAACTTCTTGCAAAGTCTGTCATTTGTAGAACCAAAGATGATATCATCAACATATATGTGAACCAGAAGTAAGTCCTTTCCATGGTTGAGGTAGAACAGTGTTTTGTCTATAGTTCCTCTGTTAAATCCACTTTCCAGAAGAAACTGAGCTAAAGTCTCATACCTTGCTCTTGGAGCTTGCTTAAATCCATAAAGTGCTTTATCAAGCCTGTAGACATAATCTGGATATTTGGAATCTACAAAGCCTGGAGGTTGTTCAACATATACTTTTCTCTCCAATTCTCCATTGAGAAAAGCACTTTTCACATCCATTTGAAAGACAGTAAACTTTTTGTGAGCAGCATAAGCCAAAAATATCCTTATGGCTTCCAATCTAGCAACAGGTGCAAATGTTTCATCATAATCAATTCCCTCATGTTGATAATATCCTTTTGCAACCAGCCTTGCCTTATTCCTTGTAATTATGCCATCACTATCAGTTCTGTTTCTGAATACCCATTTTGTACCAACAACAGATCTGTTCTTTGGTCTTGGCACTGGGGTCCAGACTTTGTTTCTTTCAAATTCATTTAACTCTTCCTGCATTGCTTGCACCCAATCAGCATCTTGAAGAGCTTCTTCCACTTTCTTTGGCTCAGTCGGAGAAAGAAAAGAATTGTAAAGACATTCACTTGAAGTAGCTGTTCTAATTCTGACACCTGCATCAGGATTTCCAATTATCAAATCAGGTGTATGTGATTTAGTCCACTTCCTTACAGATGGAAGGTTTTCTCTAGAACTGGATGCTCTCCCATGATCCATGTTGTCTTCATTAACATTTTCTGATGCTCCCCCTAAAACTATGCTCTCTGAGTTGGATTCTTCAGTATTTAGATTTTCAGAACTATCAGAACTTGAAGAATCAGAACTTGAAGAGCTAGATGTATGTTCTGATGCTTCTTGAGATGTGGTAATATCTTGAGTATGCTCCCCCTGCATAGGTGCATCTTCCTTTGGCGTAGTCACCACAGTTTCAATAACATCATAGATTAGTCCATCAGAGTTTGTAGTATCAGGATTTAGATTGTCAGGATTTTCAGTAACAGAATTTAAGTCTTCATTTTCAAATCTCAGCTGATCATGATCAATAAAATCTTCAAGTCCAGTAATCTTCTTATCATCAAAAGAGACATTGATAGATTCCATGACCACTCTTGTTCTTAAGTTATAGACTCTGAAGGCTTTTGTGGAAAGTGGATACCCAACAAAGATTCCTTCATCAGCTTTTAAATCAAATTTGGATAGCTGTTCAGGATGAGTCTTAAAAACAAAACACTTGCATCCAAATACGTGAAAATACTTCAGATTTGGCTTCTTGTTCTTCACCATTTCATATGGTGTCTTTCCATGCTTGTTAATTAGTGTTGCATTCTGAGTAAAATAAGCAGTCTGCACAGCTTCAGCCCAGAAATAGGTTAGAAACTTTGCTTCATCAAGCATTGTACGTGCAGCTTCAATGAGAGTTCTATTCTTTCTTTCAACAATTCCATTTTGCTGTGGAGTTCCAGGAGCAGAAAATTCCGGCTTGATTCCATGGTTTTTGCAGAACTCTTCCATTATCAAATTCTTGAACTTAGTACCATTATCACTCCTTATTATTTTCACAGAATCTTTGACCAATTTATCCAGTTGCCTGACATGATCAATCAAGATAGATGCAGTTTCACTTTTAGTGTGCAAGAAATACACCCATGTGTATCTGGTGAACTCATCCACTATGACCATAGCATATTTCTTCTTTGCAATAAACATGACATTTACTGGACCAAATAGATCAACATGTAGAAGGTGATAAGGTTCAAGAATTGATGATTCAGTCTTGCTCTTGAATGAGGATTTCTTTTGTTTAGCCTTCTGACAAGAATCACAAAGGCCATCAGGAGTAAATACTGACTTTGGCAGTCCTCTCACAAGATCTTTCTTGACTAGTTCATTTATATTGTTGAAATTTAAATGAGAGAGTTTCTTGTGCCAATTCCAGCTTTCTTCAATTGATGCTCTACTCATCAGACAGATTGCAGAACCATCAGTACTTGTTGAAAGCTTGGCTTCATAAATGTTACCATGCCTGTATCCTTTCAGAACAACTTTTCCTGTAGATTTACTTACAACTTCACAGTGTTCTTCAAAGAAATCCACATGATAACCTCTGTCACAGATTTGACTGACACTCAGCAGATTGTGTTTAAGTCCTGAGACCAGAGCTACTTCTTTAATGATGACATTCCCAAGATTGATATTGCCATATCCCAATGTTTTTCCAATGTTGTCATCTCCATAAGAAACACTTGGGCCAGCCTTCTCCACAAAGTCTGATAGCAGGGCTTTATTTCCAGTCATATGTCCTGAACATCCACTGTCCAGAACTAGGATGTTTTTCATGTTGCCCTGCAATCATAAAGACCACTAATGATTAGTTTTAAGGACCCAGACATGCTTGGATCCTTTGGCCTTATTAAGTCTGTTAACATTTGCAGCGGATTTAGCATCATAGTTTATGTTAACAATTTTCTTATCAGAATTTACACTATTAGACTTTGAATCAGAACTTACACTAGAAGGAACAATGGTAACTTTCTTTAAAGAAGGTTTTATTTGATAATAATCATAGTACAAACTATGATATTCCTTACAATTATAAATGGAATGCCATAAACTACTACAATGAAAACAAGGATTTTATGGCTTATATCTAACAGACTGACTCTTAACTCCTGACTTTGAAGGTAAGGAGTTTATGTTCTTATTCTTCCTGCAAAAAGAAGCCAGATGGTTAGAACTTCCACAGTTATGACACGTTTTCCTAGGAGCCTCAGGAACAAGATTATAATTATTGCTTTTATTCACACCTTCCTTTCCATTCCTATTTTTCCCAGGTGATTTTACCTTGTTTGCATTCTTAACATCTTTCAGCTTATGCTTAAGCTGCTTCTTTGTCATTAAGCTTACGTTTACTTCAGTTGTCTTTTCCTGTTTTAGTTTGTCAGAAGTTAATTCCTTCTTAACTTCTAAATTCTCATTTTCAGACTTTACAGCTACAAACTTAACAGGTTTTAAATTTTGCTTTTGTTTAACAACTACAGGCTTAATATCTACAGTTCCTTTATCATTCTTATCCTCTCCATAACCTAAGCCCTCTTTTCAGTTTTCACTACTTAACAAATTCTGAGTTGTTCTGCCAGAGTTAGTCGAAGTCCTGATAATCTCTCTTTCCTTTTCTAACTCAGCTTTTAGAGATTCATTCATTTTAAGCACTTCATCCCTAACATAGAAAGCATCATCTCTATCTTTCTGAGTTTGATGGAACATGACTAACTCTTTTTCTAAATAAGCATTCCTGTTTTTGCAAGCAAGATTTTCAGAAGTTAATTTTTCACATGTTAAAGTTTGATCTCTATAACTAATGAACATGGTTTTAAGATATCTTCTCAACTCATTAATATCATCAGTATGAAAGGCATAAGTAGTTTGAGGTACCTTTAATTCAGCAGCTTCAGAACTGCTTTCAGCACTTGTCTTATCAGCATTTGCCATCAAGGCATAATTCTCCTCACTTTCAGAATCTGAGGTGTCTGTCCAGCTTTTCTTCTTTGTGACAAGAGCCTTGCCTTTGTCACTCTTCACTTTCTTGCAATCAGGAGATATGTGGCTTTTCTCACCACAGTTGTAGCATTTGACATTTGCATAATCTCCTCTGTCAGACTTTCCTCCTCTTCCCTCAGATTTTCTGAAATTCTTCTTATCAGAACTTGCGCCTTTCCTGGAAAACTTCTTTCCCTTCCTGAACTTCCTGTATACAATCTTTGTGATTCCTTTTACCATAAGAGCACACAGCTTCATCATCTCTTCATCAGCATCCGTCTCAGGCAAGCTTTCAGATTCTGAGTCATCATCACTTTCAGAATTTGATGACTCAGTATCAGACTTTGTGAAGAGAGCTTTACCCTTGTCTTTCCTTGAGGTAGCTGCCTTGGGGGATTCTTCTTCAGCCTTAAGAGCAACTGTCCTTGACTTTCCTCCTTTCCTCTTGCTTCTTTGTTCCATCTCAAGTTCATGAGTCTTGAGCATTCCATAAATTTCATCAAGAGTTGTTTCATCAAGATTATAGTTGTCACTTATTGTTGTTGCCTTCAAATCCCAGCATTCAGGAAGAGCTAACAGGAATTTAAGGTTTGAATCTTCAAGATCATACTCCTTATTAACCAGTGACAAATCATTCAAGAGTTTGACAAATCTATCATATAAATCAGTCAATGACTCATTAGCCTTTGAGTCAAAGTGTTCATACTCTTGAGTGAGTATTTTCTTCCTGTTCTTCTTAATTATATTCGTTCCCTGGCATCTTGTTTCCAAGGCATCCCATATCTCCTTTGCAGTCTTGCAGTTTATTACCCTGTTTGACATTACATTATCAATAGCACTATGCAGTAAGTGTCGTACCTTAGCATCCTCAGCATTTGATGTGATATCTTCAGCAGTGTAATCACTCTTCTCCTTTGGAACAGACTTTGTTGCTTCACCTGCAACTGCAACAGCGAGCTTGGTTGGTTTGTGAGGCCCTTCCTTGATTTTATCAAGATATTCTGGATCTGTAGCTTCCAGAAACATGGTCATCCTCACCTTCCATATGGCATATTCATATGGTCTCAATATGGGAACTCTAATAGTCTCATATCGGCTTTGAATTTGTGTCTTTGGAGGTTCTTCAGCTTTGGTGGGCTTAGTTGGAGTTTCTACTTCAGACATGATTGTGTTTGGATCTTAAACTGTTTGTGTGTTAACAGATAGGCTCTGATACCACTTGTTAGGTCACACACACTGTAGAGGGGGGTGAATACAGTGTATAGCACAATCAAATCGAACTTTAATAACTCAAGTAACAGAAAACAAACTTTATTTAAAACAATAAACTTTGTTACAGTATGATACTATTCTCTCTCAGTGATGAACAAATATCACGAGAGCTGCTAGGGTTACAAAGAATAATCTTCTCAATTGTGATAACACTTATAGTGTAAACCCTATGTCTGTGTTTATATACTACACAGTTACAAGATAATCGCTAATTGATATGGAATAGAATTCTGCTTCCTAAAATATATCAATCAGATATCTTTTCTTCCAAGTATTCTATTCTTCATAGAATTCCTTCTTCATGCATATCTCTTCTTATGTTTGTCTCGATCTTCTTTCCTTTAACCAGCCGCCTTCCTTATCTGAACGTCCTTCAGTACTTAAGTTCTGATATCCATCTTCTGATAATTATCTCCTGATAATATAAGTACTGATATCCTTAAGTCCTGACTTCCAGTAAGTACTAATTTATCCTATTTAAGTAAGATATGAAAACTAAACATAAATCACATTAGCCATGACATTATCAAATATATCTAACAATCTCCCCCAACTTGTAAATTAGCATAATATACAAGTTTAACAGATATTTGATGATGTTAAAAACATTAAGTATAAATGCATGAGAATTTGACTAGATAACTACAACTTACATTCCTTAAACCTTTACCAATCTTTAACTTCTGATAACAACTTCAGTCTGTATTCATATCAGAATTTAAGTAGTAGATCTTGACTTGGCTTCATCTTCTGATCTCTCTGATGTCAGGAGTTGTTCTGAGATAGTTCTGATATCCATCTTCTGATAATTATCTCCTGATAATATAAGTACTGATATCCTTAAGTCCTCACTTCCAATAAGTACTGATTTATCCTATTTAAGTAAGATCTGAAAACTAAACATAAATCACATTAGCCATGACATTATCAAATATATCTAACAATAAATACCCCCACCCATTCACTTCCTCCATTCGGCCTTTTGAAGAAAAAAGGAGAAATTCCATTTCAAAACTCAAGTTCTAGCCATGGTAAAATCATCCCATTAATTCTCAAGCTTCCTAGCAATTAAACTAAGGTAAGAAAATTCTTTCATCTCTTTTTATCAAAGTTTGATGGGTAAAATAAAATCAAGAAACTCACTAGTCAATAGTATGAATAGTAACCTCTCTTTGGTTTCTTGATTTCAACGGTGGTTATAGCCTCCAAAAATCATACCAAGCACTTCCAAACCTCCACCATCCGAAAGAACACATCTCAAGCTTTCAAGAAAGGTAAAAATCTTTGGCCCTACTTTATTTAAGATTCATTTTTAGGATCCATTTAGTATATGGTAGAAAACCTAGTTTAAGAAGTGGTATTGTTGAGATCTTGAAGTTTAAGTTGAGTAGATTTAAGGTTGATTGTTGTTGCCTCAAGAACACGATGTTCTTGAGAGGAGTTTGTGTTTTGATGATGAAATGATGATTGTTGGTGGTTGTGTTAAGAGTTAGGGCGTAAACGAAACCCCGATCGTAAACGTAACCCCGTTAAAACCAACGAATCATAACTTTAAGTTTCTGAAGAAAATCCCAGACTTGTAAACTGCCTTGATTATGATAGGAAATGTTATAAGGATCGTTTATCCACTTGAATCGCTTGATTCCGATTTACGGATCAAAAGTTATGGTCGTTTTAGTAAAATTGATTTACGCGAAAAAAACTGCTACAAATCATAAACTTTGAAAATATAAAGGATCGACTTAAAAGTATTCATAAATCATGAAATTTTTACAGAGAGTAACATATTGAGTTTCCTAACTTCCATAAAAATTTCAAGTAAAAATAATTATTTCTCAATTTTATAAAAATATCAGAGCCGAGACCGCGCGAGTAGAAACGTAAGAATCCATAAGCGGAGCCGACGACGATAAAGAGAATGAACCTAAGATACTTAGAAAAATGAAGCGACCATGATGTGAATAAGGACTTAAAGGAATAATAAGGGTATTATAAGTTAAGAGGGTTCATAATAAATAGCGCATGAAAGCGAGTCGCCGTAAAATAAAACGGGACCTAACGAGATGAATTGTGTTTATGGTCATAGATTTCCGAGCGAAACCTAGAGCATCCTCCACCTCGAGATACCCAGGCAAGTTTTCAAAATATACCTTTTAAGAACTGTTGTGTTGTGAATATTTTACAAAACTGTGATATATGCATGAGATTGCTTTAAACTCTTTTACGAAGTTTGAGATGTATTACATTACTCAATTGTTGATAATTTCTAGTATATGTTCATACCGAGTTTGAAATGTTATATTTAGACCGATAGTCGGTCGGTGTAAGCTTATAAAAACCCGGAGGTATCCCGGAGGAGTTTATAATTGAGAATGTTGACGCTAGCGAGTAGCGTAGCGTGTATATATTTTAGACCGAGGATCGGTCAGTAAAAATTGATGAAAACCCGGAAGTATTTCGGAGATGTTTTAATTAGAATATTAACGCTATAATAGAGCGTGATGTATAAGTTGTAAGTCAGAGAGTCGGTCAGTTTTATTTTTATCAAATAAAAACCCGGGAATCATTCCGGTGATATTTATAGGACAATTAAAGTCCATAGTAGTACGTTTTAAAGGGACTCAACGTCCACTTACGAAACATTAAAATACCTCGAACTTTTATTAAAATGATTTCCCAACGATCATATTCCCTCAACTATATTTTATTGTTCGAATAATAAATACTATATACTTATTCCTTTATTATGGGAGTAGTATACTCCGAAGATTATTTATTTCAAACCTGATTAATCATTAAAGATTATTAATTACGTAAACACAAACTAGTTGAGGAATATTATTTTAAATATTCTTTTAGAGAGTAAACCCATTCGAGGTTTAATTATTTATCGACTATTATTTAATTAATTATAATTTTTAAAGGGTTTATTATTGATTTAAAAATCATAGATCCTGATTTAAAATATACTTTCTGATTTCAGAATATCATTCGAATAATTTCAGATCGTCGGTGAATATTATCCCGACTTATTTAATATTTTGAATATAGTTTCAAGGAGAAACTTTTCCCCCTTATTAATTATCTGTTGACAACGATCAACTCACGTCCTTAGTACTTCCTCTGAAATTCTCGGAAGTACGTATATACATATATATACACTTATATCTTAGAGAGATAAGCTGTTTCTATCAACAAGCAAAATGCTTGGGGAACTTCGATGTGGTTCGAGTTCTCGAAATTGATAGAATACTTTTAAAGGACAAGGGAGGGGTAGACTCTGGTACTATGTGTGCTAGATGGACTACCAAAGGTATCACAGGCGAAGGTACTCAGTGTACTCAGGAACTTGTGAAGTATGTGTATACCCGAAAATGGGACACGTAGCCCGAATGCGGCAAGGGTGATAACCGGGATACGAAGGTTTCGTCCTTCTACTAGTAGAAAAGGTTACTATTATCGCAGTACAACTGATCATCGTATGCGGTGGCTTCAACGAATGTCCTATTCTTCCAATTGGAATTGTGATGCAATACCGTAACCCAAGCCTAGGTGCTGGGTTTACTATTAAGGTATTCGCTGGTTAATAAAATCCACTAAAGGATTGTTTTCATAAAGAGGTGTGTATCACCAAGAAAAACTATTTTTGAAGAAAACGTATTTATCAAATATGATGCTTTACGTGAGTTTATCATACAGTCATTTTCATACTGTAAATTATTATGCTGAGCATTATAGCTCACTCTTGCTTTCTTTTAAATGACACAACACAACAGATAACCAGTATGCCGGTGTGGGACTTAGTCGCTTGCAGTCATGGGGAGGATCCCTGGCAGCTTTATCTCAGGTGTGCTAGAGTATCAGATAGATATAAGATATTGGTCGTAATTATTGTAACTTCATATAGAGGTTATAAATAATTGTTTGAGATCCTGTAAAGTACATTTGAGTTTAATAAAAGAAGATTACATGTTGTACGTCATTTCTAAGGCTATAACTTGTGTGTACGAGTATGAGATTGGGGTCTATTGGATTATTGAATCAATACCAGGTTACACATGAGTGAAGGATGGCGTGACGACCCAGATTCCTGACCCCGGATTTGGGGGCGTTACACTAGTCCTTTGTTTTAGTGGTAACAAATAGATCTAGATTTTCTTGTAACTCTCTCAAGATTGAAGCTGAGTTCTTTACTTATAAAGAACCCAGAAATTTGTAGCAAGACATACTTAATTTTAATACAAAGTTAAGTGAGTTTTGAAAATACTGTGTTTGATGTGCATGCTTTATTTATTCTGTTAAATACAATACATCTAAAAATTAATCTGCTTTGTTCACATCCATAAAAAGTTGAAAAGGCTAAAAATATCTAAAACACATTCACCCCCCTGTGTTGTATTCAATATCTAACAATATCTCCATTGTGGTCCAGAAATTGGTGTACTCAATGGCATACAACAAGCACCTTGATGTTGGAAGCTTGATTATTGAGGAGCTGAGAATAAGGATAACCATGCCTTTGGTAAGTATAGGTAAAAAGATTTTCTTCCCCAGATTTATTATGTTTACTTTAAATCATAAAGTCAATGACATACATTTGATTGAAAGTATAGATGTTAATCAAATAGGCATTTGTAAACAAGTGTCCAAAATTCTTTTTGGATCACTAAATACAAGAATCAGGTAAAGGAAAGTCTAAATTACTGACTTTATGTTGAAGAAATTTAGAACTTACCCTTACCCAATGCCTGATATGAGAAGCAGTGCAATATCTAGCACATCTATGGCCACTGGTCATGTAGAAGAACCTAAACAGGACAACCCACATGGGCCTACCACAGCTGAAAACCCTTCTTCAAAACCTCTAGAGGCTAGGAAACCAACTGTTTCATCGTCTCAAAAGAATATAGTAAAAAGAAGAGAAAGCTTACTAACCCGGTACTAGTTAGTGAGGCTGGAGAGGAACCAAGTGAAGAAGTGTCACCCTTGGTCAAAAGCCAAAGAAGAAAAAGAATATAGAGTTGACCACTCAAATGACCACCTCTGTATCTTATCAAAAAGATACAGTTGTAAATTTGGGAATTAAACATACTCTACTTGTAACGCCCTCCAAATCTAGGGTTTAGATCTGGGGGTTACTTGCTAATTTCCAACATAATACGAACCTGTATAACAATTATGCAAACATATATCTAGCCCCTTTACATCTATCCAGGATCTTTAAGGTTGAGGTATGAAAATAAGAACAACATAATATCTTTATTACAACCCAAATTTAAAATCTCACAGAACTCTCTTTATTGCAAGCCACTATCTAAACAAGTTATAAACTAAATTCATTTTTATTCAATACACACACCCCATTTATCTACACTACACTTTCTCAGGTAGCTCAAAGCTTTCCTCTTTTATCGGGATCAGCACATTTGGTGCCAGAGAGTTCCGCTGCTTGACACGTTTCTTTACCACACGAGTCCGAATAGGTTTCATTCTCTTTTTTGACTGAAAAAGACAAAGTGAATAACAAAAAAAAGGGGTGAGTCATAATTGCTCAGCAAGTCCACAATATATCAACAGTATTATAAGAAACTTAAATGAACCAGTAATCTGACGGTATCCGTAACAATGTATATCTACAAAGAATAATGAAAGCCACTATCGACGATTATCAATAAAGTAGACAGGACATAAAGTTCGCACCCATATCCTGTTGATCAGTCAAGATACAGTGCAGATCTATACCCATCTGTATAGATCCATTCGGGTACCCAGGCTCTACGACCCAAAACAGGGATCCAGTTAATCCTCGGTCCATAGGATCAAGTGTATACCTGATCCTCACTATTACCATCCAGTCCATAGATGAGAAACCGAAACAATCGGTATGCGTTGATGTATCCCAACATCAGAATATATCAAGATAAATATAAAGTGTAATCTATTGGAATATGAATACAGTATTCAGTGTATCAAGAGAAATCAGGAATCAAAGTAAAATATAAATAAAAGAACAATAATTGGGTATTAGTGTATGTGGATAGGAATTATCAGTGTATACTAAATTGAGAATTTGAATAGAAGAAAACAATATACTATTCTGAATTTAGAATAGGGCAAAAACTTGGCTGGTACACGTATTACCGCAAATATATCACTGTTCCCTAACACTAGCTCGGTCCTCCTTGTTGGCTTCGTATCTATCAAAGAAAAATACTCATTTAGTCGATTCATATCTTAATCACGTCTCAAACCGACTTCATGTAACCTTTACCGTCTACCCGTACGATTATAACTGACTTGTATATTAATTATTAGCAATTAGGACTTGATTAACTATATACTTCATATAGCACATAGGTCACATATTCATTCTAGGTTTAAATATATTTATAGAATCGAAGTCGGATCAATATTCGCATTATCGAACAGTAATCGGCTCGATTCCTAATTTTTGGACTCGTACTTATACATAATAGGATCTATACAGAAATAATTATCGAAAGCCACCTCGATTCCGAAAGAAATTAAAATTTAAAACTATTTTTATTGAAAATAAATCATTTTTCTGAGTCGAAGGGCTTTCGTTTCGTTTAAATCGGATAAACGGTTCAATTATAAATCAATAAATAGGAATAAATCAATTTATTATCCAATTTAATCAATTATTCAAAATAATTGAACCTCAAATATATTTTTAAAATAATTATTTAGGAAAAATCAGAATTAAAATTATATTTTCATAATTTTTGGAATTAAAATAAACATATTACAAATTATTTAAATAAACTGATTAATTATCAAATAAGTAAATAATAAATAATAAATAAGATTTTTCGGATTTTCGGAATAATAAAACATGTCAGATTTATTAATAAAATGAATCAATTAATTAATTAAATCAAAAAATTGATTTATTAAATAAATAAAAATGAATTTATAAAATAAAAGTAAAAATAAAACACATAAACAGAAATCAGAAACATAAATTCATATTTTGAAGATCAAAACTGGGTTTTTGTTTCTGGGTTAACGGGTTGAATCCGGGTCGGTAAAAACTGGGTTGACCCGCCGGAATCTGGAAATAATCCGGCGGCCGTCTCTTGTTCCGGCGAGTCCCGATCTTAACCGAATCAACTCAGTTTCAACTAATTTCTGCTTCGTTTTCTTTCACCACAATCACAGCAACATAACCCTGCAGTAATCAACTCCAGACGATCCCAAAATCGTACCTTCCGGCCAAAAGCTCAAGGTTTTTCGATGAGTTCATCGAAAAAATGGGTCTGCCCTAAACCAAACCCAACCTCGACAAACCCTATGTTAAATCAAAGCCTTGGACTTCTGGAAATCTATCCCACTCATCCATATTCACAACCGATTAGTAACCAATCCAGAAATTAAAAAAAAATCATGAAATTGAAAACTCGGGTATCACTAACTAGTAATCATTTGGTACAAATTGATACATAAATCGATTGTACTCATCAAAAGGATACTAAATCAATCATAAAAAATGTTCAATAACCCCTAGAATCAAAAGCCCTAATTCGGGGCATCAACCCTAAATTAATTATTTAAAAATAGACAAATCTAAACATGAAATCGATAGTGAAATTAGAAAGTAGAGAATATAAGCTTTAAATCGGTGAGTTAAATGATCGATTTGGATAACAGAAACACCTTGAAATCGTTGATTGATTTCCAAAAGTTCAAGAACCCTAATCCCCTTTTCTGTAGAGAAATTAATTATTTTTACTGATTTTTAATAATTTTTATATAATTAATTAATAAAAATTAGGTTATTCATAGTAGTAAAATAATACCCCTAATTAAAATTAAGGCCCTAAATATATCTCCTAATAAAATTAATTGGCCCTTAATTAATAATTTTTGGGTATTTATTTTTAATTTTTAAAGAGCCAATAAATACAAAATATCTGCCATAAATTCCCGAAAATTGTGAATAATTCAAAAATGCAAAGAAATGAAATATTTGAAAGTCCCATAATTTTATAAAAATATAAAAATGATTTTTGTGAGGTTTTTAACACCCAAATGGGCCCGGAAAAGTCAATTTTCGCGAAACGAGAAAATTTCTAAAATAACTGGATGTTCAGAATAACGATATGGTATAAGCCATATCAGGCAAAATAAGGCCAATTATTTTATTTGAAATATCAGCTATAAAAATAAAGTTTGGGTTGTATAACTTTTGATACGAAAGTATTTAACACAAAATAAAATACGCGATAAATATCCGGAAAATACCCCGACGACACTGAACACATATAGCACATAACATCTAGGGTTTTACGACTAAACACACTTAAAGACATAATAAAACACATAATTCATCTTTATTATGACATAATACAAGCGTAATTTCTCAGTCGTTACATTTTACCCCCTTAATAGGATTCTGTCCTCAGAATCTCGCTAAGACAATAATTGGGGACACTTTTCTAACATTTCACTCTCAAGTTCCCAGGTTGACTCTTCAACCACAGGGTTTCTACACAAAACTCTTACTAGTGGTACAGACTTATTCCTCAATACTCTCTCCCGCTGATCTAGAATTCTTTTTGGTTGCTCGATATATGATAAATCAGCTTGAATCTCTATCGGCTCATACTCTATCACATGCCTAGAATCATGATTATATCTCTTAAGCATCGATACATGAAACACGTTATGGATATGCTACATATGAGGCGGTAAGGCTAACTCATATGCGACCTTTCCACATTCTTTAATATTTCAAATGGACCAACGTATCGTGGTTTCATTTTGCCTTTTTTGCCAAATCTGGTTAATCCCTTCCAAGGAGATACTTTTAGTAACACGTGCTCTCCTTCCTGGTATTCTATATCCTTTCTAGTCTGATCCGCGTATTTTCGTTGTCAATTTTGCGCTGCTTCTAGTCGCTTTTGAATAAGCTCTACTTTTTCTTTAGTCTGTTGAATCAATTCTGGTCCTAGAACTTTACATTCACCAACTTCGTCCCAATACACAGGTAATCTGCATTTCCTTCCGTGTAAGGCTTCATAAGGTGGCATTTCAATGATTTCATGATAGTTATTATTCTAAGAAAATTCCACCACTGGCAAATGTTCATCCCAACTTCCTTCAAAGTTTATTGCACATACCCGTTGCATATCTTCTATTGTTTGGATCGTTCTTTCACTTTGCCCGTCCGTCTGCGAATATAAGTGGTACTCATATTTAATTTGGTACCTAAACATTCCTGAAACTGTCTCCAGAATCTTGAATTAAAACGTGGATCCCGATCAGATACGATTGATATAGGAACTCCATGTCGTATTACAATTTTTTTGAGATATAAATGCACTAACTTGTCGAGCGAAAACCTTTCATTGATTGAAAGAAAATGAGATGACTTTGATAGTCTATCAATAATGACCCAAATTACATCATGATTTTCTCTGATTCTCGGGAGTCCTACTACGAAATCCGCTTCCATTCTAGAATATCTAGTGGTTGTAGTAATTCGCTTGGACGGTGATGTTCATCTTTGACTCGTTGGCACGTATAGCATTTACTTACCCATTCCGCTATTTCTTTCTTCATGTCTGGCCGCCAAAAGTTCTCTTTCAAATCTCGATACATTTTGGTGCTCCCTGGATGAATTGAATATCTTGAGTTGTGAGCGTCTCGTAAAATTTCTTCCTTCAATTCTGCTATATTAGGAATCCAGATCCTCGAAGAAAATTATAGAATTCCTTTTATCATCTTTCTAACTTATAATTTCTTCTCCTGTTAGGCTATCATTTTTATGACTCATTACTTCCTCTTAGTAACTTCAAATCTTTTCCAACAGTTCTGGTTGAAATGTCATTGCATAGTTCATTTCAGTAGATTCTCCTAGAATACGAACTCTAATTTCCAATTTCTCAAATTCTTCGAACAATTCTTCTAAAGAAGTTAACATATTCAATCTTTCCTTTCTTCTTAATGCATCTGCTACAATGTTTGATTTTCCTGGATGATAGTTGATTGACACATCATAGTTCTTGATTAGCTCTAGCCAACGTCGCTGTCTCATGTTGAGTTCTTTTTGTGTAAAAATATACTTCAGACTTTTGTGATTCATGTAAATTTCACACTTCTCGCCGTAAAGATAATGTCTCTAAAGTTTCAGTGTGAACACGATTGCAGCTAATTCTAGATCATGCGTTGGATATTTTTGTTCATGAGGTTTCAATTGTCCAGAAGTATATGCAATTAGTTGTCGTGCTGCATTAATACACACCCAAGTCCTCGGCAGGAAGCGTCGCTGTAAATAACAAAATCTCCTTGATCATCTGGTAGCATTAGACAGGTGCGGTCACCAGTCGATTCTTCAATTCTTGATAACTTTCTTCACATTTTTCATCCCATGCAAACTTTTCATTCTTTCGAGTCAATTTGGTTAATGGCGTAACTATCTTTGCAAAATATTTAATAAATCTTCTATAATAACCAGCCAAACCCAAGAAACTTCTAACTTCCGTCGGTGTCTTTTATCTTTCTCAATTCAATACAGGTTCAATCTTTCCTGGATCGACTTTAATTCCTTCAAAACTGATTATATGGCCTAAAAATTGTACTTCTCTTAACCAAAATTCACATTTCGAGAACTTCACATAAAACTGTTCTTTCCTTAAGATTTCTAATGTAATTCTTAAATGTTCGGCATGTTCTTCTTCGATATTCGAGTAGATCAAGATGTCATGAATAAATACAATCACAAATCTGTCCAAATATCTCTTAAATACTCTGCTCATCAAATCCATGAATGCTGGTGGTGCATTAGTTAAACCAAATTCCATTACAAGGAATTCATAATGTCCATATCTGGTACGAAAATCAGTCTTGGGAATATCTTCGGCCTTGATCTTCAGTTGATGGTATCCTGACCTCAAACCTATCTTAGAAAAATATGCGGCTCCTTTTAGTTGATCAAACAAATCGTCAATCCGTGGTAAGGGATATTTATTCTTAATAGTTAACTTATTCAACTCACGTAATCGATACATAATCGCATGCTATCATCTTTCTTTTTAACAAACAGTACCGGTGCACCACATGGGATTACACTCGGTCTTATAATTCCTCTGTCCAGAAGGTCTTGTAATTGCATCGCCAACTCTTTCATTTCAACCGATGTCATTTGATACGGAGCTTTCGAAACCGGTTTCATGTATGGCACTAAATCAATAGTAAATTCGATTTCTCGATCCGGCGGTAATCCTGGAAGTTCATCTGGAAAAACATCAGAAAACTCACATATAACGGGAATGTCTTCAATTCTTGGACTTTCCTTTTCTGTATCTAATATAAAGGCTAAATAAGCTTTACATCCTTGATGTAACAATCGTTTAGTGTGCATCATTGTCCGGAACTTTTTACGTTGTTTCTCACCTCTAAATATTACCGTTGCATTATCCGCAGCTCGCAATTTCACTTTCTTATTTGCATAGTCGATCTGAGCATTATTACCTGCCAACCAATCCATCCCTAAAAAACATCAAATTCCCCTAACTTGAAAGGTATCAAGTCAACAGAGTAGTGACATCCTGCTATTTTGATATCGCACTTTGGACACACCTGATCTACGGGAAATTGGTCATCATTCGTTAAGTTTATAATTAACGTCTTGCCCAACCATTGAATTTCACAGCATATCTTATCAATAAATTCTTCGGAAATAAAAAAATCTTGTGGCTCCAGAATCAATTAATACTTTTGCATCTACAGATTGTTAAGTGGCATCTATGCCCACTTAAAATGCTCTATAAAGGTTGAATTGGTGTTTTGTACTCGAGTTATTTGTGTATTTGATGTGTTTTTGTAGCGTTTTTACATTTCAGGCAAAAATAAAAGAATCGGGAGATTTAGCATTATTTTGGTGCTAAATTGGTGTTAGGATGGTGCTCAGGAAGATTGCTCGAGGATTGCCAACTCAAACCAGCCAAGAAAACAAGAAAATAAAGATTTTCCAGAAGGTCAGCGTGCCCGCGCTATAGTAGCACGCGGCCGCGCCGAAGATGCAGAATTGCAGCGCGCCCACGATGGTGAAGCGCGCGGCCGCGCTAGTCGGGTTTCAAGAATCCTGATCTACTACAATTTTGATATGCTGGACTTCTAATCTGCATGGGCTGCTATATAATGTTAACTTAAGATCGTTTTTCAATAACAAGACGTATAGAAGCTTAAGGAGAAGGCGTAAGAAGACCGTATAGCACAATTCAACCAAGGTGAAGAGAATCTAGTTTATTCTTGTGATTCTTTATTTTAAGTTGTAATCCTGGATGCTAGTTTTTCTTATTTGTGAACCTATACTCTTGTTACATACTTGGTTTATTATTTATTCAGTATAAAGACTACATTTATTATACCATGCTTTCATCGGAACCCACGTTGATGATGAGTTCGATTATGGGCTAATCATTATCATGGGGTTCTAGCGGATTTACTTATGAATTTCTTTAGTTAATGTGTTTTGATGCTTAGTGTGTGGTGATTGTATGATATCCTAGTATTGGTTGTGCTTATTCGTCTTATGAGCATCGCGAACTTATAAGATAGCGTGTTAATCTCTAATGAACAAAAGTGAATTTAGGGATTTAGAACTTGCCATGCTAGCATAGGTTCATGTATTTGTTATACATGATTTGGAGGTAATTTTAACCATCTTACTTGCCCTATGTAATCATGATAAATAACTTTTACATTAAACCGTTATGTTGTCAAATTCTATAGACATATAGGGTCTCAATATAATTGGTGTATATTCAGCTTCTATCTCTTTTGTGGATGTCTGGTAGTAGGGTAATCGTACAACGAAAGTTGGCGTTTACTAGTTTCGTGTAATCTGATTAGTGTCATCACCATTACATGCTAAGGTTCAGAACAAAAAGGCTATTGAATGAAGTAGTAATGAAACTAAATCCCATGTTTGTGTCATATAGTAATCAATCCCTTTTAATCTCTTAGTTAATGTTCTTTAGTATAATCTCTTAGTTAATCATAATATAAACAATCTCCATTTGTTAATCGTCTTAGCATTGAATATTAACCATACGATTGTTCCATAAGTACATTGATTGAAATTAACCTAAACCAGTCTCTGTGGGAATGAACTAGAAATAATTTTATATTACTTGCGATCGCGTATACTTGCGTGAATATCAGCGAGTGTTTTCGTCTGAACAAGTTTTTGGCGCCACTGCCGGGAACTTGGTGTTAATTTTTAGTTTATGTGTTTGTCATTAGTGGTCGTTAAAGTTTTTTGACTCGGACATTGTTACTTACTTATTTCCTTGTCGTGTTTTAGGTACTCTAGCGAGCGTGTATGCATACGCGTTCTCGGTCTCGTAAGAGAACACTGGATCAAGATGAGGAAGAGGTTATAGTAGCTAAGGAAGTTTTTGAAGAAGTTCTTGTCGAGGAGAAAGTTGAAGAAGAAGCTCTTATTGCAATGGGAGAACCAAAAGCGAATACGGAGGCTTTGATGGATTACTCTCAACCGAAGATTAATGATATTCAGTCTAGCATTGTCCGACCATCCATCTCGGCTAATACCTTTGACATCAAGTTGAGCACAATTCAGATGATATAGAACTCAGTTCAGTTTGGGGGTTCTCCAACAGAAAACCCCAACATGCACATCAGAGATTTCATCGAGATCTGTGACACTTTCAAGTTCAATGGAGTTTCTGAAGATGCTATTAAGTTGAGGCTTTTTTCATTCTCTCTGCGGGATAAAGCTAAGTGGTGGTTACATTCTCTACCATCATGGTCTATCACCAAATGAGAGGATCTTGCTCAAAAATTCCTAACTAAATTCTTTCCTATGGCGAAGACTGCTGCAATCAGAAACGCACTTACTCAATTTGCTCAACAATCGGGAGAATCTTTATGTGAAGCTTAGAAAGTGTCCTCACCATGGGATGCCTGAATGGATGATGATTAACTGCTTTTATAATGGATTGGGTGCTACTTCTAGACCCATGCTTGATGCAGTATCAGGAGGAGCCTTATGGGATAAAAGCTATGATGAAGCTTACAAATTGATTGAACTGATGGCTACTAATGAATACCAGAACCCAACTCAGAGACTACCTCAAGGCAAGGTAGCAGGGATTCTAGAGGTAGATGCAGCTACTTCTATAGCTGCTCAGCTTAAGGCTTTATCGATGAAGGTGGATTCTTTAGCTAATTATGGAGTTAATCAGATCACTAGTGTTTGTGAGTTTTGTGTTGGTGCCCATGAGACAGAGTAGTGTGCTATTACTAGTGAATCAACTCAGTTTGTGAGCAACTTTCAGAGGTCGCAGCAGCCTGTTCTAGCCACCTATCATCCCAACAACCGCAATCATCCTAACTTCAGCTGGAGCAATACTCAGAATGCGGTTCAGCACCCTTATCAGCAGTATGCAACAATGCAATACAACCCCCTGGTTTTTAGCAACCATAATATGTACCAAGACAACAACTCCAGCTACAACAGTCCAATGAAAAATCTGAATTGAAGGAGTTGAGGCTCATGTGCAAGGGCCAAGCGGTTTCTATCAAGACCTTAGAGAATCAAATTAGGAAAATTGCCAATGCTTTGCTAAATCGTCAACCTGGTACACTCCTCAGTGACACTGAAGTTCCTGGAAAGAAGGAAGCGAAGGATCATGTAAAGGCAATTACATCGAGGTCTGAGAAGGTTGCAAATTCCAAAAATCTCAAGTTTCGGAAGAAGAAGTTGTGGCTGAAGAAGAAGTGCAGAAGGAAGCAGAAGTGGAATCAAGGAAGACTACCGTGGAACACACTCCTCCTGAGGGTAATACAGGGGATAAATAGATCTATCTTCCACCTCCTTTTTCCTAAGAGGCTGCAGAAGAAAAGGCTGGATAAGCAGTTTGAGAAGTTTCTGGAAGTGTTCAAGAAACTTCATATTAACATACCTATCGTTGAAGCTCTTGAACAGATGCCCAGCTATACGAAGTTTATGAAAAGTATTCTCTCTCGGAAAGTGAAGCTTGGTGACTTAGAGACATTTGCTATTATGGAGGAATGCAGTGTTGTGCTACAACAAAAGTTGCCTCCTAAGCTTAAAGATCCTGGAAGCTTCATTATTCCTTGTACCTTTGGAAAAGTGTCATTTGACAAATACTTATGTGACTTGGGAGCGAGCATCAATCTGATGCCCTTGTCAATCTTTAAGAAGTTGGACTTACCTGATCTAAAGCCTACTTATATCACCTTGCAGTTGGTCGATCGTTCTATTATATATCAATGAGGCATTGTGGAGGATGTCTTGGTCAAGGTGGATAAACTCATCTTTCCTGCTGATTTTACAATTCTTGATTTCAAGGAGGATAAGAAGATTCCCATAATCTTGGGAAGACCATTCTTGGCTACTGGTCGAACCTTGATTGATGTGCAGAAGGGTGAGCTTACTATGCGAGTGCTGGATCAGGATGTGACATTCAATGTTTTTAATGCCATGAAATTCCCGACTGAAAATGAGGAGTGCTTAAAAGTGGAGTTGGTCGATTATGTGGTTACTTCATAACTTGATCAAATGCTAAGGTCTGATGCCTTAGAGAAGTCCTTGTTGGGAAATTTAGATAGTGAAGATGATGAACAGTTGCAGTATTTGAACGCTTCTCTTTGAAAGCAAAGGTTAGATATGCCATTTGAATCTCTTGGATTGGAGGAGTTGAACAAAGCGCCTTAAGCCATCTATTGAGAAAGCTCCTACAATTGAGCTTAAACCATTGCCTGAACACTTAAGGTATGCTTTTTTAGGTGATGCATCTACTTTGCCTGTTATTATTGCATCTGACCTTTCAGGTAGTGATGAGGAAAAGCTCTTAAGAATTCTGAGAGAATTCAAGTCGGCAATTATATGGACTATAGCAGATATCAAGGGAATCAGCCCTTCTTATTGTATGCATAAAATTCTGCTATAGGAAGGTAGCAAGCCTACTGTTGAGCAACAGAGAAGGCTTAATCTGATCATTAAAGAAGTTGTGAAGAAAGAAATCCTCAAATGGCTAGATGCTGGGATCATCTATCCAATCTATGACAGTTCTTGGATGAGTCTAGTTCAGTGTGTGTCGAAGAAAGGAGGCATCTCCGTTGTTGCTAATGAAAAGAATGAGCTCATTCCTACTCGAATAGTTATAAGGTGGAGAGTTTGCATGGATTACAGGAAGCTGAACAATGCCACAAGGAAGGATCACTTCCCTCTTCCGTTTATTGATCGGATGCTTGACAGGTTGGCTGGGCATGATTACTACTGTCTTCTGGATGGCTATTCGGGTTAGAATCATATTTTTATTTCTCTAGAAGATCAGGAAAAGACTACCTTCACTTGTCCATTTGGTACTTTTGCTTTCAGAAGAGTTTTTTTTGGGTTGAGTGGTGCACCTGCCACATTTCAGAGATACATGATGGCTATCTTCTCTGATATGATTGGTCAGAATGTGGAGGTGTTCATGGACGATTTCTCTGTGTTTGGTGATTCTTTTGACGAATGCTTGCAAAATCTTGACGCCATTCTTAAAAGTTGTCATTTTATGGTGCGACATGGGCATTATTCTTGGGCACAAGGTCTCTAGTAAAGGTCTTGAGGTGGATAAAGCCAAGGTGGGGGTTATCGAAAACCTTCCTCCACCAATTTCTGTTAAGGGACTTCGCAGCTTTCTTGGTCATGCGGGTTTTTATCGGTGATTCATTAAGGTCTTCTCGAAAACCTTGCTACTTTTGAGATCTTAAAGAAGAATTTAATCACGGAACCTATCATAACTGCACCTAATTGGGATGAACCTTTTGAGATGATGTGCGATGCAAGTGACTATGCAGTTGGAGCAATTCTTGGGCAGAGAAAAAGAAACATATTTCATGTGGTCTACTACGCTAGTAAGATCCTCAATGGTGCTCAACTGAACTATACTACTACTGAGAAAGAGCTATTAGCCATTATCTATGGTTTTGAGAAATTTTAATCTTATTTGCTTGGGACGAAGGTGACAGTTTTCACTGATCACGCTGCTATTCGATATCTCGTCTCAAAGAAGAACTCGAAGCTTAGACTTATTCGATGGGTTTTTTTACTTCAGGAATTGAGATCAAGGACAGAAAGGGTACTGAGAATCAAGTTGTTGATCATCTCTCTCGCTTAGAAGATCCAGGTGTAACTTCACAGGATAAGACATTGATAAATGAGTCTTTTCCCGATGAGCAGTTGTTTAGGGTACAAGAGGAAGAACCATGGTTCGCAGACATTGTGAACTACCTTGTGAGTAATATCATGCCTCCGGACTTATCTTATGCTCAAAGGAAGAAGTTTCTTCATGAGGTGAAGTGGTACATGTGGGATGAGCCATTTTTTATTAGGCAAGGAGCTGACCAAATCAACAGGAGATGTATTCCGTACAGCGAAACGGGGGGGGGGGGGGATCTTGCGAGATTGCTATTCGAATGCGTATGGAGGCCACTATGGTGGAGAAAAGATAGCAGATCGTATCCTTCAAGCGGGACTTTTCTGGCCTACATTGTTTAAGAATGCGCATCAATTTGTTTTGAAGTGTGATCGCTGATAGTGTGTGGGTAATATGTCTAAGAGGGACGAGATGCCTCTCAATGTGCTTCTCGAGGTTGAATCTTTGATGTTTGGGGAATTGACTTTATGGGGCCATTTGTCTCATCTTGCAATAATCAGTATATCTTGTTGGCGGTTGATTATATTTTAAAATGGGTTGAAGTCAAGGCTTTGCCAACAAATGATGCGAAGGTAGTGCTAAATTGTCTCCATAAGCAGTTATTGTTAGTCCCTTAACAATATAGCAAGAATTACAGAAGGGGGTTGAATGGAATTCTTGAACCTTTTTCTTGAAATAAAAATGTTCAACTCGATTATAGATATATTTGTTTTGATTAGCACAATGCGGAATGTTAACTTAATTGAATCAAAACATAAGTAATTAAAAACAAGAGTCTTTAAAAACTTTCTGGTGGATTTAAACAATTCCACCAAAGATATATATAATATATCGAGAGGGCTCTGTGTGCAGAAATGCTCACAGCTGCTTACAAATGGAACTACTGAGAATACAGGAAATGCTAAGGATTCTGCTTACAAAGATTTCTCTGTTTTTGTGTTTCTCAGCTATCTCAGTTATTTTTCTATTTGCTACTCTCTTGGTTTATATAATACCAAGATTACAAAGTCAAAAAGACTGAACAAATATAAAATCTAACAGTCTTAAACTTTGCTGCTTTTCGTCCTCTATTACCCAGTTAATGGGCTTTCACAGTGTGTTTGTATACATCTCGATGGCTGTGTGTCAGCTTTCACTGTTCAACTGCTGTTTGAATTCTTCATATGATCATCCGTCGATGGCTTTGTTAATCATCCGTCGGTAGCTATTTTGGCACTTGACTCTATATCACTTATGCAGAATTACAAGACATCATTTATGTACAATTAATCAACCTATTCTGCATATCTAGTTAAAATCAACATGACTTATATGCTACTACAAATTCTATACAAAGGTGCATACATAACTGTGCTCCAAACTTATTATTACATAAGCTACTCACTCGATGGATAATAAGTTAATTATCCGTCGGGACTATAATGAGTTATCTGTCGGGACTATAATTCTTATCCGTCGAGTGCTACATAATTTCACTAAGTAAAATCTACTTAGATGTTTTGTTTATGAAATCATCAAGTACACAACATAGGTGCAACAATCTCCCCCAATTTATGTCTACTGGAATTGTAGACATAAATTAAGAGATACTTGATGATAACAAAACATCCTGAACATATATCTTTAAAGATAAGTAGATAAAACTGAAAGTGCTTCAATTAATTAAAATGAACAAGGTTTGGCTCACAGTCAATTCAAGATGCTCCTCTAGCCTGAGCAGATTTTTCTAGTTCCTTGAAGGTCTGGATCTTCTTCCAAGCTTTCTGTTATTTTCTTCAATTTGATTCTGGAGCTGCCTGTGGAATTCTAGTTCATCAGATTCTGAGAGATCTAGCTTTTCTTGCATTTCCAAGAGAGTCTCTTTGGTAGAGATACTCAATTGGTCTTCTAATCTGAAGAATCTTCTTATACCCTTGTCATCCATGAATTCCATCAGCCAGTAGGGCCTTAGATGCACTCTTCTCCCTGTGTATGGGATGATTAGAGTCTTTGGGAGTGCATCTTTAGCTCTAACACTCCTCAACTCTTCAATCTTCTTAATACTAGTCTTCTTGCAGTTACATTGAACCTAAAGTTTTTCTTGAAGGATGAATAGACTTTAATCAGCATAGCTTGGCTTTCTTGAAGAATCCTGTGAAGTGGCCACTGAATCTCCCTTCCTCCTTTGTACTTGAACACCAACCTTTCGGGTAGATTTATGTATGCATCAATTGCCCTTACTTCATCCAGTTCATCCAGATAAAGATTTAGATCTGAAAATTCTTTGATGTCACACAAGTACAAGTAGTCTCCCCTGTTGGCTTTGGGTTGAGCTTTAACTACTGATTTGGACTTGAGAGGTGACAACTTCACTTTCTTGACTGCCCTTGACTTTGTCCTTTATAGCTTGCTAAGGATTGGTAAGCTGAAGTCAGGAATTGGTATTTTATCCCACTCTATTGGCTCATCCTTTGGCACAATAGGTTCACCATGTATGTTCCTGTAGGGATCCACCACCCTTATGTCTTCTAATACCACAGAGGGCTTTGATGCTTGAGTTGTAGCTGGAGTGGATTCCTTAGGAAATTGATCTTCCAATTCCTTGTCAACAACATCCAGTTTCCTTTTTGTTCTTCTAGCCAATTCTTTCTTCCTTGGGGATTTCTTCTGTTCTTCAATTTTCTTTTTTTATTCAGCAGCTTCAGATGGTTGAGAGGGAATTTGTTAAGAAGAGTTTACAGCCTGTAGCTTGGCCAAGATAGCAATATGTTCTTTCTTTTGTTTAGACTTCTTTGCATCTAGAGCAGCTTGCCTCTTTTCCTGCTTTAATCTAGCTTTTTCTTCTTTCTTTGCTTGAGCAAATTGTGGATGTCCAGCTACCACACAAATTTCCTTTCCATTTCTGAATATCTTAGCAATTCTCCTTTTTTGAAGCTGAATCAGCTGGATCTTTATAGAAGACAATAGATCTTGACAGAAGCTTCTTTTCATCAGGCTTGGGTGTCTCATACACAGTGTCCATAGGGTTCTTCCAAGATGATTTTGGATAATTAGCCCTTGGTTTAAGAATTGTTTCAGCCTTTGTAGACTTGATGCATGAAAATTGTCCTTTTTCCAGATAGTTCATGCTCATCTCATTCACACTGATTGGCTTGACATGAGAGTGATGGATGGCTAACTGAACTGGCTCCTTGACTAGTTCAAACTTTTTATGTATCTCCTCATCAATCTTATTCCAGTTGATCAAACTCAACTTTCCTTTTTCAGCAACTTTCAAATTTGCTGCTGCTGCTTTAATTAGATCTATACCATATGTAACTGTTGGCTTGGAGACTGTAATTGAAGGTACAATTACTTTGCTGATTTGTACTTGAAGTTTCTCCCCCTCAGTTGGTCCTTTCTCCCCCTTACTTGATTCTCTTTCCCCCTTTTTATTATCATCAAGTTGAGGAGTTAGGCCTTGTGCTTTAGCCAGTTGCATGAGAAGATTTGTCTTAGTCTGTTGATTTTGAAGAAGGATAGCCACTGAATTCTCAATAACTTGAACTCTATTTTCCAGCTTGGCTAGCTTCTTTTCAGAATCTGATTCTCTCCTCAATCTTAGTATTAGATCTTGCATGGTACCATATGGAATTACTGCATCCAGCTTCTCAGAATTGTATATCTTCAAGTCAGCTATATCTCTTTTTAGTTCATCCACACTCATATTATGTCTTAAGTGTTGGATCTTCATGAGATGTAGAGAGTCTAGGTGAGCTTGAAGAATAGCCTTGGTACCAGCATCTGAAGTTTCCTGAAGGGCCTTTTGAATAGCCATCACTTGCTTGACCAAAGACACATCAAATTGTCCTGGTGTAAATTCCTTTATCCATGCCCATCCAGGTAAATTTAAAACAGAACTTGGGCCTTCATCTCCCTCTAAGTTCATGCTTCCATCCAAAGAAACAGAGTCATCATCATTAGATTTTACTCCAAATTCTTCGGATGGCTCACCAGCTTGAGAAGGCATCCTATTGACAGCAGCTTTATCTCTTTGAAGAGATTCTGAGGTGTGTACTAGATTCAAGGTATGTTCTGCCTCCACATTGCCCTAAGCATCCAATAATTGATAGGCCGACACAAGATGAGTAAAAGTGTCAGCATCCAAGGAAATGTTATCAATTTCAGCTTTGTAATGGTGCTGAAATTGTCTTCCCTTTTCAGCATCATCCACAATCATTGACTCACTAGCAATGGCTGGATCCACCCTTATTTCTCCAGTACCTGTCTTTCTCTCATAATCTCTCTTTTGTTGCATCAGGGTCTCACCCTGGCTCCCCACCCTCACACCCTCACCTTCACCTACTAAGGTGGGACTCCTCTCACTCACTTTTGCCAATCCTGAATAAATGGATTGCTGAGATTCACTCTTTTCCTCTCCTTTTGCCTGGGAGCAACCCAGCCTCTCACTCAATGCACTCTCCTCTCTCAGTCCTAGGAGTGACTGTATTACCACTAAATCTTCTGCACTAGAAATAATTGAAGTTTGAAGTTGTGCAGAGACACTCGACGGATAAGTGATATCCATCGGGTGAGTGGTAAAGCTATCCGACGGATAACTTCTGTTAAGCTTATCCGTCAGGATACAATCACTACTCGACGGATGAGCAATATCCATCGAGAGAGTAGAAATGAATGAGGTGGGAAGAGAAACTATTGTTGACTCTGTGTTGATTGAAGTTATTTGAGGCACAGATGTCACAATAGTATCTGAAAGAATTGGCAAGTGAGCCAACAAATCATCTAAAAGATGATGCTCACTTGCACTAGATTTTGGCTTCCCCAACAGAGTTAAAGAAGGGGAATCAGGAATTGAAGTGTTTATCATATCCACTTCCAGAGAGTTTGTTGGTGAGTATGGTGTTTCAGAGGCTTCTATTACAAGAGATTTTGGTTGTGACTCCACATTTATTGGAGTCACATCAATCTGAATTTGAGAAAGTGCAGGGACTGTGTCTTTAGCACCAGTTTGCACTATGTGTGTGCCCTGTGCATCGCCAGTTGTTTTGGATTTCTTCTTTCTTATGTAAGTTTGGGGTGAGCTTGTGTCCCTAACCCTTTTGGCCTGTGCTCTTGGCTGAGAGCTTTGTTCGATAGCCACATCCTTTTGGGAGGATGCAGCTAGAAGTGAGCTTTTGTCCTTTTTAAGCACTGCAGTTTGTTGGGAAACTGCAGTGTGGCTAGGCTGGGATTCACTCAACTCTTCAACCTTATCCTTGGGGTTTCTTTGATGTCCACCCCTTCCCTCACCTAACTGGCCCTCCTTCACACTCCCCTCTTTGGCTTTGGTAGATTTTTCAACTGGTACCTTTTGAGAGATACCAGAGGGGGTTTTCTTTGACTTGGATTTGGAAATTACAGTTGTTTTGGCAGCTTTGGTAGGCAACTGTTTGGTCATTGTCACAGTTGCCATAGCTACTCCTGAACTCAAAGAAATTGAGGAGATTGGAATAGTTGAGGGTATGGATGAACTTACCTCACTTACCTGAGGTGTCTGCATTACAGGAAAGTAGAACATTGGCACATCCCTATGATGGTTGAATCTGTTCAAATCTGCAATGATTCTTCTCTCTTAAACCCAACAAGCTAATTTGTTGTTAGGGTTCTCAAGTACAATCTCTTGACAAAGATGGTTAGCCAATAGCATAAAGAATCTAGTATAATATACATTCTTTCCCCTTTTGGCTAACTCACCTAGTTTAAAACCTAACTCATACAAGACAAGGTCACTGAAATTGTAAAATTTATCTGTAACTAGCATGTATAGCATGTTAAGCATGGAAATGTTCACAGAATCAAAATTACTGATTTTTCCAGAGAAAACTTTAGTCACAACAACACACATGAAACTCCATTCCTTCCTAAGACCTAATCTTCTAATATCACTTAGCTTAGTAGTAGGAAGTGCATAATGCATGGAATTAAGCATATTGATAATATCAGTGTCAGTGTGTGGTGAAGTTACATTATCATCAGGAATTTTTAAACATGCTTTTATCACATCACTATTGATACAAAACTCATTACCTTTGATAGTTAGAGTGATGGTTTTTTCAGTAGAGTTGTAGATTGTAGAGGTCCACATCTCTTCAACAACTTCATAGAAAATTGTGGGTGATTCAAGCATGGCATAACTTAACTTACAGTTCTTCACGAAGTCCATCATCTTGTGATAGTCTTCTGATTGCTGAATACCCTTATTGACCAAAGCAGTGAAGTTGTTCTTCTCATAAATGAACCCAGTCTGAGACATAATCTTTACTACAGGTGCCATTGTTAGAGAGTGAAAGCTTGAAGAGAAAGAAGATATTTGCTTGAGAGAGAATAAAATAAAAGCAGTTGAATTTGAGAATGATAAAAGAAAATAATTGGAATGAAATAAGCTTTTATACTATCTCAAAAACAACGGATGAAAATAATAAAGAAAAGTAAATTACCCAATAGAAATTGCCTAAAATAGTCGCTTAAAAATAAACTGTAAAAATTCCACCCATTATCCGTCGTGTAATACTTACAAACTGTAAGTATACTCGATGGATAATGTTCAGGGAATTAACGGTTAAGATTTAGACACTTCGATGGATAAGAATAAACTGTTATCCGTCGAGTTTTAAAAGGTTCCAGAAAAGTAATTGATTTTTATTTGCAAATAGTATACCGACGGATGACTCAACTCGATGGATAATGGTCATCCGTCGAGATGCAAATTTTGACTTAGCCAAAATTTCATCCATTACTAAAAATCAGCTAAATTTCTGGCTACTTTTCAACTTGTAAAATGACTCAGATAAATTCAAGAGTAATTAAGCATACCTAACTCACTTACCAACCTAGAAAAGGTGGATTCATCCAGTGGCTTGGTAAAGATATCTGCAAGTTGCTTCTCACTTGGAACAAAATGTAACTCTACAGTACCATTCATTACATGTTCCCTTATGAAATGGTACTTGATGTCTATGTGCTTTGTCCTTGAATGTTGCACTGGATTTTCAGTGATGGCAATTGCACTTGTGTTATAACAGAAAATAGGAATCCTCTCAACTTGCAAACCATACTCTAGCAATTGATTTTTCATCAATAAAATCTGTGCACAGCAACTGCCAGCAACAATATATTCAGCTTCAGTTATAGAAGTAGAAACTGAATTTTGCTTTTTACTGAACCAGGACACAAGTTTGTTTCCTAGAAATTGACAAGTTCCTGTTGTGCTTTTTCTGTCAATTCTGCAACCTGCATAATCTGCATCTGAATAACCAGTTAGATCAAAACCAGAATCTCTAGGATACCAAATGCCAAGTTTTGGTGTTCCCTTAAGATATCTGAAAATTCTCTTAATAGCTATCAAGTGAGACTCTCTAGGATCAGCCTGAAATCTAGCACATAAACATGTAGCAAACATTATATCTGGCCTACTAGCTGTTAAGTACAGAAGTGAGCCAACCATGCCTCTATAGCTTGAAATATCCACAGACTTTTCAGTAGTGTTTAGTTCAAGCTTAGTTGTAGTGGCCATGGGAGTTTTTTGTAGATGTGTAATCCATTAGATCAAACTTCTTTAAAAGATCAAAAATATATTTAGTTTGACTAATGAATATTCCATCACTAACTTGCTTAACTTGTAAACCAAGAAAGTAAGTTAGTTCTCCCATCATACTCATTTCATACATACTTTGCATAAGTTTGGCAAACTTTTTACAAAGTTTCTCATCTGTAGAGCCAAAAATAATATCATCTACATAAATTTGAACAAGTATGCTAGAGCCATTAACATTTCTAAAAAATAAAATTTTATCTACAGTACCTCTTGTGAAGTGATTTTCCAAAAGGAACTTTAATAGAGTGTCATACCAGGCTCTAGGTGCTTGCTTCAATCCATAAAGTGCTTTTAGGAGATAATAGACATACTCTGGAAAATTTGGATCTTCAAAGCCAGGAGGTTAACTAACATACACTTCTTACTCCAAATCTCCATTCAGAAAGGCACTTTTGACATCCATTTGATAGACCTTGAAATTGGCATGGGCTGCATAGGCTAAGAAGATTCTGATGGCTTCAAGTCTTGCAACAGGAGTAAACGTTTCATCAAAATCTATTCCTTCTTGCTGGCAATAACCTTTAGCAACCAATCTGGCTTTGTTCCTTACTACTATGCCATTTTCATCCATCTTGTTTCTGAATACCCATTTGGTGTCTATTGGATTCTTTCCTTTAGGCTTGGGTACCAGCTTCCAAACTTTATTCCTTTCAAATTGGTTTAGCTCCTCCTGCATAGCTAAAATCCAATCAGGATCTAACAACGCTTCTTCTACCTTCTTTGGTTCTTCCTTTGACAGAAAGCTGTTGTATAGACATTCTTCCTGAGTTGCTCTTCTTATTTGAACTCTAGAAGAAACATCACCAATAATCAGTTCAAAGGGGTGATCTTTTGTCCATTTCCTTGGTTGAGGTAGATTAGCTCTAGATGAAGAGACCTCAATGTTGTCTTGATGTGTGATTGAGTTTTGATTGCTAGAAACTCCCCCTGAGTTTGTGGATCTTTGATTTGAGAAAGGGGTACTTTCTATGGGTGATCTGCCTTGACTTCCTGCTCCTTTTGATAACCCGACGGATGGTGAATTTTGAGTACCAACGGATGAGACAGGTTGTCTACCGACAGATAACACAAATTGCCTTCCGACGGATGTTGAGTTTTATGCTTCATTGGTGGTAGATTTATCCTTAGACACTGTTTCTTGATCACTCGCATCATCACTTCCATCACTGACCATCTCAACATTGTCGAATTTGAGGCTCTCATGGTAATCTCCATCTTTCATTCCTTCAATCTTTTTATCATCAAACACAACATGTATAGATTCCACAACAATGTTGGTTCTTAGATTGTAGACTCTATATGCTTTACCAACAGCATATCCAACAAAAATTCCTTCATCTACTTTAGCATCAAACTTCCCATTTTGATCAGTTTGATTTCTCAGAATATAGCATTTACAGCCAAAGACATGAAGAAAGTTTAGAGTTGGCTTCTTGTTCTTGAACAATTGATAAGGAGTCATGCATCTTGCTTGATTAATCAGAGAGATGTTCTGAGTGTAGCATGCAGTGTTTACAGCTTCAGCCCAGAAATATGTGGGTAATTTTGATTCTTCAAGCATTGTCCTTGCAGCTTCAATAAGAGATCTGTTCTTTCTTTCCACTACTCCATTCTTTTGAGGAGTCCTTGCTGCTGAAAACTCATGCAAGATCCCATTTTCCTCACAAAATTCTCTCATGATATAGTTCTTGAACTCAGTTCCATTGTCACTCCTGATTCTTCTAACTTTGAAATTAGGATGATTGTTAACTTGCCTTATGTGATTGATGATGATTTCACTAGCCTCATCTTTAGACTTTAGGAAATATGTCCAAGAGAACTTTGAGAAATCATCTATAATTACTAGGCAAAATCTTTTCTTTGAAATTGACAATACCTTGACTGGTCCAAACAAATCCATGTGAAGCAGTTGCAGAGGCTCTTCAATTGCTGAATCAAGTTTCTTCCTGAATGATGCTTTGATCTGCTTCCCTTTTTGGCAGGCATCACACAGTCCATCCTTTGTAAACTCCACTAGAGGAATGTCTCTTACTAGTTCTTTCTTTACCAGCTCATTCATGGTCTTGAAGTTTAAATGGGATAGCTTATTGTGCCATAGCCAACTTTCATCTTGACTTGCTTTACTGAGAAGACAAGTTACAGATTCTGCTTTAGTTGAGTTGAAGTCAGCTAGGTACACATTTCCTCTTCTCACACCAGTGAGAACCACTTTGTTGTTTTGATTGTTAGTCACAACACAAGCTTCTTTATTGAAGGTTACTGAGTTGCCTTTGTGACAAAGCTGGCTGATACTCAACAGGTTGTGTTTGAGACCATCCACTAAGGCAACCTCTTCAATGATGACATTGTCCTTTGAATCAAGCCATATCCCACAGTATAACCTTTGCTGTCATCTCCAAAAGTAATACTTGGGCCAGCTCTCTCCTTAAACTCTGTGAGCAGGGTAGAATCACCAGTCATTTGTCTTGAACAGCCACTATCCAAGTACCAAAGATTCTTTCTGTTTCCCTGCACACATCAAAATCAAATCAAGTTAATTTTGGTACCCAAGTTTCCTTGGGTCCTGCCTTGTTAGCTTTCTTCTTCTGTTTCTTAGGTCTTAACTCATTTGACTTAGAAATTTCAGATTCTTCCTTAGTCATTTGGGTTGGGTCTTTGAAACCATTTAATGCAACAGAATTATCATGCATATTATGGCTAACAAGTAATGACATTCTTGGTGCAAACATGTTATTCCAGTAAGGCATGCTAAATAGCATTTGAGGCATATTGTATGCAACATAATATGGATTAGGTGCAAATGGCATATTAGCAAACTGTGCATTCATGTTCTGTGTAGGCATAGCATTAACAGGCATGGGAGGCATGGCATTCATGTTAGGAAATTGAGGCTGAACAGACATGGGAGTAGGCATGGAAGATTTGCAATTAACAGACAAATGATTTACACTACCACACTTGACACAGATTTTTCTAGGGGCATATTTATCAGGTTTGTAGTTATTGTGTTTGTTAATCCCTATTTTACCATTCCTATTGTTTTTCTTTTTAGTATCTGTTTTTACCTCTATTTTCTCAAGTCTGTCACTTAGCTATTTGACAGTCATGTGACCAACATTAGCCTTTTTCCCTTTCTTAGCTTGACTTGACTCTCCTGAAACAAAGTTCTTGGAAACATACCCATACTTATAATTTAGCTTGATTAATTTAGCTTTGCTAATGGGTTTGCTTACAGCCGACGGATGAGGATTTTTATCATTCGACGGATAACACTTTTTGTTATCCGACGGATAGTCCTCATCATCCGTCGAGTCTACATCTATCAGCAACCCATCTACCAAAATAGGTTCTAGTTTTTCTTTATTCTTTTTCCAGGCTTTATCACAAAAAGACTCAATTCCTTGAACTTTGGTGATTTGAGCATGAACATCCCTGGATGTTTTCCATACTTTAATCACCTCTTGTTCACGCTCGAGCTGCTTCTTCAAAATTTCTTCCTTTTTCAAGGACTCAGTTAATTCCTCATTGGCAATCTTACACTCAATTTTTAGTTTCTCAAACTCAACAAACTGAGACTCAAGCACATTATTCCTCAAAACAAGTTGTTTTCTTTAATTTTAGCATTTTCTTTAGTGAGAGACTTAAGTGTAACACGCAAATGATACAATTCTGTAGACATGTCATTTATTGCATCATTACACTCAGCTTTAGATAAATGTGCAAGGTTTGTAGTGATTACTTGATTGCTTGAGGAACTTGTCTCTGTTTCATCAGACTTGGCCATAAGAGCTAGATTGACATAGCTGACATCTTCATCTTCATCCAAACTATTAGCTGCCCAGTCATTCTCTTGTGTAATAAAAGCCCTTTCCTTTTGTTTGAGTAGATCAAAGTATTTTTGCTTATAATCCACAGACTCAAACCTATTCTTACTGGAATCTGACTTTCTACACTCATTTGCAAAATGCCCTGCCAAGCCACATTTGAAACATTTGAATTTTGACTTATCCACCATGTTTCTATTTGGCTTGGCTGCTCCAAAGTTCTTCTTGAACTTGAGCTTGGCAAATCTTCTTGAAAGAAATGCTAGGTGCTCATCAATGTCCTCCATGTCATCTTGGCTCAATGAATCTTCACTTTCTGCAGCTAGCCCCTTACCCTTATTCTCACAAACCTTTGAAGTTGATTCTACAGCTTCCATCTTCACTTCCTTCTCCTTTTCCAGATCAGCAACTAGTGCAATGGATCATCCTTTCTTCTTTCCTCTCTCCATTCTTTCATCCTGCTCTATCTCAAGCTCATAGGTCTTCAGAATGCCATACAGTCTCTCCAAAGTAAACTCCTTATAATCTTGTGAGTTTCTCAATGAGACTGTCATTGGTTTCCATTCCTTTGGAAGAGATCTGAGAAATTTCAGATTGGAGTCTTTAGTCTGATAGACTTTTCCATGCAACTTAAGAGCATTTAGTAGTTTTTGGAATCTACTAAAAATGTCAGTGAGTGACTCACTTTCTTCATTGTGAAAATGCTCATATTGCTGAATCAGGAGCTGCATTTTATTTTCTCTTACTTGCTCAGTGCCATCACAAATTATCTGTATTGTGTCCCAAACTTCCTTGGCAGTTTTGCAGTTGATGATGTTATCAAACATATCTGCATCAACACCATTGAACAGAATGTTCATGGCCTTTTTATCTTTCTTGACTTGTTCAATGTCAGGATCAGACCATTCATGCCTTGGCTTTGGAACAGATGGCTCGTTTCCTGTTGCAGCTCTCATTGGAACATGAGGGCCTCTTTCTATGCAGTCCACATAGGCCTCATCTTGAGAAAGCATATGAAGATGCATCTTTACCTTCCAATGATGGTAATTATCTTTATCAAGAAAAGGAATCTTGACTCCAACATCTTTCTTGTTCATCTTGCTGAATTATTTTGATCTTTAAACTCTTTGTAGATTAAGAGCTTGCTCTGATACCAATTGTTAGTCCCTTAACAATATAGCAAGAATTACAGAAGGGGGGTTAAATGGAATTCTTGAACCTTTTTCTTGAAATAAAAATGTTCAACTCGATTATAGATATATTTGTTTTGATTAGCACAATACGGAATGTAAACTTAATTGAATCAAAACATAAGTAATTAAAAACAAGAGTCTTTAAAAACTTTCTGGTGGATTTAAACAATTCCACCAGAGATATATATAATATATCGAGAGGACTCTGTATGCAAAAATGCTCACAGCTGCTTACAAATGGAACTACTGAGAATACAGGAAATGCTAAGGATTCTGCTTACAAAGATTTCTCTGTTTTTGTGTTTCTCAGCTATCTCAGTTATTTTTCTATTTGCTACTCTCTTGGTTTATATAATACCAAGAGAACAAAGTCAAAAAGATTGAACAAATATAAAATCTAACAGTCCTAAGCTTTGCTGCTTTTCGTCCTCTATTACCCAGTTAATGGGCTTCCACAGTGTGTTTGTATACATCTCGACGGCTGTGTGTCAGCTTTCACTGTTCAACTGCTGTTTGAATTCTTCATATGATCATCCGTCGACTTTCAGAACATCCGTTGATAATTTAATTGATCATCCGTCGACTGCTATATTAAACATCCTTTGATAGTCATTTGATCATCCGTCGATGGCTTTGTTAATCATCCGTCGGTAACTATTTTGGCACTTGACTCTATATCACTTATGCAGAATTACAAGACATCATTTATGTACAATTAATCAACCTATTCTGCATATCTAGTTAAAATCAACATGACTTATATGCTACTACAGATTCTATACAAAGGTGCATACATAATTGTGCTACAAACTTATTATTACATAAGCTACTCACTCGATGGATAATAAGTTAATTATCCGTCGGGACTATAATGAGTTATCGGTCGGGACTATAATTCTTATCCGTCGGGACTATAATGAATTATCGGTCGGGACTATAATTCTTATCCGTCGAGTGCTACATAATTTCACTAAGTAAAATCTATTTAGATGTTTTGTTTATGAAATCATCAAGTACACAACATAAGCACAACAGTTATTCACAAGGTTTGGGACTCCAAGAGTCATAATTAGTGATGAGGGATCGCATTTCTGTAATCACAAGTTCACTGCTATGATGCAAAGATATAATATGAATCATCGTATTTCTACAGCCTACCACCCTCAGACTAATGGCCAAGCTGAGGTGTTTAACAGAGAGATCAAGCGTATTCTAGAGAAAGTTGTGTGTCCATAAAGGAAGGATTGGTCTTTGAAGCTAGATGAAGTTGTTTAGGCATATCGAACAGCATATATGACTCTGTTAGGTATGTCACCATTTCAGTTGGTTTATGGTAAAGGGTGTCATTTGCTTGTGGAGCTCGAACACAAAGCATATTTGGCTTTGAAGAAGTTAAACCTTGATTTGGATGCCACTGGTAAGAAAAGAATGCTTCAATTAAATGAACTCGATGAGTTTCGGCTTCACGCGTATGGGAACAACAAAATGTATAAGGATAAAGTCAAGAGGTGGCACGATAGGGGTCTAGTGCTCAAATCATTTATGTCGGGGCAACAAGTTCTGTTATTCAACTCTCGTCTTCGTCTTTATCCTGGAAAGTTGAAGTCGAGGTGGTCAGGGCCGTTTATTATCAAAACTGTGTTTTCACATGGAGCGATGGAGATTTTTGAGAATGATCCAGGCCAAGCATTCAAGGTGAATGGACAAAGGTTGAAGCATTACTATGGGTCTATGGCAAACTGTAAAGTGGTTACTGCCATTTTATTGTCTACTTGATCTTGAGTTTCTATGTCAAGCTAACGACGTAAACAAAGCACTTCTTGGGAGGCAACCCAAGTTTGTTGTATAATAGTAGGTAGATGAAGAATAAAGAAGGAGAAAACCACAAAAAAAATCAGAAAAAGAAAATTTTTTAGTGTCAACTACAGAAGCACAGCGCGCCCGTGCTGAGAAGTGGGGAGGCCGTGCTGATTTTCCAGAGACTGTGCGCGCCCGCGCTACCTTGCGGGGCGGCCGCGCTGGATTGAAAGAAGCACGACGTGCCCATGCTAGGATGGCGCGCAGCCGCGCTGGTCCCCTGAAGCTAAAAAAAATAGAAAATCAAAAAATTGAATACAAAATCAATTCAAACCCAAATTTTACTCTCCCACTTCCATATTTCCTTCTCCAAATCAATTTCAATCACCCCCATTAATCCCATTATTCCCATATTCAATTCCCACTTCTTTTCCATAACTAATTCTCTCCTAAATTCCTATATATACACACACACTTATACACAAACTCCTCTATCACTTCTCAAATTCTTAAATACATAAATCTCTCTTATACACTTCTATTCTCTCAACTTATTCACTTTCAATGGCACCCAAGAGACAAAGAACCCAAGTTAGCAGAAGCACTATCGATTCTTCGAGTGTGGGTGGTGTGCAGCCAAGGTTTTCAACTCCAGAGGCTGAGGCAGAGTATGCGAGGCTGCTTTCGAAGCCCATAGCCAAAGAGCGAGGTTTTCTGCCATTAGGGATGGATAGTAAGTTGCTGGAGATGATCATAAAGATTGGTTGGATAGCTTTCTCTGAGGCAACAGCTGCGGTCCCTATGAGTGTGGTTCACAAGTTTTACGCGAATGTAAAGGCGAAGAAGAACGGTTTCACTGTGGTGAGGGGGTTGACTGTGGACTATAGTGTTGAGGCGATTTGGAGGGTGATTGAGCAGCCTGAGAGACAGCCAGAGCAGGAGAATTGGAATGAGAAGATGGGGGATGACTTTAACTTGGATTTAATCATTGCTACCCTATGTGTGCCTGAGACTCACTGGAAGTTCAAGAAGGGCACGAACGAGTGTGCCACTTTCCCTTCCTCGTGCATGAACAGGTTTGCATGTGCATAAAATTCCTTTATTTGTGACAACATCATGCCATCTTCTCACGTGCATGATGTTACTGTGGAGCGTGCACGATTGTTATGGGGGATTCTTCAGGGAGACTATGTGAATCTCGGGATGGTGATTCGTCAGGGTATTCTGAGGTTCTTGCGAGGGAGTACTACCGGTTCTATACCCTATGCGTTCATTGTGACGAAGATGTTTGTGGTGGTTGGAGTTCATTGGCCCGCATACGAGCAGCTGCAGCTTCCTAGTGCCCGATTGACAGTTCTACGATGTTGAGTATGCAGGAGTGGTATGGTGGGAAGCCCGATCCTAAGGGGCTTGGTTATTCTTATGACCATCTACCAGGTGGAAGGCCAACTCCTCAGGCATATGTTGGTGGCACGACTCAGGCGAGCGGAGCAGCTTGGAGAGCTGTGTTGGGTGAGGCTAGTCCTTCGGGGTCGCAACAGTAGCAGCAGGAGGAAGCACAGCACAGTGCTGGTATGAGTTCAGCGCAGTATAGGCGCTTGATGTGGAGGATGGATGTGATGCATGACATCAATAGTCGGTTTGCGCAGGACCTTACCCAGGCATTGGGGACTGCAATCAGAGCCACAGTAGTTGACATTTAGTGGCCAGTATTCGGTGAGGATTCTGTGTACCCGCCTCCAGACACTCCTGACACACCGCCCCATGAGGGTGATAACCCTAATTCTGAGTAGGTATGCCTGAATCCTTACTATTACCTTCACTGAGGACAGTGAATATTTTAAATTTGGGGGTAGTAGATAAGGATTATATGTTATGTGTGAGTCGCATATAATTTGCATGTTCATGATAGTTTAGTTCATATAGTTGCATATTATCCATGTAGTTTTTTTTTATTTTGTTATTAGTTTGTTGCATATAGTTTCATATATCTGTATTAGAACATGATCCATTAAGTTGCTTGTCCGATTGATTTGTGATATTGATGCTAGTGTAGTGATATCGTATATAGTGATGTTAAGTCATATCGAGTTGATTTGCATGCTAGAAGCAAGTAATTTAACTAAGTCTTATAGGTTGCTTGAGGGCTAGATCATGATCATGGTTTGTTTATTTATCAAGGTTTAATCACAGGTTTATATTTAGAATTTAGGATATTCTCTTAATGATAAAATAACATGGAAATTTAAAAATTAGAGAAAAGTTTGGATTTTATTGCTAGTTGTTATGGTTAGGTGTCAAATGGCTAGTAGCCGGCTCATTTTATATGAGTAGTCTAGGATTGAACGAGATAGAGCGAAAAACACTCGTTCATAAATTTAGAAAAAAAAAAGAAAAGAAAGAAAATGTGTTTATGCATAATTGATCACAAGTGGGCTTTTTAATACTCGACTTATTAATTTCTTAGGGGACTTTGTGCCTAGTGACCTAAGACTTTTATAGTCTGGGATCCGTTAATCTAACGCTCGCTATATGGGTATTATTGTATAAGTCTTTTGTGGACCTCACTCATTGCACGATCAAATAAACATATTTGTGTTGTTTATGTGTTTTGAATAAAAGCATGAATCCATGTATAACTCCGATATAAAAAAATTGAAGTGTTGTTAGTCATTTTGAGTTTAGCTTTTATTCTATTTATAACCTTGTGATTGCCTTGATGAGTAGTGAGTCATGATTGTTGATCTAGTCACAAAAGTATATCTGTAAGCATTTGCGCACACACACGTTTTTAGCTTGTTAGTTGATTTGTGGGATTTGATTGATCTTTGTGCGAATAAATGCATTTGTTGATATATTGCTCATCAATTGGTTTAGTTAATCTGAGGGGATCGTTGCATCAATATAGTTTGTATTCATGCATTTTTATTTTTTGTTCTTTGAGTCTGTTTATGCTTGAGGACAAGCATCGGTTCAAGTTTGGGGGTGTGTTAAGTGGCATTTAAGTCCATTTTGAATGCTCTATAAAGGCTTGAATTGGTGTATTGTACTCGAGTTATTTATGTATTTTATGTGTTTTTGTAGTATTTTTGCATTTCAGGCATAAATTAAAGAATTAGGAAATTTAGCATTGTTTTGGTGCTAAATTGGTGTTAGGATGGTGCTCAGGAAGATTGCTCGAGGATTTCCAACTCAAACCATCCAAGAAAACAAGAAAATAAATATTATCCAGAAGGTCAGCGCGCCCGTGCTATAGTAGCGCGCGCCCGCACCGAAGATGCAGAATTGCAATGCGCCCGCGCTGGTGAAGCGCGCGGCCGCGCCCGTCTGGTTTCAAGAATCCTGATTGTACTAAAATTTTGATCTGCTGGACTTCTAATCTGCATGGGCTGCTATATAATGTTAACTTAAGATCTTTTTTCAATAAAATGTATCAGAGCTTAAGGAAAAGGCGTAAGAAGACTGTATAGCATAATTCAACCAAGGCAAAGATGATCTAATTTATTCTTGTGATTCTTTATTTTAAGTTGTAATCTTGGATGCTAGTTTTCTTATTTTTGAACCTATACTCTTGTTATGTACTTGGTTTATTATTTATTCAGTATAAAGGCTACGTTTATTATACCATGCTTTCATCGGAACCCACGTTGATGATGAGTCCGATTATAGGCTAATCGTTAGCATGGGGTTCTAGCGGATTTACTTATGAATTTCTTTAGTTAATGTTTTTTGATGCCTTAGTGTGTGGTGATTGTATGATATCCTAGTATTGGTTGTGCTTATTCGTCTTATGAGCGTCGCGAACTTATAAGATAGCGTGTTAATCTCTAATGAAGTGAAAGTGAATTTAGGGGTTTAGAACTTGCCATGCTAGCATAGGTTCATGTATTTTTTATACATGATTTGGAGGTAATTTTAACCATCTTACTTGCCATATGTAATCATGATAGATAACTTTTACATTAAACCATTATGTTGTCAAATTATATAGACATATAGGGTCTCAATATAATTGGTATCTATTCAGTATCTATCTCTTTTGTGGATGTCTGATAGTAGGGTAATCGTACAATGAAAGTTGGCGTTTACTAGTTTCGTGTTATCTGATTAGTGGCATCATCATTACATGCTAAGGTTGAGAACAAAAAGGCTATGGAATGAAGTAGTAATCAAACTAGAATCATATGTTTGTGTCATATAGTAATCAATCCCTTTTAATCACTTAGTTAATGTTCTTTAGTATAATCTCTTAGTTAGTCATAATTATAAAAAATCTCCATTTATTAATCATCTTAGCATTGAATATTAACCATACCATTGTTGTATAAGTACATATATTGAAATTAACCTAAACTAGTCTCTGCGAGAATGAACTAGAAATAATTCTATATTACTTGCGATCGCGTATACTTGCGTGAATATTAGCGCATGTTTTCGTCCTAACACAGACTTCACAGAAAGCGTACCTGTGACCACATTTGGACTCTGCACAGCTTCCTTCATGGTCATATTAAAAGTTCTTGTTCTAGGATTATTATGTTGTGGTGATGGAGGTAGTGCCAATATTATTGGAACACTGGTTGTCATCGTTGGTCCTCTACAATCCCTGGCAACATGGCATTTCTTCCTGCAGTGAAAATATGTAACATCTATATTACTTGTCCGAAATATGTCACATTTGCCTTGTTGTAGACGCCCGTATGTTTCTGACCACATGTCTTGTAGTATGGCAGTGGTGGTCTGATGAGTCTCTGCTGGTTTGGGGCTTGTAAATGATTACCTGTCCTCTGATTTCCTTGTTAAATCCTTTTGAAATTCATATTTGTCCGGGATTGAAATCCCGATTTTCTGTTGAAACGGTTCTGAGAATTTTCTTGTCCCTTTTCCTTTTGGGACATTTCACTTTCCCCTTCCATAATCATGGCTTTCTGAACCACGACCGTATATGTCGTTAGTTCAAATACTGCCACTCTGGTATGAATCCATGACTGCAATCCCTGTTGGAATCTCTTAGCCCATTTTTCATCAGTATCAACCTGTTATAAAACAAACCTAGCCAATTCTGTAAACTTGGCTCCATATTCAGTCACTGACATGTTCCCTTGCTTCAGTTCCAAGAATTTGATTTCCATCTGGTTCTTCATATAGCGAGGGAAATAATTCTCCAGAAACCATTCGGTGAACCTATCCCAAGTAATGATGCCTTCACCTTCTAAAGATTTCTTATATTCCCAACAATTAGCTTCTCCCTTTAGGAAATAACTGGCAAAATCAGTCTTTTGGTCCTATTCCACCCTCATTAACGTGAACACTTTTTACATTTCTTTTAACTAGGCTCTAGATTTGGTAGGATCCGTTGTGCCCTCAAATTCTGGAGGCTTTACTTATTAAAACTGCTTAAAAGTAACCACATGCACCACTGGTGGTATTTGTGGTTTAGGACGGGGTGGCTGTTGTAGCATCTACTGCTGAAACTGTTGTTGCTGCATCTGTTGCTGCGTCATTACCATCTTTTGTTGCATCAGATGGAACATTTGGTTCATGGTATTATTATTCTTTTATTCAGAATTGTTATTTGAAGTCTCAGTTCTTGTCTTTCTTTTTGGTGCCATTTTTCTGATAATAAAACAAACAGTTCTTTTAATAATTTTATTAAACAATTGAGAGTGGATAAAGAAACAATTTAACTTATATTAAAACAGAAATTTTAAACAACTTAGGATTTTTAAACAAATCAATTGGAAACAATTTTAAAAAAAAATAAATAAGTAGACTGAACAACACAATTTTAAACATTCCGTTTATCTTTTCAGAACTAAACATAATTTAAAAATATGGAAAGACTCAGTAAAGTAAATATAAATGTTGTAAATTCTGAAAATTTAAGTAAATAGAAGAAAAAGGTTGAAAAAGGTTTATTTTATATAACAGACACCAGCATCAGGTGTTGATGCTTGATACAAAAGTCCAACATAACTGCTGCTGATCAAAACTGGATACTACACATCTAGATAGTCTCACTATAACTATAGTTGCCTTTATATACATATATCACATATACTACAAGATCCCGTTCCAACTGTCGTACATCAGAACCCTGGAAGAATACAGTCTAACTCCCGTCGAAGGGTCTCAAGAACATACTGGGCAAGACGGGTAGCTCTATGAAACTCTGCATATGTATGAGTCCCATCATGGATAAAGTCCCCTAACTCTTGAGAAGCCTGGTGGTAGGTCTGCTGAAGTCGCTGCCTCAATAGGTAATCTGGCTGGAGTGCTGCTAGATTTCTTCTCTCCCTCTACTCAAATAGTCCTAATATCTCCCGACACTGGGATCTCCAATAATGCATCTCATCCTGCATGCTACTGAACTCATGATAAGGCACATTGTGCGGCTCTCTAGTCTCCCCAACTGACTCTCTGAATGGAACTCTGTAAATCCCAGGAACATCCTGCTATGGTAAACCTAACTGTAAACCTACATCATGGTCTCCCATCCCATCAACCGGGGCCATCTAAAATATCTTCGGGGAGCATATACAGGTAGAGGAAATGGAGCTGCTGCTGGTGGAAGCTCTGGCTCTGCATTAGGTAAAAACTGATACTCCAGAGGGAATGGGGGTGGTAGTAATGGCTCGAAGAATTCCAGAGAATCAAACATCTCTATAGGATATGGCAATTATTCTGGTGCTGGTAGGGGCTCAGGAGGTACCCGTACTGGAGGTATCTACACTGGGGCCTCTACTGACACTGTGGAACTACCAGAGCTACTGTTCCTCTCACTGTCCTCTCGGATGATGATGCCATCTAATAACATAACCAAAATATAAGAAAAGAAACGGTCAACTTAGCATTCCAAAAACTTATAATTTCCTAATCTTATAAGCTAACAACACCATAATAATTATATTCCTATCTTATATGATCTTCCTATCTTATCTTACTCCTATAACGCCCTCCAAATCCGGGGTTTAGATCTGAGGGTTACTTTCTAATTTCCAAAATAATACGAACTTGTATAACAATTATGTAAACATATATCTAACCCCTTTACATCTATCTAGGATCTTTAAGGTTGAGGTATGAAAACAAGAACAACACACTATCTTTATTACAACCCAAATTTAAAATCTCATGGAACTCTCTTTATTACAAACCACTGTCTAAACAAGTTTTAAACTAAATTCATTTTTATTCCAAACATACACCACATCTATCTACACTACACCTTCTCAGGTAGATCAAAACTTTCCTCTTTTATCAGGATCAGCACATTTGGTGCCAAAGGGTCCCGCTGCTTGACACGCTTCTTTACCACGCGAGTCCGAATAGGTTTCATTCTCTTTCTTGACTGAAAAAGATAAAGTGAATAACAACTAAAAGGGGTGAGCCATAATTGCTCAGCAAGTCCACAATATATCAAAAGTATAATATGAAAGTTAAATAAACTGGTAATCTGACTATATCTATAACAATGTATCTCTGCAATGAATAATGAAAGCCACTATCGGCGATTATCAATAAACTAGACTGGACACAAAGTTCGCACCCATATCCAGCTGATCACTCAGGATACAATACAGATCTATACCCATCCGTATAGATCCATTCGGGTACACAGGCTCTGCGGCCCAAAACAGGGATCCGATTAAATCCCGGTCCATAGGATCAAGTGTATACCTAATCCTCACCATTACCATCCAGTCTACAGATGAGCAACCGGAACAATCGGTATGCGTTGATGTATCCCAAAATCAAAATATACCAGGATAAATATAATGTGTAATCTATTGGAATATGAATAGAGTATTCAGTGTATCAAGAGAAATCAGGAATTGAAGTAAAATATTAACAAAAGAACAATATTTGGGTATCAGTGTATGTATATAGGAATTATAAGTGTATACTGAATTGAAAATTTGAATTGAAGAAAACAATTTACTATTCTGAATTTAGAATAGGGGAAAAACTTGCCTGGTACGTGATTTACTGCAAATATATCACCATTCCCTAACACTGGATCGGTCCTCCTTGTTGGCTTCGTATCTATCAAAGAAAGATACTCATTTAGTCGATTCATATCTTAATTGCGTCTCAAACCAACTTTATGTAGCCCTTACTGTCTACTCGTACGATTATAACTGATTCGTATATTAATTATTAGCAATTAGGACTCGATTAACCATATAATTCACATAGCACATCAGTCACATAGTCATTCTAGGTTTATAAATATTTTTAGAATCGAAATCGAATCAATATTCGCATTATCGAACAGTATCAGGCTCGATTACTAATTTTTGACATTTATTGGACTCGTACTTATACTTAATAGGGTCTATAAAGAAATATTTATCGAAAGCCGACTCAATTCCAGAAAAATTAAAATTTAAAACTATTTTTATTGAAAACAGATCATTTTTCTAAGTCGAAGGGCTTTCGTTTCATTTAAATCGGATAAACGGTTCAATTATAAATCAATAAATAGGAATAAATCAATTTATTATCCAATATAATCAATTATTCAAAAATAATTGAATCTCAAATATATTTTTAAAATAATTATTTAGGAAAAATCAGAATCAAAAATGATTTTTCCATAATTTTTGGAATTAAAATAAATTTATTACAAATTATTTAAATAAACTGATTAATTATCAAATAATTAATCAATTTATATAAATAATAAGTAAATAATAAATAAGATTTTTGGATTTTCGGAATAATAAAACAGTTCAGATTTATTTATAAAATAAATCAATTAATTAATTAAATCAATTAATTGATTTATTAAATAAATAAAAATAAATTTATGAATTTATAAAATAAAAGTAAAAATAAAATTCATAAACAGAAATCAGAAACAGAAATTGATATTTTGAAGATCAAAACCGGGTTTTTGTTTTTGGGTTAACGGGTTGAATCCGAGTCGATAAGAATAGGGTTGACCCGCCGGAATCTGGAAATAATCCGGCGGTCGTCCCCTTGTTCCGCCGAGTCCCGATCAAAACCGAATCAACTCGATTTCAACTGATTTCTGCTTCGTTTTCTTTCGCCACAATCACAGCAACACAACCTTGCAATAATCAACTATTGACGATCCCGGAATCGTACCTTCCGGCCAAAAACTCAAGGTTTTTAAATGAGTTCATCGGAAAAATGGGTTTGCACTAACCCAAACCCAACCTCGAAAAACCCTATGCTAAATCAAAGCCTTGGACTTCCAAAATCTATCCCACTCATCCATATTCACAACAAATTAGTAACCAATCGAGAAATTAAAAATAAAAAACCATGAAATTGAAAACCCGGGTATCACTAACTAGAAATCGTTTGGTACAAATCAATACATAAATCAATTGTACTCATCAAAAGGAAGCTAAATCAAGCATAAAAAATGTTCAATAACCCCTAGAATCAAAATCCTAATTCGAGGCATAAACACTAAATTAAAATTGAAAATCGACAAATCTAAACATGAAATTGATAGTGATATTAGAAAGTAGAGACTATAAGCTTCAAATCGGTTACTTACATGATCGATTTGGACAACAGAAACGCCTTGAAATCGTTGATTGATTTCCAAAAGTTCAAGAACCCTAATCCCCTTTTCTGCAGAGAAATTAATTATTTTTACTGATTTTTAATAATTATTATATAATTAATTAATAAAAATTAGGCTATTTATAGTAGTAAAATAATACCCCTAATTAAAATTAAGGCCCTAAATATATCTCCTAATAAAATTTATTGGCCCTTATTAATAATTTTTGGGTATTAATTTTTAATTTTTAAATATCCAATAAATACAAAATATATTCCAGAAATTCCCAAAAATTGTGAACAATTCAAAAATATAAATAAATGGAATATTTGAAAGTCCCATAATTTTATAAAAATAAAAATATGATTTTGTGGGGTTTTTAACAACCGAAGGGCTCGCGAAACAAGAAAATTTCTATAATAACTGGATGTTCAGAATACCGATATGGTACAGGCCATATTAGGCAAAATAAGGCCAATTATTTTATTTAAAATATCAACTATTAAAACAAAGTTTGGGTCGTATAATTTTTGATACGAAAGCATTTAACACAAAATAAAATACCCGATAAATACCCGGAAAATACCTTGACGACACAGAACACATATAGCACATAACAACTAGGGTTTTACGTCTAAACACACTTAATGACATAATAAAATACATAATTCATATTTATTATGATATAATACAAGCGTAATTTCTTAGTCGTTACAATAGTGACATCTTCTCAACAAGATGTCACTATTCAAACAAGCACCCACCCAAGTGCAATCTGTAATGAGTCTGCACTCCCACTTGAGCACTCTTAACAGGGTCAAAGAAGTAATTTGGATGGCACACACTTGAGTGAGAGCACATCACTTGAAAATCCCTCTTTTACTCAGGGAAAGTTTCCAACACTCAATACTAATATCACAAATCTCATCTCCCAAATTTCTTCTTCATACAATTAAGAGCTTGAATCCATTTCTCAAGCTCTGTCAAAATCAAATGACACGGTTCTTGAATTTATGATCACCGCTCAGAACCTACCTTTATATGGTGAGAGGCTGCGTGCTGAGGTAGGCCTTGATGACACTATCACAAACACAGGAGTTTCATCAGTTTTTACTGAAGACCCTGTGGTTCATATTTCCAATGCATCTTCATGTACACAGTAGTCTTCATAGACTGTAAGGTTTGAGGGAAGTACTCTTGAGGGGGAGCTACTCAAATACTCTCCAATTCTATTGGAGGTTTATCTTGAAGAAACAACTCCCCTCAAAACCTTAGCTGAAATTGCCTTGACAATTGAAGCTAGGAGTCCAATTGCCAATGATCCAGCCAATGGGGAGGCAAGTACAGTAGCACATTCAAGTGTCGGTTCTTTGAAAGAAGAACAAGGGTTTGAGGCCATGGTACATGACAGTACCCTGGTGAACTCCCCTCCAATTCAAATGGAGGTTCACTTACTAAGTGAACAACACACTGTCAAAACCACAATTTTAACTGTGAGTTCAACTGTGACTCCGGTCATAGGTACCACACTCCACACCATCCCATCCACCTCAACCACAAGCCAACAAGACACAAACCTACCCTCCACATCTACACAACCTTCTCACCTCATCTCACAATGGCTGCATGATGCTCAAGCTCAACCTATCACCATGAATGACTTTTTTGTAGATCAACTTGCAGGCCTTGCCAACATTACTCAACAACTACTTGCCACTGATATGTCTAACCAAGACTATCAAGAAATACTTTTGTCCTACAAAGAAGCTGTTGAAGATCAACACACAATGATTACAGATAAAGCTGAACATGATGGTAATGTAAATGTTTGGTTGTCAAAAGACTTTAACATTAAAATAGAAGAGGCTTTGTCTAGATTCAAAGAAAAGTATGCCACAGTATTGAGTAGCAATACCAAAGCACTCACTCCACAGGAGGTATACGATGCCATCACAGAGGTCTATAAAGCACAATTAAAAGCTTTCCATTTTATTGGAAAAGCCCTTGAGAAGACTCTGGATGGTCATCAAGAGAAGATCAAGATGGTGGGTGACAGAATAGATGAACTTGTGCCATCTCAGATAGAAATCAAGAATAAATTTAACAAATTTTCTGAGAAGATGACCACCTTCGGTCTAATTAGTGTTGAGACAAGCATCAAGAATCTCAAAGGATCAAGTCTGGCCTTGAATTAAGTTGTCCAAAAATAAATTTCAAGCAACAATGACACCAAGGTCAAGTTGGATCAACTTCACAAGGCTAGATATGAGCCTTCAGTCTTGATGATGGAGGAAATCAAAAAGGTGGTGCAAGATACCTTTGGTACAACCATCTCTACAACATCTACAAGTTCTCCTTCCACCTCTTAATCTTATCAAGTTCAAGCTCTCCAAAGTCAAATCAATGAAATTTAGGCATCTGATGCATCCCTCACATCTCAAGTTTCTCAACTCACCACTGGTTCAAAGTCAACAGCAAGACATCAAATCCCTGATTGACTCAAAAAAAATCAAATATAGACTGTCTTTGGGAGCTATCATGGGTGCTTTACAAAGTCCCTCTTCAGGAAACTCCTCAAATAGTAAGGGCCCGGATTCCTCACAATGTCACATTTCCAGCTTCCAAGCCTAGGGGGAGACGATGGAGCCCAGGCTAAAATCAAGTCAAAGTGAAAATGATGTTGGAATTGAAAGACTCCAAACGGCAGCTAAAGGCCCTTGGCTTGACAAGGCTTTTGGTGATTTCTTTGAAGGTCTGAGAGTCTCACTTAACTTTAATCATTTCTCTTACAAGAAGGATAAGAACAACAATGTCAATTTCCTGAGAGTGGTACTGGTCGCTACATAAATGTTCAAGGAGAAAATAATTGTGGTGAATATAAATAACTCTGGAGTTGATAGGTGTATGCAGGTCTCTCTCTCCTTTCTAAGATCAAGAAGAGCCTCAGAACTGGATATTTTCATCAACAAGATCAAAGTGATGAGTCTAGATGATAATCTTTTGCTACATGAATAGAAATCGGGACAAATAAAAGCTTTCCCTGAAGCCTATCTGTAACTTAAAAAAGGAATGACCTACATATGCCCCAACATCAGGAGATGCAGACACTTTCAATTACCAAAATATTGTGTCATGATTAATAAAACTGATGATGACCATTGAGATAGAGTTGGAGACCAAGAAGAACAAGACAAATGAGGATGTTGAAATAATCAAGATATTTGCAAGATACTTGAAAAATGCAAATACCATGTGTTAAGTGGCATTTATGTCCACTTATAATGCTTTGTAAAGGATCGAATTGGTGTTTTGTATTCAAGTTGTTTGTGTATTTGATGTGTTTTTGTAGTGTTTTGCATTTCAGGGCATAATCGGAAGCAGGAATGGTTTTACATTGCTTTTAAGTTAGAAGAGTGTTAGGATGGAGCCTTGATCATTTGCGCAAAGAAACCAAAAATTGAAGGCAAGAAAATAAGAAATTTCAGTTTTTTCCAGAAGCTCAGCGCGGCCGCGCTACACTTGGGAGCGGTCGCGCCATACTCAGAGGGGCCGCTCGGGATCCCAGGGCAGCCACGCTAGGTCAATTTTGAAGAATCCTGATTTTATTGAAAGACTAATTTTCTGGACTCCTAATTGGATGGGCTGGTATTTAAAGACTCCAAAAAGATATTTTTCACAACGGAGAGCAAGGAGATAACAGGAAGAAGACCTAGGAGCACAATTCAACGAAGGAGAAGAAGAGCTTGTTTTTACTTGTGATTCTTTGCTAAGTTGTAATCTTGGATGCTTGTTTTCTTATTTGTTTGAAGCTAATACTCTTGTTAACATACTTTGTTATATTTATTCAGTTTATAAAGACTTAGTTTATTTACCATGCATTCATCAGAACCCACGGTGATGATGAGTTCGGTTATGAATAAATCATTATCATGGGGTTCTGAAGGATTTGCTTATGGATTTCTATAGTTAATTGTTTTGATACCTAAGTGTGTGGTGATTGTATGATATCCTAGTATTGGTTGTGCTTATTCGTCTTATGTGCGTCGCGAACATATAAGATAGCGTGTTAATCTCTATTGAAGCCACCTTAAATCATTTTTTTAGTCTTCATTATTTACTCCCCATGCTAACATAGTTTCATGTATTTGTTATGCATGATTCGTAGGTAATTTTAACCATCTTACTTGCCCTATGTACTCACGATAGGTAACTTGTTCATTAAACCTTTATATTGTCAAATTCTATCGATATATAGGGTATCAACATAATTGGTGTCTATTCAGCTTCTATATCTTTTGTGGATGTCTGGTAGTAGGGTATTCGTACAACGAAAGTTGGCGTTTACTAGTTTCGTGTTATCTGATTAGTTGTCATCACCATTGCATGCTAAGGTTAAGAATAATGACTTTGAATGAAGTAGTAATGAAGTTAGAATCCCATGTTTGTCTCATATAAGTAAATCAACCTCAATTCTCTTAGTTAATGTTATTTAGTATAATCTCTTAGTTTAATCAAAACCTAAATTGTTATTTGTCTTAGCATTGAACGATAGCTGTAATATCCGGGATATATCGTATAATTATTTTTGGCTGATAAATAATTATTATGTATGTTCAGTATCTAATCTGTGAATTATTTGTTAAGTGTTAAATGTGTTTGGATGTTTAAAAATAATATTAATTGAGTATTTTAATTCTTATATGTCCAAAATAAAATATAGCTAATTGTCATATCTTCCTAATTATTTTTATGTTGATTTATGATTTTATAGGAAATATATGTATTTTATAAAATCTTTTTCCGAGTATTTAAAAACTATTTTATATAATCGGGAACCAACCGACGTCATCCGTTTTAACGTTTTTATAACCTGAAACTCTTCCGAGAACTCCTTCCTAACCTAATTGCAAAATTCCGAGCATTTTCCATGTTTCGACTTTTTCGATCCGGCGTACGGTTTGTCCTGTGCGTGTCCCAGCGCAACATTTTCGATACATTATTCGTTTCGGTAAATCAATAAAACTTGTATTTTCGAGAAACAGGATCTTTTTATTAAACTATCACAATTATCACCTCGTAATATGTGTAACCAGGCATTGAGACCAAGACCGCAGTACAAATTGTACTGGTTTGGATAATTATCCCGAAAACCGGTACCGTTTGGATCAGTTTTTATAAATAAACGCACCATTTTGTATCTGGAATGATCCAACGGGATACTAATTTTTCGTAATTATAAATAGCCTTTACCGTATTTTATTCCGTATCAAAAATCATTTGCAGATAGTAATTATATAATTTTCCAGAGAAAATTCCTATATTCACAAACCTTTCTAAGAATCAAACAGCAATTCGAAGGTGTTAGTGATCTTTGTTTTCAAAGCTTGAGTAACCAAAACGAAGGGTTTGAGGAGTACTATCAGATTCTGGAATCCGTTTTACTGCAGAAATCAAGGTTTATTTTCTATATTTTTATTTATTTTTGAATTATTTTGATTAAAAATATGAATTTTTGTTCGGATGATTGTTTGAATGATTTGATGATTGCATGTTGTAGAGCTTGTTCTCCTGATGATTTTGATATATTATATGACTGATTTGGAGTTCAATAACATGTTCAAAATTGAGTTTGATTTTCGAATTTTGAAATTAGGGTTTATAACCCGTATGAATGTTCTTAATTGAAATTTGGGGCTTTTTGATTTAGGGGTTATTAGCTGTTGTATTATAGTGGGTTGTGTTCCTTATGAAATTTGCAATCGATTGGTGTATAGCTCGTTAATAGAGGATTAATGAATCGAAGGGAGTTGTCTTTTGAAAGTTCGCCGGTGTTCTTAATTTCCCGGCCATTTTCCGGCCAATCCCGTAATAGGTTATGTGTTTTGATTGTATGTATATGTTCTTGGTAATCTGTACTCCAATTCTGGAGAGTTTGGTGACCTGAGGTGGCCGGAATCGTGTTCTCCGGCCACACTCCGGTGAGTCGACGGCGGGGGCTGCAAAATTGCAAACAGGCCCCTGAACTTTTGAAGAAGATACAGATTAGTCCCTGAGGTTTCCAGAAGTTTCAAAAACTGGATTCCTGTTTCTAAATTATTTAAAAATCATATTTTCTATTTATTTTAATTATAAAAATCCATTTTTTATTTCTGAAAATTCCAAAAATTATTATTTTAATTCCAAAAATTATTTTTAATTCAAAAATAAATCTGGATTAATTAGTTAATTAATTTCAGTTAATATTTAATTGATTAATTGGTCAATTAATTCGAAAATTAATTGATTAATTAATTTAATTAATTATTAATTGATTTTAATTAATTATTTAATTAGATTTAATTATTTAAAAATGATTTAAAAATTCCGAAAAATAGTTTCGAGCTTTAAAATATTATTTTAAATTGTTTTTAAGGCTCGATAATTATTATAAAAATTGTTTTGAAGCCAGATTTGGCCAACCGAACCCTGTTTATTACTCTGAAATTGATCCAACGACCCGTTTTAATTTCGAAAAATGTTTTAAAAATCATTTTAAATACCCGAAAGCCTGTTTATGACCCGAGACTTCTTTATAAATAATATATCATTGATTGTTTGACGTGTTATGTGCTATATGTGACTCGATGGTTGACTGTCGGTTTATATGTTCGATGTTTACTTGTTATTAGCGTAACTTTCAATTCGTTAATCGGATTTGGGTAAAACGAAGGGTAGATAGATGTGTATGTCGAATAGAATCGTATGAGTTGAATATTAATAGATGCTTATGATATGTGAGCAGAAGAGGCAAGGCGTAGGAAAGGGAAACAGATATTCGAGGAGCAGACGGTTGTGATTGGAAGTTAGTGCAGTATAGCAAGCTAGTATCAGGCAAGTGTTCTGAACTTTCTCGAGATATATTATAGTTGATTGATAGTCCTATTTTATATTGCAAGTGCTTTGAAGCACTGAACCCAAAACCCTGATTCCAGTTATTGATCTTGAGTCGTAAACCTTATTCTTTCGAAACCATTGATTGTTGTACACCCAAATACAAACCACAAATATACCATACTACTCCACAAATACATACAAACTAAATACCAAACACTGAATCGAGTTACTTACATACTTAAACCATTGTACCTTATGCTTCGAAAGACCAATTCCTGATAACCCTGAAATATTGATTCCTTTGTTATCCAATTCTTTCATTACCTAACATTCAAGCTTTGAACTTGCCATACTAATCCCTTGTAAAGATTGAAACCATTTCCTTATCGAACATTCAATGTTGTTTATGATTCTGTTTATTGCTTTACATTTTTTATTCTGTTATTATATATTTGGATTGTTTTTATAAAATTGTGGACCAGATTCATGGTCAGACCATATAAATGGTCAAGTTAGGCCAATGTGTGCCTTGGATCCAGTAGTTAGAGCAGTGTTGTGTGCTTTGCTCGGGGTTAGTGCATGACTGATCAGTAGCCTAACCTTGATTTTTAAAATGAAAATATAATATCCAAATCTAAATCATAATTCATTATTCACTTGGTATCATAACCCTTTTCAGTTGATGATCATTATTCTCAGTTCTATCATTATGACTTGCTGAGCTAGTTAGCTCATTTGTGCGATATTATTTATGTTCTTTTCCAGTTAAGAAGGAACCAGTTGGTAGCGAGGATCCCCAGTCCAGTGCGAGAGCTAGGGGTTCAGGTTGATCAAGTTAAGCTAGTAGGCATCTCTTGAGATAATTTAAGTTTTTAAAAGTTTGTAATAATGTTTAATACTCAGTTCTGAGCTTGAATAGTTAGGATTTGGACGTTTGTAATATAAATGTGTATTTGGCTTGTCTGCATACTTTAACCTGTTACGGTCCGTGGTAGTTGGTAAGTAGGGTCACTGCATATTATTATTATCTTTATTATTGTTATAAGCAGGTTATAAATAAGGTGTGTGTGTGGACCCCAAACTTCTGACCCGGGTTTGGAGGGCGCCACAGGTTTGGTATAAGAGCTACAGGTTATAAGTCACTGACACAAGCCTATGTTGACGGGAATGAGTAGAGGGTTAGGATTAGAAGTAAGGAATAGAAAGATAGAACTTCGAGAGGTTGAGTGCTGCGATATAATAGGTATTAGTATGATTCGCGTCGTGGTTCGAGATTCTTATATTGCGATATGATTACAGATAGCAGTGATGGCCGACTCTTTCATCCCCATATCAGCAGATCACTCAGAGCCCTTAGTGGGAGTACCATCTTCAGATCCACGTCCTGTTGTTCTACCAGTGTTGGCTATTCTACCTCCACCTGTGTTGCAGCCCGTACCACTGCAGGCTATTCCACCCCCAGGCATGAGGCCACCTATCAGAGGACCCCCACCTGCTGATTCAGGCTTTACTGGTCATTCAGTTATAGGAGTACCTTTCCAGTTCTCTTCCTATCTTGTTCCATATCATCAGTTTGAGGCTTGCCTTATGGAGCAACGATTCCTACAGGGTCAGATTCAGGAGTTATTACATATCATGCGTACCAGAGAGGTTGGGAGTGGTGAGAGGCGACTCAGGGAGAGGCTTCAGGTGTTTCGTAGAGCAGCTACTGTGAGGATTGATGAGGCTATATATGAGGACATCACCCCTGATTTTCTAGTAGAGTGGGCTAAGTGGGTTCTAGAGGAGCTTGAGGAGATTGGAGGTCTAGACTTGCCATGAGTCAGAGATCCAGAGATGGAGATGCTGATCAGTGTTTTTATGGTTGTATAGTATGTACAGTAGTGTGAAGTATGTATCAGTAGACTTTTTGATTGTATTTATAGACTAGATCTGCTGACTAGTGAGTAGGTTTGTTGTACCCTTTTGCTTTTGCTTCCGAAGCGTCTTTACGCTTGTACTACCTAAAACTTTTGATCTATATATATCAGTACATTTTTCCTTTCCAGTATTGTCATTTACTTTACTGCACCTGTTTTACTTTACCTTATTTATTACACCAGTTAAGCCCCTGTGATACCATGTATGGCGCCCTCCAAACCCGGGTCAGAAGTTTGGGGTCCACAACACATACACATTATATAAACCTGTATAAGAAACATTATTTGAAATGACCCTGCTTTACATAACCATGGATCGCAACAGGTTAAAGTATGAAAACAAGCCACAACCTTAACTTTTATTACAACGTACCAAATCCCAACTAATTTAACTTACAACTGATATTGAAATTATTCTTACAATCTTACTATCTCACTACCGTAGTAAGCTCCTGCTAGCTCGATCCTACTCAATCTGGAATCCTAGCTCGTACATTAAACTGGGAAACCTCGCTATCAACCATATCCTTCTAAACTATAGAATACATAAAAAGATTCGCAAGAGTGAGCTAACTAGCTCAGCAAGTCACAATAAGAATAACTGGGGTTAATTAATGATCAAACGAGATGATTCAAAGGAATCAAGTTTCTTGTTAAACAATTAATAGAATTGGATATTCATTTTGAGTTTTTAAAACCAAGGTTAGGTTGCTGATCAGTCACGCACTAACCCCGAGCAAAGCACACAAAACTGCTCTAACTACTGGATCCAAGGCACACATTGGCCTAACTTGACCATTGATATGGTCTGACCATGAATCTGGTCCACATAGAGAAAACTATCCAATTCTAAAGCAGTTCAATATGATAAACAATATAATTTAATAAAACCAGATCATAATCAATAACAATAAAACATTTGTATAAGAGCATGGTGAAAATTTATGAGTACCAAAAGAGTATGTCAAAGTATATAAAAGAAATGGCCTCCAGCCTGTAGGAGAATCGGGTATTAGATGAACAATGTTTTTACAAGGTTTTAGTTCTTTGATGTCACAAGGCATGGTTGAGTATAAAAGTTTCTGTATGTTTAAACAATTCTATTCCAGTGTTTGGTATATGATGGATATATATTTGTGGAGCAGTATCGTATTTGTGTGGTTTAGTATCTAGTAAATCAACAAGAAATGGTTCACAAAGAATAAGGCTTACGGCTCAAAGATCAAATGATGTGGCTTAGGTTCAAGGCTGAAGGATTTTAAGTACTTTCAACATAAAATAGAGCTATTTTGAATATTTAACAATATATCACGAGAGAATTTAGAAATATTTACATTATATCTCGAAAAAGGTTTAGATGTACTTGCCTTACAGGGCTTTACAACTATTACTGATCAACTCTGAGTCGACTCTGCCACTCCGGCTTTATTGTCTATCCACTAGATTACTCTGGATTCGACCTCAACACTTAAGTCTTTTGATTGGAACCTTACTGAGCTTTTCGACTGACCACCAACTATCTTTCGTCCAATGCCAATTCTCGGGCATTCCGACTAGAACCTACAAGGTCGAAACATCCTAACTTAGACATTCGATTATGCTTGACATATCCTTACTAACAATCTATCAGTGCATTAACAAAACCCGACTCGTAACACATACATTATTGCAATATAGGTATCAGTTAGGGTTCATGTTCTCGAAAATCGGTTCGGTGTTCATTTTCAGAAAGTACGTATACTCGTAATTTTATGAAATCAGGGTTATGGATTTTAGCAAATTATTTCATCACATCGTGTAGTCAAGTTTCATATAAAACACATATGTATCTATATAACCATTCGATGTCCCGATAATCGTCGGATACGCTCCCGTATTTTCGTAGGTAAATTTCTTAAAAATCGGGCAGCGTCTCCTTTGTTTATCAGACTACCCGTCGAATACAATCGACGTCAAATTAGCAACACAATCACCATAAACCAATTTCACAAATCCCAACCACCGATTCAATCCAAATATTAATTATTAACTATTATTCACACTTTTATGTTTTTATTCGTATTTTACATTTTTAATTCGTAGGACTCAGAAATATTCATCATAGTCCACCGTCGGCTCGCCGAGGCTCATCGTCGACGGCGGCAAAAATTCGTTGGTACCCGACAAATTTCGGGTTTCCACACGAAACTTCACCGATAAGAAATTACTAAGTTTTCCATAATCACAATATTCGAATAATCATATGAATTTATTCGTTTTATTCCTAAAACAATCCGAGCAAACACGATACAATTCACACGGATTTTCCAGAAATTACTTCGAATAAACACTGCAGAAAATCATTCAAAATTTCAGTAATTATTCTGAATAACCAACAACAAACGAATAAAATATAGCAGAGTTAAAGCACGGAGCAACACCCGCGACCCATCTCAGGCCACCTCACCGGAAAGTAATCCGGCGGCAGCCGGATAATACGGAACAGCAACAAGGCGAGGTAATCAAGCAACACACGTACATACACCCAACATATACATACATATGTAATTCAACAAGACCCAACCGAAGCCATGACCGGGAACAGGGTAGTGGCCGGAAAACAGTGGTCGGGACTCACCTGAACAGAGAGTAACAGGATGAAGGAGAGGAAACAGAGAGAGAGGGAAGAATTCGAGAGATTAAGAGTGAAAGAAACAGTGAGATTGAGAGATGAGAGAGAGAAAATTTGAGAGAGAGGAACACAGATAAGGGACTAAGAGGGATTGATGTTTGCACAATTGATGGCTGCTTAATTTCAATCCACGTGTCTAAATAAAAAGGACACATGGCCCTTTTTCTGACGGCACACCTCAAATTCGACTCGAATTCACGTTTTAGAGATATATTTTATGAGTAGAAACGAGTCTAAAAATTTACTAAATTAATATTAAAATACCCAAAAACTAATAAAATAAGATTTTCATAATTTTTAAATCATTCTTGAATCATGCTAACATGCCCTCGATTCACAATTAACGAGCCGAGCTGCGGTTAACACAATTTCAGAAAATCACGAAAATAATCTTACAATGTTAGAAATATCCCGAAATTTATAAAAACATAATTTCAAAATTTTCATATAATTTTTGAAACATAATTTATACCCATTTTTTAACAATTAATGAAACAACGCGCCAGCGAAATAAATCTCAAAAATTTCCGGATTAATTTTAAAATTCTCGAAATAGTCCAAACTTAAATAAATATGAGTTTCATAATTTTTGAAGAATTCTAGAATTAAATACAGATTTTACAAATAAATGTAATCAGAAAATCATACAAGGTTAAATAAATGATGAAATATTGATTTCTAAATTTTGTAAAATCCTAAAAATAATTATTATAATTATAAAACCATAAAAACAATTTTAAGGAAATTCCAAATATTTATGCAATTAAATTTGCACTAAATCCACTTTTGAAATTGAAAATAATTCAATACGACTCCATAATTAATCTCGCGGACAACCCAGTACACCATAAATCATACATAGATAATAATCAAACAACACATAGCGGTCAAAACTAATACACATATTTTATTTATTTTATAATTTCCATATTCACATATTTAAATAATTCAAAAATACACGAGTCGTTATATCCTTCCCCCCTTAAAAAGATTCTGTCCTCAGAATCTGATCTAACTAAACAAGTGAGCATATTTGTCAAGCATATCTGACTATAATTCCCAAGTAGACTCTTCTACTCGAGGATTTTAAATGTACTTACTACAGATATACTCTCATTTCCAAGGACTCCACTTTAACGATCAAGAATTTGGATCGATCACTATATGCAGAATAACTTGGACGAGAGCCCATTGGCTCGCAATCAATCACTTAATTCAAATCAAATACTTATCGCTTTAACATTGATATGCAAAACACATTATATGTACACACTGTTGTAACAGTCACATCAACTCATAAACAACTTTATCTATATTTATCGATACCTCGAATAGTTCTCTAATTTAGGACATAACATGTCCCTTCTACTCAAACTTATCCAATATCTTTCAAGATGAAACTTTTACTAACACTACTGGTCCTATTTCTATATTCATACCCTCTCTCGATTCAAATCCGCCTTTTTTTGTCTACTCTGAATTGCTTCAATCAATATCACTACGCCCTTGGTGTGCTGAATTAATTTAGGATTTGATAACTTCTTTTCTCCTACTTTATCCCAATAGAATGGGGACCTACACTTGCTTTCACATAAGGCTTGGTAAAGTGGCATTCTAAAGCTGACATTGATGATAATTGATCATTTCAATGTTTCCTTAAAACTCATCCTCTCAACATATTTTATATTTCCTGAATCACTTCCTTACTTTGACTCTCCGTTTAAGGATGATAGGCGGTGCTCATTTTCAACTTAGTTTCCAAATATTTAAATATCTCCTATTTGTTTCTGTCAGTTAGGGCTCAAAAGTAATCTCATATATTTACTTATTATCACCTTTAGGTATTTGAACTCATATTCCACTCTTTCCAAATCGTTTACATCCAATCCTTTCTTTTTGCACAAGGCATCTGTTACCATACGACTTTGCTTAGGTAGTGGATAATGGATTAATCAGAATCTTTTGTTAACCTTGGTCAAAATTTCATACTTGAAAACTCAACATATAGTTGCTTCCCTTCTAATCTTTGGAGGAAAATCCTTGGGCATTTCATACAAACTTTCTTATTCTTTTAATAGCTGAGGATGTTATCAGTAAATACAGTTCGCTTGTCCGAGTTCTACTTATACACCATGTTCTTTAATTCCTTATAGACAACTGATGCACTTGTTATTTCACATAATATCACCAGAGCTTGCAATGCTCATAACTCATTTTATTCATAAACTCTGATATGTTCTCAGGTCAGATCTTAAGTTAATCCTTGAGACACAAACACACTTCTTAAATTAGGTCTCATAAGTAATCAATTCCTTATAGGGTCACTTCTTCTTATTTGTTGTTTTGTTAAACTATCGATAATCAATACATACTTGTTAGGAATATGTGTATTAGTTTGATGATAAGTTAAACAAAACACTTAAGTAGAAATCTAATGTTTGTAGCCTCAACGAATAAGACCATCTTGGCTATCCGTTGAAGGAGTAGCTTTACTTAGAAATAAGTTTAATATTGTAGCACATTTCATTCTCTGGATTCAAGTTGTAATTCTTAGATGTTGTAGGAAATTATCAGTCATGTTGACTACTAGTGGATATGCAAATAGGAGGGCTAATTGTAAATATTTCATGCCTTGTAATTTTGTATAAGTGAAGAAGTATCAACTGATATTGAAGACCTTCAACGGATAAGAAACAGAGCTTCAACGGATGTCTCTAAAGCTTCAACAGATAATATCCATCAACAGACAAATGCTTCAACGGATAAGGCTTCAACTGCTAATGCATCAACGGATAAAGCTTCAACGGATAAAGGCTCAACAGATAAGGCATCAACGGATGAAAGATTCAACGGATGCTTAGTTCATTAGCAGTTGATAGTGACAATTCATAAGCTGACAGAGGTACATGGGTTGACAGAGACAAACTGGAATGTGGCAGCCTCTAGGAGGAATCAAGAAAATGCAGCATTTCCATTCTGGTGCAAATAAGGGAGTATTCAAAGATTAACAGCTAAACCTAAATTGCATTGGATAGAGAAATGAAGAAGAAACATGTGAAGAGCCTTTTTAATTGTATTTTACAGTTTTGTCTTCACTTGTAAACTTGGTGTTATATAAGTTTTGTCTTCACTTGTAAACTTGGTGTTATATAAACCAAGTAGCAGCTAGTAATTAGATGTGAATTTTCAAGAGCTGTTTAGAAAAATCCAGATAGAAAATCATCTAGTTTGTACTAGGAAGCAGTTGTGATTTAATTCCTTGAATCACAGATTTTCTGAAATAACACATCTCTGGTGGAACAACAAATCCACCAGAAAAGTTTTTAAGTTCTTTGTGTTCTTTACATTTGTGTTTGAATATATATATCTGTCTGTATCAGCTTCAAGCCATTCACACACATTTGCTCACTAAAACACTTAGCCTTAGAAACTACTCAAAACTTGAAAAAGTTTTGAGATTTACATTCAACCCCCTTCTGTAAATCTCATTGTTAGTCCACTGGGAATAACAATTGGTATCAGAGCTAGCTCTTAACATATAAAGAGTTTAAAGATCTATTCTGCTAACATCATGAGTGCACAGAAGAATCCTCATGTTGTCAACATGAGTAGGAAGGATATTGGTATAAAGATTCCAGTCCTGGAAAAAGATAATTATCGTCACTGGAAAGTGAAGATGCATTTACATCTTCTTTCTCAGGATGAAAGCTACATCAACTGTATTGAAAATGGTCCTCACATCCCTCACAAAGTGGCCACAGCTGCTACTGCAACAGTTGCTGTTGGACAGTCCATTCCCAAACCAAAAGCAGAATGGACTATTGAAGACATGGAAGAAATCCGCAAGGACAAGAAAGCCATGAACATTTTGTTTAATGGCGTAGATCAAGATATGTTTGACAATGTCATCAATAGCCAAACTGCAAAGGAAGTTTGGGATACTGTACAAATCATATGTGAAGTTACTGAGCAGGTTAGAGAGAAAAAGATGCAGCTTCTTATTCAACAGTATGAATATTTTCACTTTGAAGAAGGAGAATCATTAAATGATACCTTCAACAGATTTCAGAAACTGTTAAATGGATTGAAGCTGTATGGTAGAGTGTACCAAGTCAAGGACTCCAACTTAAAATTTCTGAGGTCTCTACCAAAGGAATGGAAGCCTATGACTGTCTCTCTAAGAAATTCTCAAGATTATAAGAACTTCACACTTGAAAGATTATATGAAATTTTGAAGACTTATGAACTTGAAATGGAGCAGGATGAGCTGCTGGAAAAGGGAAAGAGAAAAGGAGGAACAGTTGCACTTGTAGCTGACAGTGAGAAGATTGAAACCAGGAATGAGGAGAAGACAATGCCAAGTCTCAAAATTGGCACAAGCAAATCAGAATCAAGCAAGGGTAAAGAGCAAGTAGCTAAGGATGAAGACAATTCCAGTCAGGATGACTCTGATGATGTTGATGAACATCTGGCTTTTCTGTCCAGGAGGTTTGCAAAGATGAAGTTCAGGAAAAAATACAAAATTCACTAAGCCAAACAAAAACATGGTGGACAAATCCAAGTTCAAATGTTATAACCGTGGCATTAGTGGACACTTTGCAAGTGAGTGTAGGAAGCCAACCTCTGACAAGAAGAAATTTGAGCAAGTTGATTACAAAAAGAAGTATTTTGATTTGCTCAAACAAAAGGAAAGAGCTTTTCTCACTCAAGATGATTGGGCAGCAGATGGAGTCAATGAAGATGATGATATGAAATATGTCAACCTAGCCCTGATAGCTAATTCTGATGAAAATGAAACTAGTTCATCAAGAAACCAGGTAATTACTACTGATCTCTCTCAGCTTTCTAAAAATGAATGCAATGAAGCCATAAATGATATGTCCAACGAATTATATCATTTGCGTGTTTCCCTTAAATCACTAGCTAAAGAAAACACTAGGATCAAAGAGAATAATGTGTTTTTAAGTGATAGGAATGCTGTGTTAGAGGATCAGGTAATTGAGCTTGAAAAGATTAAACTTAAATGCTTGACTGTTGAGAGTGAACTAGAAGAAGCTGTTAAGAAAGTAGAAATTCTTTCTAAACAGTTAGAAAGTGAGCAAGAGGTAATCAAGGCCTGGAAAACATCTAGGGATGTTAGTGTTCAGATTGCCAAGGTTCAGGGAATTGAATCATTCTGTGAGGATGCCTGGAAGAAAAATAAAAAGAAGTTAGAATTAATTGATGGATTGTCAACGGATGTGGAATCAACGGATGATGAAAGTTATCCGTTGAAGGAAGAAAAAGAGCATCCGTTGAAGGCTCATCAATTAAAACAGGCAAGTAATTTCAAAAATAAAAATCTTAATAAGAAGGATGGTTCAACTTTCAAGAACTTTGTCAAAGAAGGAGCTAGCACATCCAAAGATGTCAGTAAGGTGAATATAGGACACATGACTTTAGATCAGCTGAAAAATAGGCTTAAGTTTGTTGAGGATAAAAAGGAAACTAAAAGAAAATCTAAAAGAAATGGGAAGGTAGGGATTAATAAACATAACAATTACACACCTGATAGGTATGCTCCTAGAAAAAGCTGTGTGCATTGTAAAAGTGTTAATCATCTATCTGATAACTGCAAATCTGTCAAGAATGCTCCCATGCCTTCAAATTCCTCCATGCCTAACATGTCTATGTCACCTCTGCATGCTATGCCTATTATGTCTCATCAGAATCCCCATGCACACTTTGCAAACATGCCATATATTAATAATCCTTATTTTACTGCATTTTGTATGCCTCAAATGCCATACAATATGCCTATGTGGAATAATATGCTTGCACAATCTATGCCTTATCAAATTCAATCAAATGTGCTAAATGATTCTGTGACTAACCCTACACTTCAACCAACCACATCTGAGACCAAGGTTGACCCAAAGTTACCTAACAAGACTAACAAGGCTGGACCCAAGGAAACTTGGGTACCAAAATCAACTTGATTGATTTTGTTGTGTGCAGGGAAAAAGAAGGAATCTGTGGTACTTGGACAGTGGCTGTTCAAGACACATGACAAGAGATTTCACCCTGCTCATAGAGTTTAAGGAGAGAGCTGGCCCTAGCATAACCTTTGGAGATGACAGCAAAGGATTCACTATGGGATATGGCTTGATTTCAAAAGAAAATGTCATCATTGATGAAGTTGCATTGGTTGATGGTCTCAAACATAACTTATTAAGCATCAGTCAACTATGTGACAGAGGGAATACTGTTTCCTTCAATTCTGAAGCCTGTATTGTCACAAGTAAGAAGGACAATAAAGTGGTTCTAACTGGAGTTAGAAAAGGGAATGTGTATTTAGCTAACTTCAACTCTACAGATGCAGAATCCATTACTTGTCTTTTCAGCAAAGCAAGTTCAGTTGAAAGTTGGCTATGGCACAAGAAGCTGTCCCACTTGAATTTCAAGACAATGAATGATCTAGTCAAAAAGGACTTAGTTAGAGGAATGCCTCTAGTAGAATTCACAAGGAATGGACTGTGTGATGCTTGTCAGAAATGAAAGCAAAAGAAAGTATCATTCAGTAAGAAGCTTGAATCTGCAATTGATGAACCATTACAACTGCTATACATGGATCTTTTTGGACCAGTCAATGTATTGTCAATTTCAAGGAAAAGATATTGCCTAGTGATTGTAGATGATTTCTCAAAGTTTTCATGGGTTTATTTTCTTGGATCAAAGGATGAAGCTAGTGAAATCATTATCAATCATATCAAGCAAGTCAACAATCATCCTGATTTCAAAGTAAGGAATATTAGGAGTGACAATGGAACTGAGTTCAAGAATTCAACCATGAAGTTGTTCTGTGAAGAAAATGGGATCATGCATGAGTTCTCAGCTCCAAGAATTCCACAATAAAATGGTGTGGTGGAAAGGAAAAATAGATCACTAATTGAAGCTGCAAGGACAATGCTTGAAGAGTCAAAACTCCCAACTTATTTTTGGGCTGAGGTTGTTAACAGTGCATGTTACACTCAAAATATTTCTCTAATCAATCAGGCAAAAGGCATGACCCCTATCAATTATTCAAGAGAAGAAAACCAACTTTAAACTTTATGCATGTCTTTGGTTGCAAATGCTACATCTTAAGGAATCAACCCGATCACAAAGGGAAGTTTGATGCAAAGGCTGATGAAGGGATATTTGTTGGTTATTCTGCTGGAAAATCATATAGGGTCTACAATCTAAGAACCAACATTGTCATGGAATCTGTGCATGTTGTGTTTGATGATAAAAAGATTGATGGACTAACAGATGAGGGACATCATGAAGGACTCAAATTTGACAATATCGAGATATATTGTGATGATAGTGAAGATGAGAATGATGAAGAAGGCATCTCAAGAAGTATTCAAAATCTGTCTTTGGATAATGCACAGAATGCTGCATCCGTTGAAAGTCATAATTCAGCTTCCATTGAAAGAAGAAATGCAGCATCCGTTAAAAGACAAAGTGCATCATCCATTGAAGTTCACACTGAAGCATCCGTTGATAACAGTCTATCAACGGATAATCAATTCACTTCATCAGTTGATAGAGCTCCCAATTCCTTTCAAAGGATCAGCAACTCAGGGGGAGTTTCAACCAATCAACATTCTATCTCACATCATGACAATACTGAGGCAACCTCATCTAGAGCTAATCTACCACCTCAAAGGAAATGGACCAAGAATCACCCTTTTGAACTGATCATAGGTGATGCTATATCTAAAGTGCAAACTAGAAGGGCTACTCAAGATGAATGTCTGTATAGTAGCTTTCTATCACAGGAGGAACCTAAGAGAATAGAAGAAGCTCTATTGGATCCAGATTGGATTTTAGCAATGCAAGAGGAGCTAAACCAATTTGAGAGAAACAAAGTATGGAAGCTGGTACCCAAGCCAAAGAACAAGAGTTCTATTGACACAAAATGGGTATTCAGAAACAAGATGGATGAAAATGGCATTGTCATAAGGAATAAAGCCAGATTGGTTGCTAAAGGCTATTCTCAACAAGAGGGAATAGATTTTGATGAGACATTTGCTCCAGTTGCCAGACTTGAAGCCATCAGAATCTTTCTAGCCTATGCAGCCCATGCCAATTTCAAAGTCTATCAAATGGATGTCAAGAGTGCATTTCTAAATGGGGAATTGGAGGAAGAAGTTTATGTAAGCCAACCTCCAGGATTTGAAGATCCAAACTTTCCAGACTATGTGTATTATCTGTTGAAAGCACTCTATGGACTAAAGCAAGCACCTAGAGCCTGGTATGAGACTTTGTCAAAATTTCTTCTAGATAATCACTTCACAAGAGGTACTGTTGACAAAACTCTTTTCTTTAGAAATGTTAATGGCTCTAAAATACTTGTTCAAATTTATGTAGATGATATTATATTTGGATCTACAGATGATAAGCTTTGTAAAAAGTTTGCTAAGTTAATGCAAAGTAAATATGAAATGAGCATGATGGGAGAGCTAACTTATTTTCTTGGTTTACAAGTTAAACAAGTTAGTGGTGGAATTTTCATTAGTCAAACTAAATACATTTATGATCTTTTAAAGAAGTTTGACTTAATGGACTGTTCACCTGCAAAAACTCCCATGGCCACTGCCACCAAGCTTGAACTAAACAAGGCTGAAAAGTCTGTGGACATTTCAAGTTATAGAGGCATGGTTGGCTCACTTTTATATTTAACTGCTAGTAGACCTGATATAATGTTTTCTACATGTCTCTGTGCTAGATTTCAAGCTGACCCTAAAGAATCTCACTTAGTGGCTATTAAAAGAATCTTCAGATATCTCAAAGGGACTCCAAATCTAGGAATTTGGTACCCTAGAGAGTCTGGTTTTGATCTAATTGGCTACTCAGATGCAGATTATGCAGGCTGCAAAATAGACAGGAAAAGCACAACTGGCACCTGTCAATTTCTAGGGAACAAGCTTGTGTCATGGTTCAGCAAGAAGCAAAATTTGTTTCTACATCAACAGCTGAAGCTGAGTACATTGCTGCTGGTAGTTGCTGTGCACAGATGCTATGGATGAGGAATCAACTATTTGACTATGGACTAACTGTTGACAAAATTCCTATATTCTGTGACAACACAAGTGCCATTGCCATTACTGAAAATCCAGTGCAGCACTCAAGAACCAAGCACATTGACATCAAGTACCACTTCATTAGGGAGCATGTGATGAAAGGTACAGTGGAACTTCATTTTGTTCCAAGTGAAAAGCAGATTGCAGACATATTTACCAAGCCACTTGATGAATCAACATTCACAAGATTAGTAAGTGAGCTAGGTATGCTTAATTATTCATAAATTTATGTCCTCTTTATAATCTGCCCTGAAGCCTGAAATGAATTTGCTGCAAGAACAAAGTTGGCTTTAAGTAAAAATTATTCTATCAATGGATATTCCCTATCCGTTGAAAGCCAAAATTGTTCTATCAACGGATGTTCATTATCCGTTGAAAGACAAATACATTTCTGGTAATTTTATCCCTCAACGGATAAAATAGTGTTGATCATCAACGGATGATTATTTACCTTATTCGTTGAAGTCTCACATCAGTTACTTTAAGTGAGTCACAGCCGTTGATTCTTTTACTCAACCGTTGATATAGATATACACTGTTGTATATATTTGTATTAAAGGCAGTTTTCAGAATTTCTACAGTTTTCTTTATTCTTAAACGGCTGTAATTTATTTAAAAGTATCATTTAATCATTTTATTTACGTTTTAATTCAAGAAAGTATAAAAGCCCATTGATTTCTTATTTTCACTTTACGCTTTCTTGCAATTTTTATTCTCCTTCTCTCCCAAAACTCTAAAGTTTTTCTCTGTAACCTCTACTCACAACAATGGCACCAGTAGTCAAAATTATGTCTCAGTCTGGATTTGTTTATGAAAAGAACAATTTCGTAGCCTTCATTGAAAAAAATGAAGCCCATACTGACTATCACAAGATGATGGACTTCATCAAAAACTGCAAACTAAGCTATGCAATGCTGGAAGCCCCAACCATTTACTGTGAGGTAATTGAGGAGATTTGGACAACTGCAGAGTTCAACTCCACAGATATGACTATTGCCTTCTCTCTCAAAGGTAAGGATTATTGCATTAACTGTGATGATATACAGTCTTGCTTTAAGTTGCCTGAGAATAATGCCATGACACCACACACTGATAAAGATGTATCTGCTATGTTAGATTCCATAGGCTATGCTTTTGATTCTGCTAGCTTAGGTAGTATTAGAAGGAAGGGCCTTAGGAAAGAATGGAGTTTTCTTGGAGATGCCTTTATCAAGGTTTTTTCTGGGAAGATTAGCAATTTTGATGCCATAACTTTATCTCTTGTTAATATGCTCTATATGCTAGTTTCTGATAGGTACTTTAATTTTAGCAACTATGTCATGCTAGAATTAGGTTCCAGGTTAGGTAACAAAGCTAATAGACCACATAACATCTACTATGCTAGATTCTTTATGTTATTGGCTAACCATGTTGCTGAAGGACTGGTTATATCTAATGAGAGCAATAAACTCAAATGCTGGGCACAAGAGAAAAGGGTCCTTGCAGACCTTTTGAGAATCAACCTCAACAGCCAGGTGCCATTGGTATATTTGCCAATCATGAATGCACCACAGGTAAGTGAGGTAAACACTTCAATAACTCCTACTGTTTCCAACCCCACTGTTTCTTTGCCTTCCAGTGTGGCAATGGAATCTGTGTCTCTGTCCAAACAGGTTCCTACCAAAGCCACCAAAACTAAAATTTCAAAACACAAGTCAAAGAAAACCACCTCTGTTGTTTCTCAAAAGACAACAGTTGTAACAACTACCATAAACCCTGAAGGGAGTGAACAGGGTGTGAGTGGTGAGGGGAGGGGTGAACATCAAGAAACCCCCCAGGATAAGGTGGGAGAGGTGAGTGGTACCCCAGCCAGCCAAGCCACAGTCTCTCAAAAGACTGTGGTGGTTCAAAAGGAGTCAAACACATCCCTAGTTGCATCCTCCCAAAAGGATGCAGCTATTGAAAATAGTCCCCAACCAGGGACACAGAACAAAAGAGGGAGGGACACTGGAGCCACACATTCACCAATCAAAGCCTTTTCAAGGAAGAAGAAGGCCAAGACCCTAGTTTCCACACAGGGGGCACACACAGCACAGATACATCCACCTGTATCTTTGCCTTCTCAAATTCAGCTTGATGTGACTCCAGCAAATGTGGAGTCACAGCCCCATTCTCTCATAATAGAAACACATCAATCATCAAACTCTCCATCACCCTCTCTGGATGTGGATATGATATTCACATCAATTCCTGATTCTCCCTCCTTAAAACTCAGGGAGGAGCCCCACTCAAAACCTGATGATCATCATCTTTTAGATGATTTGTTGGATCATCAGCCAATTCTTTCAGATATAGTTGAAGAATCTGTGTCACCTCACTTAAAATCAATTCACACAGATTCAACAATTATGTCACTTTCAATATCTACATCTTTTCCTTCTTCAACGGATATCTCTCATCCGTTGACAAGTGGTTGTTCTTCGACGGATAAGCTTAACAGCAGTTATCCGTTGATATCATCAGTTTCCACTTCAACGGATACTCCCTATCCGTTGATGGTCTCTACTCAAATAACAGAAACAATTCCAACTGTAGAGGACATGGTTACTGTACAATCACTTTTAGGTTTGAGGGAAGGGAGTGATAATTTGAGTGAGAGGCTGGGTTGCTCCCAGGCAAAAGGAGAGGTTGAGAGTCACCATATGCATGCTATTTCTTCCAGCATGGCAAAAGTGAGTGAGGGGAGTGCCACCTTAGAAGGTGAGGGTGAGGGTGTGAGGGTGTGTGTGAGCCAGGGGGAGCCCCTGATGCAAGAAAATAGAGAAAATGAGAGAAAGGCAGGTACAGAAGCTATAAGGGTGGATCCAGCCATTGCTAGTGAGTCAATGATAGTGGATGATGCAGAAAAGGAAAGACAATTTCAGCAACATTACAAAGCTGTAATTGATAACATTTCCTTGGATGCTGACACTTTTACTCACCCTGTTCCAGCCTATCAATTGTTGGCTGCTCAGGGCAATGTGGAGGCAGAACAGACTTTGAACATTGTACACACTTCAGAATCTCTTCTCAGAGACAAAGCTGCTGTTAATAGGCTGCCTTCTCAAGCTGGTGAGCCATCTGAAGAATTTGGAGTAAATTCTAATGATGATGACTCTAATTCTTTGGATGAGAGCATGAACTTAGGGGGAGTAGCAGGCCCAAGTTCTGTTCCAGATCTACCTGATTGGGCATGGGCAAAGGCATCTACACCAGGAGAGTTTGGTGTAACTTTGGTCAGGCAAGTAATGACTATTCAGAAGGCCCTTCAGGAGACTACAGATGCTGGTACCAAGGCAATTCTTCAAGCTCATCTGGACTCTCTGCATCTCTTGCAGTTGCAGCATTTCAAACAGAATCTAAGTGTGGATGAACTCAAGCAGGACATTGCTGATCTGAAATCCTACAATGCTGAGAAGTTGGATTCAGTCATGCCTTATGGTACTATGCAAGATTTGTTGGGGAGACTGAGGAAAGAATCTGATGCTGACAAGAGGCTGGCCAGATTGGAAAACAGAGTTCAGATCATTGAAGACTCTATGGTCACCATTCTTCAGAATCAACAAACTCAGACAAATCTACTAATGCAGCTGGCAAAAGCACAAGGCTTGACCCCTACCCTTGATGATAACAAAAAGGGGGAGAATAAAAGGGAAGGGGAAGGAGAGCCATCAACAACAGTTCAAATATCTCAAGTGCTAGTTCCTGCCATCACCACTTCTCCAACTATTCAAATCAAAGGAAAGCTTGATGGAATTGATCTAATCCAGATAGCAGCAGCTGAATTGCAAGTCAAAGAGCAAAGGAGGAAAATTGATGAAAAGATGCAACAAATTTTTGGTTCTACAACTTCTAAATCACAATCTGTGAAGCATAGCACAAAGGTGGAATCAATCATTTTGGAGCTCAAGCCAGTTAGGAGGAATAAGGTTGGAGAAACTTCTTCCAAGAATATGAAACCTATGGTTCTCAAGCCCAACAACAGATCCAATAAGGACTCTATAAAGAATCCTCTAAGCCTTGCTCAGATGAAAGAAGTGGATTTTCCTCTTCCAAAGCCTGATGAAGACAAGGTTTTGGGTGGAAGTATCATAAAGCACAAAGAGACCATGGATGTGGTTGAAAGGATGAACTATGGCTATTATCTTTAGAGAGGGAAAGAGCATCTGTGTGATGCAAGGACATCCCAAATTCTCAATAGCCAAGAGGGAAGAAGCCAGAAGGTTGAAGGAAGAAGCCAAAAAGCTAAAGGCTGACAAAAGAGCACAAGCAAAAGCTTGAAAAACAGCTAAAGTCAAGTCAAGCTAAAGAAAAGAAAGAAATTGAAGACAAGAGTGAAGATGTAGGTATGGGGGATATGTTTAGTGATGATGTGGGAGAAAGAAGTAAGGAAATAGAGGAATGGCAGAAAGGGAACAGAAAGAAGGCCAATGCAAAAAGAAAGATGGTAGATGAGACTGAAGAAACCCAATCAAAATCCAAACCACTACCTTCTATTCCTGAACCCATTGTGCCTAACCCCTTCATAAATATCCATGGTGAAACAATCACTCCTAAGGAGGAACCAATTGATTGGGACACCATCAAATTGCCCACCTTCTTAACCACTTCTCCACTAAAGAAACAGAAAAGGAAAATCAAATCAACACCTCCTCCAACCTCAATCAAATTCACTCAGAAGCCTAAGCCTAAGCCACAAGCCTCTAAGGATGATTATGTTCACATTTGTGACATAAAAGAATTTTCAGACATTGAACTCTATCTGGATGAACTGGAGGAAGTGAGGGGAATAGATGCCTTACAGACAGCTACCAGAAAGACTAGTGTTCAAATACAAAGGAAGTGGGGAAAGAACTTGGCCTCTCTACAGGATTCTGAATGAAGGCTACTCTACCTTGGTTAGAGTCTACTCAGCCATAAAAAGGGATTCTGGCTTTACCAGGACTGCCAAGACTGAGATTCTCAACAAGATTGCCAACATAAGGAAGACTTGGTGGGAGCCCAATGCCTTGCCTAGAACATTACTCATTCAAGAAAGAGGAATTACAGTTCACAAATCACCTCATTGGTTGATGGAGTTCAGAGACAACAAAGGAGTCAGAAGATTCTTCAAACTTGAAGATCAGCTCAAGATTGCCAGTAATGAAACTCTCAAGGATATGCAATCTAAGTTGGACATCAATGAAGAAGATGAAGCTGAGTTCTACAGATAACTTCAACTTCAAATAGAGGAGAATGACAGGAGGCTAGAAAAGAAAACAAGGGATCAAAGGAAAATAAATTAATCTGCTCAGGCTAAAGGAGCACCCTTGGAAACAATGTAATTCTTCAATTCCATCTCAGCATACATATTTTTGCAGCACTTTTGAATTTCTGCTTTATTACAGTTAATATGTTTGTCAAGTGTTTTGTTATCATCAAGCTAAACCCAAATTTATGCCTACAGTTCTAGTAGACATAAATAGGGGGAGATTGTTAGGAATATGTGTATTAGTTTGATGATAAGTTAAACAAAACACTTAAGTAGAAATCTAGTGTTTGTAGCCTCAACGGATAAGACCATCTTGACTATCCGTTGAAGGATTAGCTTTACTTAGAAATAAGTTTAGTATTGTAGCACATTTCATTCTCTGGATTCAAGTTGTAATTCTTAGATGTTGTAGGAAATTATCAGTCATGTTGACTACTAGTGGATATGCAAATAGGAGGGCTAATTGTAAATATTTCATGCCTTGTAATTTTGTATTAGTGAAGAAGTATCAACTAATATTGAAGACCTTCAACGGATAAGAAACAGAGCTTCAACGGATGTCTCTAAATCTTCAACGGATAATATCCATCAACGGATAAATACTTTAACGGATAAGGCTTCAACTGGTAATGCATCAATGGATAAAGCTTCAACGGATAAAGGCTCAACGGATAAGGCATCAACGGATGAAAGCTTCAACGGATGCTTAGTTCATTAGCAGTTGATAGTGACAATTCATAAGCTGACAGAGGCAGATGGGTTGACAGAGACAAACTGGAATGTGGCAGCCTCTAGGAGGAATCAAGAAAATGCAGCATTTCCATTCTGGTGCAAACAAGGGAGTATTCAAAGATTAACAGCTAAACCTAAATTGCATTGGATAGAGAAATGAAGAAGAAACATGTGAAGAGCCTTTTTAATTGTATTTTACAGTTTTGTCTTCACTTGTAAACTTGGTGTTATATAAACCAAGTAGCGGCTAGTAATTAGATGTGAATTTTCAAGAGCTGTTTAGAAAAATCCAGAGAGAAAATCATCTAGTTTGTACTAGGAAGCAGCTGTGATTGAATTCCTTGAATCACAGATTTTCTGAAATAACACATCTCTGGTGGAACAACAAATCCACCAGAAAAGTTTTTAAGTTCTTTATGTTCTTTACATTTGTGTTTGAATATATATATGTATGTATCAGCTTCAAGCCATTCACACACATTTGCTCACTAAAACACTTAGCCTTAGAAACTACTCAAAACTTGAAAAAGTTTTGAGATTTACATTCAACCCCCCTTCTGTAAATCTCATTGTTAGTCCACTGGGAATAACAATACTCTTATAATTTCATTCCTTTTCTCCCTTAACATCACTGGTACACATTCACGATTCGCTTTTTGTAAAACCACTCCCTGGGTCTGCCTTATCCATTAGGCCTCCAATACTTCACCTTAATTCTTCTGGTACAGTTTCTATGTTTGTTCTCTCCTTTTTGCTTATCGCTTGCCTCTACCTTTGCTTTTCCTCGTGAATACATATTTCAAACTCTTATGGTCTGTATAGATCTTACATATTTCTCCATATATATCATGTTTCCCAATCTTTCAAAGCGGATATAATTACTGCTAGTCCCAAATTATGAGTATGATACTTCTGCTCATAAGGTTTCAGTTGTCTGGATGCATATACAATAACTTTACTGTGCTGCATCAACACACATCCTATTCCCTTATTAGAAGTATCACTATAAACTACCAAATCTCCTTGATACTTCCAAAGTGATAAAGCAGGTGTTATAACCATTCTTTCATTTAACTCCGTAAAACTTTCTTTATCCTTCTCCATTTCATATAAACTTCTTGCTTTTCCTGGTTAGCTTCGTCAAAGGTATTGCAACTTTTAAGAAATCTTGCACAAATTTTCGATAATAACCGACCCATGATAAAACTTCTTACTTTTGTTGGTGCTTTTGGTTTTTTTTCATTTATAGTAACTTTAATTTCTGTTGGATCCCCTCTTTTCTTCTCCTCACTGACTGTTTATGCTAAGAATTATGCTTCCTGCCATCAAAGCTTTCACCTTGTAAACTTTACATACAATTTCTTTCTTCTCCGACTCCCCAATTATCATTAAACGCTTTGCATGGTCCTCCGTTGACTTTAAGTAACACAATTACAGCTTATCCAGATATTCCTTAAAGATTCTGTCCATCAAGTTCAAATATTACTGGTATATTCGTTAATCCAAATGACAATACAAGAATTTTATAACAGCAGTACTTAATTTTGAAAATTATCTTTGATATGTCCATAGGTTCAATCTTCAATTGATAACATCCAAAGCTTAAATTATCTTAGAAAATACTCTGCTTCCTCCATCTGATCAAATAAATCATTAGTTCGAGGTAACGAATACTTGCTATTGATGGTAAACTTGTTGAGCTTTCACTAGTCGACACATAATCTCCTACTTCCATATAACAAATAATATTGGTGCACCTTATGGGATACACTGGGTCTAATCGCTTCTTTTTCTAACATCTTTTACATCTGCTTTACTAACTTCCTCATTTTAACTGGTGCCTTTTTGTGTAATGCCTTGGTCACTAGCTTCGTCTCAGCTACTAAGTCAGTCGCGAGCTTTATTTCTCTATCTGGAGGAAATGTTGATAACTCATCTGGAAACATATCTTGAAACTCCTTAAATGCTATAAAACCTTCAAATTCTATTTACTCCTGACTTCTATTCATAATCACAGTAGTACTTACCTCTTGGTCACCGTAACTTCTTAGCTTAAGCCATCGTTAACTGTTATTCCCAGTGGACTAACAATAAGATTTACAGAAGGGGGGTTGAATGTAAATCTCAAAACTTTTTCAAGTTTTGAGTAGTTTCTAAGGCTAAGTGTTCTAGAGAGCAAATGTGTGTAAATGACTTGAAGCTAATACAGACAGATATATATATTCAAACACAAATGTAAAGAACACAAAGAACTTAAAAACTTTTCTGGTGGATTTGTTGTTCCACCAGAGATGTGTTATTTCAGAAAATCTGTGATTCAAAGAATTAAATCACAGCTGCTTCCTAGTACAAACTAGATGATTTTCTCTCTGGATTTTTCTAAACAGCTCTGGAAAATTCACATCTAATTACTAGCTGCTACTTGGTTTATATATCACCAAGTTTACAAGTAAAGACAAAACTGTAAAATACAATTAAAAAGACTCTTCACATGTTTCTTCTTCATTTCTCTATCCAATGAAATTTAGGCTTAGATGTTAATCTTGGAATACTTCCTTGTTTGCACCAGAATGGAAATGCTGTATTTTCTTGATTCCTCCTAGAGGCTTCCACATTCCAGTTTGTCTCTGTCAACCCATGTGCCTCTGTCAGCTTATGAATTGTCACTATCAACTGCTAATGAACTAAGCATCCGTTGAAGCTTTCATCCGTTGATGCCTTATCCGTTGAGGCTTTATCCGTTTAAGCTTTATCCGTTGATGCATTATCAGTTGAAGTCTTTATCCGTTGAAGCACTTATCCGCTGATGGATATTATCCGTTGAAGCTTTAGAGACATCCGTTGAAGCTTTATTTCTTATCCGTTGAAGGTCTTCAATATCAGTTGATACTTCTTCACTTATACAAAATTACAAGGCATGAAATATTTACAATAGCCCTTCTATTTGCATATCCACTAGTAGTCAACATGACTGATAATTTCCTACAACATCTAAGAATTACAACTTGAATCCAGAGAATGAAATGTGCTACAATACTAAACTTATTGCTAAGTAAAGCTACTCCTTCAACGGATAGCCAAGATGGTCTTATCCGTTGAGGCTACAAA